>NC_083445.1:29525441-29842696 GCF_020745735.1 Hemiscyllium ocellatum | reverse complement strand
ATTGTTCCGGTGTCTGCATGGGTTTCCTCCCACAGTCCAATGATGTCCATGTTCAGGCAGATTGACCATGTTATTTTGCCCATAGACCCTAGGGATGTGTATGCTAGCCATGAGAAATGCAGGGTTACAGGGAGAGAGTAGAAGGATGCTCTTCATAGTGATAGTGTGGACTTGTTGGGTTGAATCGCCAGTTTCCACACAGTAAGGCTTCTATGGATTTTAAAAATTCAGTTTTCCAGAGCGGAACACATTGCGAAATTCCATCCTTGGGCTCTGCAATTAACTGCTGTTTCCAAACATCACGACATACAGATGGATGCAGCAGGGTAATGTTAATGTTAATATATTGTATGGTGCAGGTCAATGCTCCTCATCCACCAAGATCAAGCTCAGACAGATGCAAAAGCAACAATATTCCAGTCACGGAGCTTCCCAGTAACATTGGATAAGATCTTCGAGGAGAAAGTGAGGTCTGCAAATGCTGGAGATCAGAGCTGAAAATGTGTTGCTGGAAAAGCGCAGCAGGTCAGGCAGCATCCAAGGAGCAGGAGATTCGATGTTTCGGGCATAAGCCCTTCTTCAGGAATGAGGAAAAGAAATGCGCTTTTCCAGCAACACATTTTCAGCATTGGATAAGATCCCAAATTAGTGAACCTTTCCAAGTCTGGGATTGATGATGAAAGAAGATAATTCTGAGTGCCATGGCTGACATTTGATCGCTCAAATGGTGGTGTATGGTCTTGCTGCACATCCACTATGTGTTGTGGCTGTCCATGGAAATAGCTCTTAGCTGTTAAAAACATCACCGTCAGGATGGGTGGGGAGTGGCAGCAGATTCCACTTTCCATTTCAGCTCAGAGGACAATGGGGTGCAGGGGTGGGGTAGGTGCTGAAGAACCAAAGGCAGTATCAACGTTGAACCAAACCTGCATTCCCCATCCTGGGTGGACTCAGGATTGTCAAAAAACGCAGGCCCTGTTACAGCGGGTCTCAGTTCTGCAGAGGCCAATGGGATATGTTCATGCCAGCTCTCCCCAACTTCCGACCCTCAGCAGGGGTTGAACATCCCACCTGACTCCCCTGAATGTTGTACACCACTTTCTCCTGCAACAGAATGTCAGGCATTGTGTAAGCCCCTGCTTCAATGATGTGCTGCTGGTGTTACTGGGAGGGTGGAGTAGAGTATGCCTAATGTACCTGGGTGCGGCTGGGAGGTTGATGCTTTTGTGTCACATTGAGCAATGAGAACGTTTGGTGGTTTGGATGTGTCTGAGAAGTCTGGGGGGGCACGGTAACTCAGGGATTAGCACTGCTGCCTCACGGTTCAGGGACTTAGGTTTGATTCCAGCCTCGGGTGATTGTGTGGAGTTTGCGCATTCTTCCCGTGTCTGCATGGGTTTCCTCCGGGTGCTCTGGTTCACTCTCACAGTCCAAAGATGACCATGCTAAATAACCCATAGTGTTCGGGTATGTGTAAGTGAGGTGCGTTAGTCAGGGGTAAATGTAAAGTCATAGGGGAAGGAAATAGGTCTGTGTAGCTTCCTCTTTGGTGGGTCAGTGTGGACTTGTTGGGCCAAACGGCCTGTTTCCACACTGTAGGGATTCTGTCATATGAAAATGTATCCATTCACTTCAAGCAGACTCATTTGTGTGATAGCATTAAACTTCCACATCTCCAGGGTCAGACTCTGCATTCACCTCCATCTACTCCCTGCACAGAGAGTCCCTTGATAACGTACTGCTCCCTCACACAAAAACACGGCCTCTCACAGGCCTCCAGGTGGGTGGCAGTTCCCTCGAAGGTGCCATTGTTCAATCTGGAACCAATTGCCATTACCTGCTGTGGTATTCCCCTGCAGCTTGTATCATGTTCCAACAACTGCAGTTCATTAGGTGCAGCAGTTTGTGTGGTGTGTGGGGAAGCTGTCCCTGGGCTGAAAGCTGCTTTCAGTCCCATGCTGCAGTCCCCTGTTGAGGGTACGGTCGGCTGGTAGCACTATAAGGAGGGCAGCAGAGTGAATCCCCCTTTGGCTTCATCTCCCAATCACTTAAATCAGGTCACAGCCCTGATAGAACGGGCCAGTTTCGAAATGGGTGGGGAATATGTGAGAAACAGTTCGAGAAACTTGACTTCTCATTCCACACAGTATCTCCACAATATTGTTCTCTGAAAAACAATAAACAGGGAGGTTATTTTAGCATTGCTGCTTATTCCTCTGAGCTTAAAGGCCTCAATAGCGACTCTGTGATCTGCTGCATTTGAAATCTTCGGCCTGTCAAAGTGCTCTGAGAACAATCTTGTGGGGGATGGTAAGGGGGCGGGGTGTTCAGAGGGCAGGGTGGGAGGAGGGGAGCTGGGCGTCACCTTTGGGGTGTAGGTTAGGGTGACAGGAAGAGAGCTGGTGATGATTGGGTTTTATACAAGTTTGTCAGGAAGAGCCATCAGGTGGATCTTCAGTTTTCTGGGTTACTGTTCAGTTTTGAGATGTAGATTGCAAATTCCTCATTTATGTGGCCAATAGCCAATGGTGTTTTATCCAGTCCTATGAAATTCAGTCACCCTGCCACAGATTTAACATGATGACTCTCCAGGCCTCTGAGTCATGTGTTAGAACTGAACCATTCGAGACTGTATCCTCCTGCTCCATGGACTGTGTATTCCTGATCCATCAGATGTATGTTCCTGTTCCATTTCATGTACACTGCAGGTTCCAAACTTACTCATATAACATGGTCATAAATGCTGTCATTTAGTGACATAAAAATACACGATGGGAGAGAGAAACCAGCCTGAATTAGACAAGCAGGATTATAAAAGACAAATACAGTGGATGCTTGATATCTAAAATCAGAACAAAATCAGAGTGCAACCACTCAGAAGATGTGGCCCCAAACTGCTCCCCCACTGACACCTCAGGCAGGGCAGGTGACGGAGGTGTCAGTCGGGGAGCACTTTGGGGCCAGCGACCACAATTCGATTAGATTTAAAAGAGTGTTGGAAAAGGATAGACCAGTTCTAAAAGTTGAAGTTCTAAATTGGAATTGTGCCAATTTTGACGGTACTATGCAAGAACTTTCAAAAGCTGATTGGAGGCAAATGTTCACAGGTAAAGGGACGGCTGGAAAATGGCAAGCCTTCAGAAATGAGTCAACGAGAGTCCAGAGAAAATATCTTCCTGTTAGGGTGAGAGGGAAGGCTGGTCGGTTAGGGAATGCTGGATGACTAAAGAAATTGTGGGTTTAGTTAAGAAAAAGAAGGAAGCATATGTAAGGTAAAGACAGGATAGATGGAATGAATCCTAAAAAGGGTATAGAGGCAGTAGGAGCATACTTTCGAGGGAAATCAGGAGGGCAAAAAGGGGGCATGAGATAGATTTGACAAATAAAATTAAGGTGAATCCAAAGGATTTTTACAAATACAATAGGACAAAAGGGTAACTAGGGAATGAATAGGGCCCCTCAAAAATCAGTAAGACAGTCTTTGTGTGGAGCTGCGGAACATAGGGGAAATACTAAACTGGTATTTTGCATCAGTATTTACTGTGGAAAGAGACAGGGAAGATATAGAATATACGGAAATAGATGGTGACATCTTGCAAAATGTCCAGAACGCATAAAGGTGGATAAGTCCCCAGTATCTAATCAGGTGTACCCTAGGACTATTTGGGAAGATAGGGAAGTTATTGTTGGGGCTCTTGCTGAGATATTTGTACCTTCGATCATCACAAGTGAGGTGCCAGAACACTGGAGGTTGGCTAACGTGGTGCTACTGTTTAAGAAGGTGGTAAGGACAAGCCAGAGAACTATAGACCAGTGAGCCTGACATCGGTGGTGGGCAAGTTGTTGGAGGGAATCCTGAAGGACAGGATGTACATGTATTTCGAAAGGCAAGGACTGATTCGGGATAGTCAACATGGCTTTGTTCGTGGGAAATCACATCTCACAAACTTGATAGAGTTTTTTTGAAGAAGTACAAAGAGTATTGATGAGAGCAGAGCGGAAGATGTGATTTGCATGGACTTCAGTTAAGCGTTCGACAAGGTTCCCCATGGGAGACTGGTTAGCAAGGTTAGGTTTGGCAATAGGGTTCAGGTTAGGGTTAGGGATATCAGCGATAGAGTTATTTGCGACAGGGTTAGTGATAGGGATAGTGAGATAGGGTTAAGATTAGGGCCCCATTTATGGGAAGGATGTGGAGGCACTGGAACGGGTGCAGAGGAGGTTTACCAGGATGTTGCCTGGTATGGTAGGAAGATCATATGAGGAAAGGCTGAGGCACTTGGGGCTGTTTTCATTGGATAAAAGAAAGTTTAGGGGTGACTTGATAGAGGTGTACAAGATGATTAGGGGTTTAGATAGGGTTGACCATGAGAACCTTTTTCCACGTATCGAGTCAGATATTACGAGGGGGCATAGCTTTAGATTAAGGGGTGGTATGTATAGGATTGATGTTGGGGGTAGATTCTTTACTCAGCGAGTCGTGAGTTCATGGAATGTCCCGCCAGTAACAGTGGTGGACTCTCCCTCTTTATGGGCATTTAAACAGGCATTGGATAGGCATATGGAGGAAAGTGGGCTCGTGTAGGTTCGGTGGGCTTGGATCGGCACAACATCGAGGGCCGAAGGGCCTGTACTATGCTGTATTCTTCTATGTTCTATGTTCTATATTCTATCTCACGGAATACAGGGGAAACTAGTGAATTGGATACAGAAGTTGCTCAAAGGTAGAAGACAGAGGGTGGTGCTGGAGGGTTGTTTTTCAGACTGGAGGCCTGTGACCAGTGGAGTGCCACAAGGATTGGTGCAGGGTTTGCTACTTTTTGTCATTCACGTAAATGATTTGGATGCGAGCATAAGAGGTACAGTTCGTAAGTTTGCTGATGACACCAAAATTTGAGGTCTGGTGAACAGCGAAGAAGCTTACCTCAGATAACAATGGGACCTTGTCCAGATGGGTCAATGTGCTGAGAAGTGGCAGATGGAGTTTCATTCAGATAAATGCGAGGTGCTGCATTTTGGGAAAGCAAATCTTAGCAGCACTTAATGGGAAGGTCCGAGGGAGTGCTGCTGAACAAAGAGACCACGGAGTGCAGGTTCATGGCTCCTTGAAAGTGGAGACACTGGTAGATAGGAGAGTGAAGGAAGTGTTTGGTATGCTTTCCCTTATGGGTCAGAGTTTTGAGTACAGGAGTTGGGAGGTCATGTTACATCTGCACAGGACATTGGTTAGACCACTGTTGGAATACTGCGTGCAATTCTAGTCTCCTTCCTGTCGGAAAGATGTTCGAAACTTGAAAAGGTTCAGAAAAGATTTACAAGGATGTTGCCAGGGTTGGAGGATTTGAGCTCCAGGGAGAGACTGAACAGGCTGGGGCTGTTTTCCCTCGAGCGTCGGAGGTTTGCAAAATTATGAGGAGCATGGATAGGATAAATAAACAAAGTCCTTTCCCTGGTGTGGAGGGTCCAGAACTAGAGGGCATGGTTTTGGGTGAGAGGGTAAAGATATAAAGGAGGCCTAAGGGGCAAATCTTTCACGCAGAGCATGGTACGTGCATGGAATGAGCTGCCAGAGGAAGTGGTGGAGGCTGGTACAATTGCAACATTTAAAAGGTATCTGGCTGGGTATATGAATAGGAAGGGTTTGGAGGGATTTGGGCCGGATGGTGGCAGGTGGGACTAGATTGGGTTGGGATATCTGGTCGGTATGGACGAGTTGGACTGAAGGGTCTGTTTCCGTCCTGTACATCTCTCTGACTCTATCACTCTAACATCAGGCAACACCCAACCACAAGAGAAGTTAACTCTGATTTCATAACAGACAAGAACTTCAGTGCAGACAGTTCATCAAAGCAACTTTGATACGATAGCCACGATGGTCAACTAATGGGGACAATTTAACCAGTTAGAGAAGGAATGGGATCGTTTCTATTAACCACCAAACAATCCTCGACAAATGTAACGAGTACAATAGTCTAGAATCTTTATACCTACATTCATAAAATGGACGTAATCGCTGAAAAGATAGCGATGATGAAAAAAAGTGAAAGGAAGTTAACAGAATATTGATGCAGATGAGAAAGGGAACTGGCTCTGGTAATCAGTTTGAAGAGTAACTAAATGTGAGGATAGGATTATGCCAAATGATATGAATATTTCACTGAACAATGTCAACAGTGAGTAGGGTCATGTTACATCAAGGTTCCATATTGATAAACTGGTAAAGGTGCTGATTATTGAAACAAAACTTTATTGAGACAAGGCATTATTAGAATATTCGAGAGTCTCACGGTGACAAGCAAGGCCAAGCATCTAAATGAAATGTTTTCAGCAGCTAGTACATGTTTCGGGATTCACAGTGAACAGAAAAATCATCACTAATTACAAAGTTTGTCCAGTTTTCATTGAATCATGTCAGTCTTACAGTGTGGATAAAAGTCCTCAAACAAAATTCATTCAACAAACAAAGAACATTGTTTGTCATTTATATAAATGAGAATATAGAATCCCTATCGTGTTAACAGGCCATTCAGCCCAACAGGACCACACCAACCCTCCAAAGAGTAGCCCACCGTGACCCATTCCCGTACCCTATTACTCTACATTTACCCTGACTAACGCACCTAACCTGCACATCCCTGAACACGATGCACAATTTAGCATGGCCAATTCACCTAACCTGCACAGCTTTGGACTGTGGGAGGAAACTGGAGCACCCAGGGGAAACCCGCACAGACATGAGGAGAATGTGCAAACTCCACACAGACTGTCACCCGATGCAATAATCAAACTCAGGTCCCTGGCGGTGTGAGGCAGCAGTGCTAAACACTGAGAGACCGTGCCATCCTAGAATGTATCGTCAGTAAGTTTGTGGATGACGCCAAAATTGGTGGAACTGTAGACAGTGGAGGTTTTTTAGAATTACAGAGGGATCTTGATCAAATGGGTCAATGGCCTGAAAAATGGCAGATGGAGTTCAGACTGGATAAACGCCAGGTGCGGGATTTTGCTGCAATAAACCGGGGTAGGACATGTACAATTAATGGTAAGGCCATGGGCAGTGTTGTGGAATGGAGGGACCGAGGGGTGCAGGTGTTAATTCTTTGTGGTTGTATCACATATAGACAGCATGGTCAAAAAAGTGTTCAGCACGCTTGCCTTCATTACTTATTCCTTTGAATATAGAAGTTGAGAGATATGTTGAGGTTGTAGAGGACGTTGGTGAGGCCTTTTTGGA
This sequence comes from Hemiscyllium ocellatum, assembly GCF_020745735.1. Classification (NCBI taxonomy): domain Eukaryota; kingdom Metazoa; phylum Chordata; class Chondrichthyes; order Orectolobiformes; family Hemiscylliidae; genus Hemiscyllium; species Hemiscyllium ocellatum. The sequence goes on along the minus strand of NC_083445.1, from coordinate 29,835,462 downwards.
AATACTGTGCCCAGTTCATAGAGTCATAGAGTCCAACAGCAGGGAGACAGGCCATTCTACCCAAACTGGTCCATGCCAACCAAAATGTCCACCCATATTAATCCCATTTCCCTGCACTTGGCCCATATCCTTTTAAACATTTCCTATCTATGTATTTGTCCAAATGCCTTTCAAATGCTGTTAATGTACCCACCTCAACCACTGGCAGCTCCTTCCATATGGCAGCTCCTTCCATATGCGTATCACCCACTGCTAAAAGAAGTTGCACCTCAGGTTCCCTTTTATTCTGTCCCATCTAACCTTAAACTGTTGCCGTCTCGTCCTCGAATCTCCAGCCCTGGGAAAACCGACTGAGTGCATCACCCTATCATTGCCTCTCATGGCCTTATACACTTCTATAAGATCCCCTTCGGTCTCCCACACTCGAAAGAAAGAAGGCCCAGCCTTTCCAACCTCTCCCTGTAACTCAGACCATTGCGTCCTGGAAATATCTTTGCAAATTTCTTCTGCACTCTTTCCAATGTAATAGCATCCTTCCTATAACAAAGTGACCAAAGCTGAACACAATACTCCAACTGCGGCCTCACCAATGTCCTGTACAACGGCAACATAACTTCCCTACCTCTATATTCAGGGCCCTGACTGATGAAGGCCAGTGTTCCAAAAGCCTCCTTCACTGCCCGGTCTACCTGGGACTCCACTTTCAGAGAACTGTGTACCTGAACTCCAAGGTCCCTCCGTTCCACTCCACTCCTTAAGGCCCAGCATTCACCATGAAACTCCTCCCTTGATTTAACTTCCCAAAATGCGAGCCCTCACACTTATCTATATTAAACTCCATTTCCCGTTTCTCAGCCCAGCAGATCAAGGTCCTGCTGCAATTTCTGATCACCTTTCTCACTGTCCACGATGCTGCCTATTTTAGTACTTACTGATCATGCCTTATACATCCTCATCCAAATCATTGATATAGATAACCAACAGCAGTTCTGCTCCAGTTCCAGGATGGATGTGATTAAGCTGGAGAGGATTCAGAAGAGATTTCCCGGGATGTTATTGGGTATGGAAGGTTTGAGATCTATAGAAAGGCTGGATCGGCTGGGATCTTTTTCACTATTGTTGTTATTGCAGGTTCTTGATGCCACACCCTGTTGAATACAGCAGTGATGCCAAGGGATGTCCATCTCCCTTCTCCTCCCCTCTGGAATTCAGCTCTTTTGTCCATGTTTGACACAAGGCTGTAATGGAGTCAGGAGCTGAATGGCCCTGGGGGATCCCAAGCTGGGCGTCACTGAGCAGGTTATTGGTGAGCAGGTGCTGTCTGATAGCCCTGTTGTTGGGAGATTGTGCTGGAGTACAATTCTGCTGCTGTTGGTGGCCTACAGCGCCTCATGGATATCTGGTCTTGAGTTGCCAGATCTTTTGAAGTCTGTCTCATTTAGCACGATGGAGGGTATTCTCAACATTAAGGTGAGACTTTGTCTTCACAAGGACAATGCGGTGGTCATTTTTACGGATACTGTCATGGACAGATGTATCTGCAGCTATCAGATTGGGAAGGATGGGATCAGGGATGTTTTGACACTGCCTCTCCAGGTTATTCATCTATCCTGCCCACTGCAGGGGTCTGTGGGCAAGCACCTCAATATTCCTGTCTTCCTCCGAGCTTCCTGGTATCCTGAAATTCCCTGAGGATTTATATAAATGATCTGGATGTGTACATGGGGTTAGAATTAGTACATTTACAGATGGCACCAAAATTGAAGATGTAGAGGACAGCGAAGAGGGTTACCTCAGTGCACAATGGGATCTCGATCAGATGGGCCAATGGGCCGAGGAGTGGCAGATGGTGTTTAATTTAGATAAATGTGAGATGCTGCATTTTGGAAAGGCAAATCAGAGCAGGACGTATATACTTAGTGCTAAGGACCCAGGGAGTGTTCCTAAATAAAGAGACCTTAGAGTGCAGGTTCATTGCGCCTTGAAAGTGGAGTCGTACTAGATAGGATAGTGATGAAGGCATTTGGTATATTTTCCTTTATTGGTCACGGTACTGAGTACAGGAGTTGGGAGGTCATGTTGCAGCTGTACAGGACATTGGTTAGGCCACATTTGGAATATTGCGTGCAATTCTGGTCTCCTTCCTATTGGAAAGATATTGTGAAACTTGAAAGTGTTCAGAAAAGTTTTACAAGGATGTTGCCAAGGTTGGAGGATTTGAGCTGGAGGGAGAGGCTGAATAGGCTTGGGTTGTTTTCCCTGGAGCATCGGAGGCTGAGGGGTGACCTTAGAGATGTTTATAAAATCATAAGGGGCATGGATAGGATAAACAGACAAAGTATTTTCCCTGGGGTGGGGGAATCCAGAACTAGAGGCCATAGGTTGAGGGTGAGAGGGGAAAGATTTAGAAAGGACTGAAGGGGCAACGTTTTCACACAGAGGGAGATTAGCTTAGATTACTTACAGTGTGGAAACAGGTTCTTCGGCCCAACAAGTCCACACCAACCCACCACCCACCCATGCCCCTATGTTTGCCCCTTACCTAACACTACGGGCAATTTAGTATGGCCAATTCACCTGACTCGCACATCTTTGGACTGTGGGTGGAAACCAGAGCACCCAAAGGAAACCCACGCAGACACGGGGAGAATGTGCACACTCCACACAGTCAGTAGACTGAGTCGGGAATTGAACCCAGGTCTCTGGCGCTGTGAGGCAGCAGTGCTAACCACTGTGCCACCATGCCGCCCACGATGGCACGATGTATGGAATGAGCTGCCAGAGGAAGTGGTGGAGGCTGGTACAATTACAGCATTTAAAAGGCATCTGGAAGGGCATATGAATAGGAATCTGGAAGGGCATATGAATAGGAAGGGTTTGGAGGGATATGGACCACTTCAGGAAAATAGCATTAGATTTATTTGGGATAACTGGTCGACATAGACGAGTTGGACCAAAGGGTCTGTTTCCGTTCTGTACATCTCTATGACTATATGATTCTGTGAGGATTCTCTTGTTAAAAATTGCACAACACCAAGATATAGTCAACAAATTTATTTGGAAGTACAAGCTTTTGCGTGCGGTTCCATCTTCAGGTCGCTACTGGTGCAGAATTGATAGTAAAACATCAAAGTGCCATACAACTGATACAATGTATTAAACAAACATTGATGTTAAGTCTTTCATCTTTTAGAATGGGTTGCAGGGTTTGGTTCATTAATATGTAAATCCAAGAACGTTTTTCAATCACATTCTCGAGATAACTGAAGGCTTTATTTAAAAAGGTGACATCTCAGCTCAGACAATATAGTAAAGGTACAAGGTGTCAAGTTGGAGTCATATTGGTTCTACTTCCAAAGGAAGAATTTATAAAATGTCACATGGACTGACTGCATCCAGACTGTGTTTTTTTTTAACAAAATCAAATCCAAATGTACATCTGCAAATGCAAATGCATCCCATAGACCGACCAACGTGTGTGTGTGGGAAAGAAGGAGTGCAAGAGTGTGCATGTGTGGAACGCAGCGAAAGAGTGTGCATGTGTGTGTGTGAAAGAGAGGGAAAGAGTGTGCGTGTGGAAGAGAGGGAGAGCGAATGTGAGTGTGTGTGTGGAAGAGAGTGAGAGAGTGTGTTTGTGCGTGGTCGGGAGGGTAAGAGTATGTGAGCGTGTGCATGTCTGTGAATGTGTGTGTGTTCGTGAGAGAGCCCATGTGAGTGTGACAGTGCGACTATGTGGAAGTGTGTGTGTGTGTGTGTGTGTGTGTGTGTGTGTGTGTGTGTGTGTGTGTGTGTGTGTGTGTGTGTGTGTGTGTGTGTGTGTGTGTGTGTGTTTCTGTGTGTATAGTGTAGTGGCGTCACCTGTAGTGTGATATGAACCCAATATCATGGTTGAGACTGTGTGACATATTCCGTTGTCTTATTCTATTTCCCAAAGTACATCACCTCACTGTGACCAGGATAGGGGAGGGGAGGGAAATATATCCCTGGTGGTGGGGTCCGCTTGGAGGTGGCTGAAATGACGACGGACGATACGATGTATATGGAGGTTGGTGGGGTGGTAGGTGAGGACCAGTGGGATTCTGTCCTGGTGGCGATTGGAGGAGTGGGGCTCCCCCCCCCCCACCATCAGCGTTCTGAAAAGACCACTCCCTCCGTGACTCCTTCGTCAGGTCCACACCCCCAACCAACCCAACCTCCACTCCCGGCACCTTCCCCTGCAACCGCAAGAAATGCAAAACTTGCGCCCACACCTCCCCCTTACTTCTCTCCAAGGCCCCAAGGGATCCTTCCATATCCGCCACAAATTTACCTGCACCTCCACACACAGCATTTACTGCATCCGCAGCACCCAATGTGGCTTTCTCTATATTGGGGAGACAGGCCGCCTACTTGCGGAACATTTCAGAGAACACCTCTGGGACACCCGGACCAACCAACCCAACTGCCCCGTGGCTCAACACTTCAATCCCCTTCCCACTCCACCAAGGACTTGCAGGTCCTTGGACTCCTCCATCGCCAGACCATAGCAACACGACGCCTGGAGGAAGAGCGCCTCATCTTCCGCCTAGGAACCCTCCAACCACAAGGGATGAACTCAGATTTCTCCAGTTTCCTCATTTCCCATCCTCCCACCTTGTCTCAGTCCCAACCCTCGAACTCAGCACCACCTTCCTAACCTGCAATCTTCTTCCTGACCTCTCCACTCCCACCCCCACTCCGGCCTATCACCCTCACCTTATCAGCCTTACCTTAACCTCCTTCCACCAATCGTATTTCCAATGCCCCTCCCCCAAGTCCCTCCTCCCTACCTTTTATCTTAGCCTGCTTGGCACACTTTCCTCATTCCTGAAGAAGGGTTCATGCCTGAAACGTCAATTCTCCTGCTCCTTGGATGCTGCCTGACCTGCTGCACTTTTCCAGCAACACATTTTCAGCTCTGATCTCCAGCATCTGCAGCCCTCCCTTTCTCCTACACCAATAAAGATGTTGCTTACTCAGAAGAGCATCTCCTATATCTACATCATCACAATTAGGTTTGTACTTCCCAGTTTGTTTCAGCATATCTTACCCTGTGCGAAAGTAATACATTTTTCTCAAGAAGGTAACTTAATAATTCATCTCAATTTTTGACAGCTTCCTGATTGTCGAATTTAACTTGAGGAATGTCCAGTTCAGAACCCTCTCAATTCGGTCCTTCCCTCTGTGTTGTAATCATTAACACCTTCTCCTCTTACTATCCTTCCCTGTCCAAATCCCTTTTGAGCGTATTGACGTGATACAGTCGGTGAGGGTTCTTCCTGTCTGGAGTCCCCATCAAGTCGTTAATCTCACTCAATTTCCTTTCGAATCGATAAGGTCCATTAAACCTTGCGTTTAAAGGTTTGCCTATTACTGGAAATAACACTAATGAATTATACCCGATTGCAAAATTGCGAATCTTTGATTTCTCCTCTGCTTCCTGTTTCATTGCATGCTGTCCGACCAACTCCCCAGCCCTGTTCAATCTTTCTGTAAAATTTGACACATCTTCCAAATGTGTGGTCTCTGAATCCTGACTTACTAACTGTTCCTTAATCAATTTTAATGGTCCTCTCTCTTCATGCCCCAAAATTAATTCAAATGGTCTGAATTTGGTCGATTCATTTGGTACATCTCTGATCGCAAAAAGCACCAATGGAATTCCCTTCTCCCCATCATCTGATGGTCCTGACTATAAGACTTCGACATGGTCTTTCATGTCCGATGGCAACTTTCTGGCAGGTACGCAGTAGATTGGAATTGTTTTATTCCTCAGCTTTCCATAACTTCTTTGAATCGTCTTGATGTGAAGTTTGACCCTTGATCTGACTGTGTCCCTATTGGTAGTCCGTATCTTGTGAAAAAATTGAGTAATTCCTTTCCAACCCTTTTAGCTGTGATGTCGTGTAATGGAACAGCTTCGGGAAATCGAGTCGATACACCCAATTTCGTTAACAAATACTGATTCCCACTTTCTGTTTGAGTTGGGGACCGACATAATCAGTAAAGACTCTTGTGAAAGGTTCCTCAACTGCTGGAATAGTTATTAAAGGTGCAGGATTTATTGCTGCCTGTAATGTTCCGATTAGCTAATATGTATGACACATCTGGCAAAATTCAGCTCCTTCCTTCTGTAGTCCAGGCCAGTAAAAATGTCTTTCTATTTTAGCCTGTGTTTTCCTCCAAGTGGTAGCTCTTGGGCCACGCGCAACACCTCCTTTCGATATCCCACTGGCTTTTCAACTAGAGTAGGCAGCCCACCTACCAGTGAATCAGCGATATCATTCGCAAGGAAAAACTGTATTCCTGGGTTGGGAGTTTGTCCAGTACTCCTACCACAAATTCTCCACTCCTCTCTGGACTCTCTCGCCTCACTTAACATAACTGAGCACTTTTTGTCCCACCATGAATTCCTGTTACCAATTCCTTTTCTGGTAATAGTCCCACGGGAGTACATATCTCCTCATCTTTTGCATTACAGACTGAGAGGATTGTGTCCTTTCATACTGGAATCTCTTTACCTGCTGCTCCTGGCCGATGTGAATAAACTTTACCCTCGCATGTATATTTTTTAAGTAGATCTGGCACTTCCTCCTTCACCAACTTCCAATCACCGTGTACACTCTGGTACAGCTTCCATTGTGATTTCTGATACCATGCCAACAAAACTTCCAGGCTTGTCAGGTTGTCCTACATCTGGCTTTCTCCCATCTCACCAACACTGCGATTTCATGTGGCCCACTTCATTGCAGTGAAAACACCAAAGCATTTAACCTTCTGTGTTCCCCACAAGGGTTTCCTGTTTACGCTGTGGTAAATTATCCTTACGATCATCACTGAGATCTATCTTCCCCTTTCGGCGAGAGGATTTCTCTTTGCCCCAGTTTCTATCCCTCATGGACTGGAACAGATTCTGGAAGCCAAACTGAGTTTTACGGCCCAGCTCATAACCATCAGCCACTTCAGCTGCTAACCTTGCTGTTTTAACTCGCTTCTCTTCCGCACGAGTTTGTGCTGCTTCAGGCAGTGATTTTTTTTTAAAATTCCTCCAAAATAGTTGTGTCGTAGGTTTGCTCGGTTTTTAACGCTCTTACCCACCTCCGAAATTTACTTTGCTTGATCCTTCCAAATTCCATATGGGTTTGACCATGGTCCCTCCTTATGTTCCTAAAACATTTATCTATAGGCTTCTGACCACTTCATTTGTTTCGCGACCTTTTTAAATGAGATGAAAAAGTCTTCCACATCCTTCACATCCAATATAGGCAATGCTTAAACACACTTAAACAGTTTCTCATCAGGGTTTGGATTGCCATGGGTTTGCTCCTCCTCACTCTCTCCCTCACTAGAATAACCTTCAGACGTCACCTCCATCCTTTTAAGCTGATGCTCCTTTCTAAGTATCAGTTTCTGAAGTTCAAACTCTCTCTTTTGCTTTCTCTTCCTTTTTTAAACATAACTCAGACAATTTTATTTCTGATGCCCTTACCTTATCTCTCACCTCTAGTTCAAGTTGCTTCATTTGCAACTGCATTTTTGCCAACTCTACAGATCCTGATGGTGTTTCCCGCAAGGTTAAATGCTGAGCTATTCCTGTAACCATCTCATCATTCCTCACGGTAGGAGGTATCTCCAACTCCAGCCTGTCTGCTCATTCCCACAGCTTGGCCTTAACTACCTTTTGGAAAACCAGCAAGGTCACTTCTTCCACCTTCCAAAAACTCTTGGTGACTGAGTTGGTGCCATTGCTATCCCAAGCTCTGTTTACCCAACCAAATAAACATTCCAAATAAAGACACTAACACCTACCACTCACTGTCTGCAAGTCCAAACCATTCGAATCCCAAATCCCAATTCGGAACTACAAACAAATCTCACAAAGAGACCCCAATCTGTTATAGACCAGGCCCAACACCTCAAAACATTCTTAACCAGATAGACCAGTCCATAACGTTGCTGTTTGTTCAGGTAAGTGTACACTGGATATTCATGGAGTGAATGAGCTGATTCAACTGCCAAGTTAGTGTGATGGTGTTGGAGATGCTGTTCCCAATCCGGACTGACTGAACTCTCCCAGTCAGGAAGCCCAGGATCACGTTACAGAGGGAGGTATTCAGGCCCAGCAGACTCAGCTTTCCAATCAGGTGCTCGGGAGTGATGGCGTTAAATGCCGACCTGAAGTCGATGAACGATAATCCGATAAAGGTGTCCTCCTTCTCCAGGTGTGTGAGGGCCAGATGGAGGGTGGTGGAAATGGCATCATCTGTTGAGCAGTTGGGTCAATGTGTGAACTGCAGGGTGTCGAGTGAGGGGGGCAGCAGGGTCTCAATATTCCTCACCACAAGCTTCTCAAAATACTTCATGATGATGGGTGTTAGCGCAATGGGGCAGTAGTCGGTGAGACAGGAGGCTGAAGACATCTTCAGCATAGGGACGATGGTAGCAGCCTTGAAGCATGGTGGGACTATGGTGCAGTTCAGGGAGTTACTGAAAATGTCTGTGAGAACATCTGCCAGTACATCGGAGCATCCTCTGAGCACTCTGCCAGCGACGTTGTCTGATCCTGCGGCTTCTGTGAGTTGACTCTGCATAGGGTTTCCCTCATATTGGCCGTAGGAAGACACAGCACCTGGACATTGGGGGGGAATGGACGTTCTCGATGCGACGTGGTTTTTTCTTGCCTCAAACTGTGCATGAACAAAGGCAGACTTCCACACAATTTCCCAATGGAAAACTGCATCGATGGAATTGGGAAAGTCAGGTTTCTTACTGAAATGGCTTGGAGGTAAGGATACCCACTGAGCTGTAGAGCTGTTGGTTCTTTATCCAATCAGAAGGCTTTCTTCAATGCAAGAATTGGCATTCTCGCGAGATGGTGCTCCCAACAGTTTCCATGAAGCTAATCAATCACGTGATAGTCAGTTCTGTTGTTGTGTAGTTTATGTTAATGTCCAGCATCTGTTAGCAATACTTGGAATAATTAGAAGCTTTATTTAGAAAATTACATTCAGCTGAGTTACTGATACACCTTACCAAAATTGAAAATCACACAACACCAGGTTATGGCCCAACAGGTTTAATTGGAAGCACAGGTTTAATTGGAATTGTGTGCTTCCAATTAAACCTGTTGGAGTATAACCTGGTGTTGTGTTATTTTTAACTTTGTACACCCCAGTCCAACACCGGCATCTCCAAATCATACCAAAATTGAATTTGCAAAAGCCCAGTCAACCTACTGAGGGCATATGGGAGGGCAAGAGAAATGCTGCCAGACCAGGAAAAGCACAAGCTTTCATGGAATTCCCTAGCCCGAAAACCGAATGAGAACATAGACCATAGAACAGTACAGCACAGTACAGGACCTTCAACTCCTGACATTGTTCTGAGTTTATGAGATTTTTGGAATGTGTGGTTCTTTGTAAATTTGTGCCAAACTGCATCCCTACAGCTGCCCGACCGATCCAGTCATTATTTGTAAAAGTGATCGGGAGAGTGCTGGACAGCGTTTGAAAGACTGGGAGCTATTGTGATCAAAGACCCACTGTTGGTTGCCCCTAATGTCCCTGAACCCAGAAAGGCTGCAATCAATGCATGTGACATGGGGGGTGGGGGGGTGGGGGTGCGGTCTGATGACAACATGTGAAGCCTGTTGGATTGGAAACCGTTTTGAACTCATGCCCATCATGGATACAGACCACCATGACTACGTACTGATCATAATTGGGAAGGCAATGGCCCAGAGGTGTTTTCACTAGACTGTTCACCCAGAGACCCAAGTAATGTTCAGGAGACATGGGTTTAAATCCCACCCTGGCAGATGGTGTAATGTGTACTCAGTAAAATCTGAAATTCAGAGTTTAATGATGACCATGAATCCATTGACGACTGTTGGAAAACCCCATCTGGTTCCCTAATGTCCTTTAAGAAAGGAATCTTCCATCCTTACTCGGTCTGGCCTACATGTGACTCCAGACCCACAGCAAAGTGGTTAACTCTTAACTGCCCTCTGAGAAATTCAGGATGGGCAATAAATGCTGACCTGGCCAGTGCTGCCCTCAGCCCAAAAATGAATGAGTAAACAAAGTTCCTTGGCATTTCCAGGTTAAAAGAGTTCATTTCACCAAAGAGAATCATTGCAGTGTGTGTGTGCGCAAGAGAGAGAGACTGTATGTGTGCGTGTGTGTGTGAGAGAGAGAGAGAGCCTGTGTGTGTGTGCGTGTGTGTGTGAGAGAGAGACTCTGTGTGTGTGTGTGTGAGAGAGACTGTGTATCTGTGTGTGTTAGAGAGAGACTGTGTGCGTGTGTGAGAGAGAGAGAGACGGTGTGAGAGAGAGGCTGTGTGTGTGTTAAAGAGAGTGTGTGCGTGTGTGTGTGAGAGAGACTGTGTGTCTGTGTGTGTATGTGTGTGTGAGTGAGAGACACACAATGTGTGTCAGACTGTTTGTGTGTATGTGTCGAAGGGACACATTTACGTTTTCTCTTCACGAACTAAGTGCATTAAGTACTTTTATATTTTCATTGAGTAATTTTATTTCATAATAAATCAATATTTTTGAAAGAAACCTGATCAATGGCTCATTTTATTTCAAGCCTAATATGGGAATAGGTTTTGATTGTATCAGTATCTGGGTCAGACAATGAACGATGCTGTACTGTGTGACACGCCTCCCATCTTGGCCATAACAACATGGATTGAATATTTATTAACAGATTTACTTTCATCAATTGTAACAAAAAGGAAAACAACGTGATGCTGATTTTTCACAGATTGAGGTATGAATAGAATCGCACGGCCAATCATGCCATTGCCCACTGCAGGAAGTCACCACACAGACTTCTTCATAACTTTCATGGCCATTCGGCTGACTGCTGTCCCAACACCTGAAAGAGGAGAGAACATGGAACAGAATCAATGGACTGCTCAATATTACATTTCATTTCAGAACTTTCTCTGATACAGACAAGAGTTTCTACTGGAAACTGAGGGTTCTCTGACAAACACCGTAACTGGGGTGGGGGGGGGGGGGGGGGGTGGTGAATTCACCACATATAGAAGGTATGTTCTTGTAAAGTCTCTGCATGAGTTGGGATATGGCAAGGAATGTGGGAGAATGATGGAGAAATCGAGTTAGGGCTTCCTGGACCCCAGAAACAACAAGTTGCAATTTGTAAATAAATTCCAGAGTTTGAGGTGAGGTTCTTGCTCATGGACAGCATAAGACCTTATTAACGGGGATTATCACTCATTATTACATAATGTCACCTCATTAACACACAGGTAGGATTAGGCACATGCTGTGTAGGAACGAGATGTCGGGGTTTCTGGTATAAAGCTCCAGCAGCTGCCTGGTGGCTCCAGAAAGCTGCTTGCTCCTCTGGCCCTCTATTTTGTACACCCAGTAATATTATCTCAGGGCTCCCTCCCTGGGCCACAGGCTCTCACACCTCATGGCCAGGGAGATTAACATCCCACACACAGCAGCTCCACAGCACCATCGTGACACACCTCTGATCCACTTCCTTTCCACTCATCGGAATGCTACAGCAAGGACACTCGACATGGAGGACGCACACACTCAGCTCCGAGAATGGAGTAGGCTGCATCAAGTCTAAAGGGACGAGGCTTCATTTCCATCAAGGAAGGCATCCTTCAGTCAGGGTTGGGGGGTAGGAGGTGAATCCCAGTACAGTAAGGCAAGGACAGCCCCTGGTATCAGTCCAGGGGCTTGGATATAGTCAGTCAGGGCAAAGCACAAAACACTGGTCATCCTGTTTTGGCTCTTTCTGCCCTATTATTATCTGCTTTCTCTTGGAATGAGGGAAAGGAAGAAATGAAGATGAATGTGGCTGGCACAGTTGTTAGTATTGGAGCAGGCTGTGGGAAAATGGTTAGGTCTTCTGAGTGAGTAAGTGGACAGTACTGAGGCTCCGCAGAGTTAGTGGTGTGGGCCGACAGAATGGGGGAGTGAGGGAGGGAAGACGTTGCATGCAATAGTGAGATTTGTAGAGCATGAGCCTTTTTGGGAGGTGTGTAATAGAGAGTGTGAGGGAGCTGAAAGAAGGTGGCTGGACCCGGCCTGACAAAGTGGAGAAGGTCATAGACCTTCATCATCCAGCCAAAGGTGGACAGGCAGGAGGCTGGAAGAACACAGCAAGCCAGGCAGCATCAGGAGGGAGAGAAGGCAATGTTTCAGGTAGAACCCTTCTTCAGGATTCAAGGCAGACAGACAGTGCTTGAACAAGGGCAGGGTGGACTTTGGAGGAGAGTGCCAGTGCTAGGGATTCGAGATTTCCTAAAAGTGGGAAGCATTACCAACTACAGCATGCAAAAGATCCGGGCTCACTTTGCATAAAGGAGTGAGTTTGTGACAATAGCACGAGAAAAGTCACTGATCCATGCAGACAGACCGTGACACAAATGAGATTGGGCCAAAATATGGGGAAGATTCAGCCCTGTGTGTTCATCTCACCGTAACATGAATTTTCAATGACAGCTCTTTAGTGCATTGGTACTGACAGCAGTTACTTTTCCCTTGACTCATAAAACTCTGACTGTTAAACTGTTAAAATAATAAAACGCAGAGCCAAATTCTTAATCGTCAATTGACTGGATTCAAGTGGAAACTCCAGGTTTGATTTCTCCTCACAGTGCTGAAATGGGACTGACTGAAATATGAAGCCATGGGAGAATCCAAACAGTAAATACAAAGAGATTGATCCAGCAATAATGACAGTGCCCAGGAGGAGAACAAGCAAGGTCAACACTGATACAATGGTGACCTTTGACCTTTGTGTCAGTGAGAATGTGGGAGATAGATTAGTACAGCACAGCACAGGCCCTTCAGCCCTCTGTGTTGTACCGACGTTTATCCTAATCTAAGATCAAACTAACGAACATACCCTTCATTTTGCTATCGCCTATGTGCCTAATCAAGAGTATCTTAAATATCTCTAATGTATCTGATTTTACTCCCACCGCAGGCAGTGCGTTCCACACACCCACCACTCTCTGTGGAAAGAACCTGGACTGAATGGTCTGTACATCTCGATGACTCTATGAACTCTGACGACTCTCCTAAACTTTGTCCCAAGTTAAAAATCACACAGCACCAGATTATAGTCCAACAGGTTTAATTGGAAGCACGCTAGCTTTCAGACCGACGTCCCAGTCCAATACCAGCATCTCCAAATCAAAACGTTGTACCAATCACCGTAAAATTATGCCCCTTCATGATAGTCATTTCTTCCCTGGGAAAATGTCTCAAGCTGTTCTCTCTATCTAAGCCTCACATCATCTTGTACATCTCTATCAAGTTCCCTGTTGTACTATTTTTGCGATAATGGGAAAAGTTTTCTTCAAAAGACATGCCCTCCAGTCCAGGCAGCATCCTCTGCACCCTCTCTCAAGCTTCGTCATCCTTCCTATAATGAGTTGACCAGAACTGAAGATAATATTCCAAGTGTGGTCTAACCTTGGTTCCATAACGCTCCAGCATGACCTTCCGGCTCTTAAACTCAATCCCCCTGTTAAAGAAAGCCAACACCCCATTTGTATTCTTACCCATCCTACCAACTTGGGTTCAGATTCATTCCTTCCAGCATCCAGAAGCAGTTGCTCCCACATGGAAGGAAGGATCTGGATAGGGATGAAGCCAAGGAATTCTCACTTTGAAGAAGTATCATGTGCCAACTCACGGGCACCATCCACCAGTTCAGATAAACTCGAAAGAAAATGGCCAGTTTTCCAGGCCTCTATTCCCACTTTCCCTGTTCTGTCCGGGTTCCTCTGGAAGTCAATAGCCGAGAGAAGTTCGAACAATGAAATGTATTTCATGCTCTTTCTTAAAGCAACATAATAGATGGAAAAACTGCAAAAATCTTACCCAAAGAATGCTTCCAATGAAAAAATTTATATGGAGTTGATGGAAGATCATACCAGACAAGGCATTTCTCCCCACCCCCACCCTCCTCTAGCTTATCTCTCCACGCTTCAGGCTCTCTGCCTTTATTCCTGATGAAGGGCTTTTGCCCGAAACGTCGATTTCACTGCTCCTTGGATGTTGCCTGAACTGCTGTGCTCTTCCAGCACCACTGATCCAGATACTGTATCTACCCCCACCCCAGCCAAACCTAATTACTTCCTGACCCCACAGTTACCCACTCACCCACCTCACCTCACCTACCCACTCACCTATTCACCAGCACACATTCCAAGACACAGATTGGTGCAACATCAAGGAATGAAAGGCCTGTAATGCGCTGTGATGCTCTATGTTCTATGTTATAATCTAACTCAGGCTGAAACATACACAAAATCTCTTCCTCACAGCTCTCTGTGATAAGGAGCTCCAAAGAGTCTCCACTCTCTGAGAGAAGAGATTCCTCCTCATCTCCGTCTTAAATTGGTACTCCTCCTTTCTCAGACTGTGCACTGTGGTTCTAGACTCTCCCATGAGGGAAACAGCATCTCAGCATATAACCCATTAAATCCCGTAACAATCCGATACGTTTCAATGCGATCACCTCTCATTCACCTAAACTCCAGTCAATTCGAGAATCTTCAACCATAACAAAGTGTGTCTCTATCTATCTGTAATATCCTGAAAACCTCGATTAGATTACCCCTTAACCTTCTAAATTTCAGATAGTACAAGGTCCCATCTGTCTAACCCCTCCTCACCATGGGCGGCACGGTAGCACGGTGGTTAGCACTGCTGCCTCACAGTGCTGGAGACCTGGGTTCAATTCCTCACTCATGCGACTGTCTGTGTGGAGTTTGTATATTCGCCCCATGTCTGCGTGGGTTTCCTTCGGGTGTTCCGGTTTCCTCGCACAGTCACAAAGATGTGCATGTTAGATGATTTGGGCATGCTAAATTGCCCGTAGTCTTAGGGGAATGGATGGGTTGTGCTTAGGCAGGTCGGTGTGGACTTGTTGGGCCGAAGGGCCTGTTTCCACACTGTAAGTAATCTAATCATAACTTAACCCTTGAATTCCAGATTTGACCTCTGTAAACCTGTTTTGTACCCCTCCAGGGACAAAACACCTTCCTAAGGTGTGGTGCCCAGATCCATTCACAATAATTCAAGTGGATTACTACAGCATGACATCTGCATCCCTGTACTCCAGCCCTCCTGATATGAAGGCCGTGTGGGTCCTGGTAAATTTTAGACAGATAAGAAAATAACATTCCTCACGGAGGGTGAATGATTCTTTGAAAAGTTGGTGAAAACTGTCCTTGAATGTTCTGAACACAGAGACAGATAGATTGATTGTTCGTGGAGGAGGGATTGGGGAGGTGGTGCTGGTGAATGGTTACCTAGAGTCAGCAAAAGTATGAAGCAATCTGCCCAGCTGCGATTTGATTGGATAATGGAGCAATCTCCAGGGGCTAAGTGCCCACTGCAGCTGCTAAGTGGGATGTTCATCTGAAGTAATGAGTCAGTGCACCCTTCATAAATCATTTCCTTTCACAACAACTTCAGCTTCTTATCCATAACCTAACAGGAAAAACGGAACAAGTGATTTGCTCCAAGTGAGACTGCAGTCTGACAACCAATGAACCGAACGAACAGATTGTTCCAACCTGCTCCTCAGCATTGTCAATGACAACAAGGTGGGCACCCATGGATTCACAGAATGTCTGAGCTTCTTTCCAAGTTGTTTTCTGTGTTGAAAAGTAGTAACACCTTTGGTTCCCCTGGCTCCACTGGTCGGGCAGTTGGATGTGAAGCAGATCTGTGAGGGTATTGAGATAAACATGAGAAACGGCTGAGGCACAACAGTATCTTACAGATTTCCTTAATTTCTGACATTTTTCATGGCAGGCTGCATTTACTGGTTTTCAGTGGTAATATCTCTACCTCTGAACCAGGAGGTCTGGGTTCAGTCCCACCTGCTCCAGAGTAATGTCGTCACATCTCTGAGTAGGTAGATTAGAAAATGTTTCTATCGGGAACATGGAATAATCGGATTAGCTCTGACCTTACTCCAACTCGGAAATCATGCTTGCTTCTTTAAAGAGTCACAATCATCATTTTGGGATAAGTAGCCTCCTGTTATGCTGTTACATTTTTAAATGCTTGAAATTTCTACAGTTCTCAACAGCGATATAGTCTTCTAAGATATTACTACTCACAATTTCAGCCATTGCCAAAGCTGATCCCATTGTCAAAGATAACAGCTCTCGCAGAGTGACGTACTACTAAATGTAACAGACAGTAACAAGGACGATGACAGATTTTGGGAAGGCAGAAACAGATTGGGGAATTAGATGGGGACATAACACAAAGGGATTAACAGCTGAGAAGTGTGAAGTGATGCGTTTTGAAAAAAGAAAGAGGAGAAACAACAGAATAAACTATAGAATTTGAAAGTTGATACTGGAACAGAGAGCTGCGAAGTTGCAATCTTTGATGTTTACAGAACAAATTACCGTCATGAAAATATTTAGGATCCTGAAATAGTGCCGGGAAGTTATTTTAAATCTTTCTAAACCAGTTACTCACTCTCACCGAGAATAGCATGTTCAATTTTGGGTCTCACTCTTTTGGAATGACGTCCAGCCCTTAAAGATGAAACAGAAGAGATTGACTGGAATGATGTGGGGAAGAGAAATGTTCGTTCCATGGAGTGAGAAGATGAGATTGCTCTCCACCCAGAGAAGATTATGAGGCTGATATGTAGGGCTTATGTTGAGGATGAGAGAGAGATGAGCAGAGGATATGGAGATTTGTGGTGTGGAGATTAACAAGGAGTGGGAAGAGAAGGACAGGGGAAGTGTTAAGGTTGGCGAAACGTCTGTCACTCACAGTGCTATGACCAGCTTCAGTGTCGTGGCTGGAGAGCTGAGTAAATCAAGGTATGATTTTGTAATCCATCGTTGTCCCTAGGCCGCCAGGAAGGCAGGAAAGGATCAGACTGCAGAGCCCCTCTGATAAGAATAGCAGGAAGACCTTAAATCCTTGAGTGCATGAAGAATTGATATTGATGACTCCTAAGAATGAAGACAGATGGGGAAAAAGGATTTGCTGAGATGTTTCCTTTTTAAGCCTCTCTTTGTCCCTTCACTTTATCATCCTCCCTGTAACCCTGCTCTCCCACTCTGTCACCTTTCCTCAACCTCTTTTCCTGTGTTCATGTAAATAAAGGATACTTTTTAATTGAGTAACGCACTGTGAGAATTGGGTGGAGTGCTGCCTGAGTTTCAAATGTACATTGAGAGGTCCCCCCAGACTGGGGGGAATGAGTTTGGACATGTTTAACCAATGTGATACTGGCAGTGAATCAAAACTGGCAGCTTCCCTGAGAGCGGCCACAGGAGAGTGAGTGCAGGGAAAGGAACTGAATGATGGAGACGCATCTTCCCAGTGTAATAGAGTAGAGAGAGTAACTGGGAGTGCAAAAGGAGAGAGATGCGCCCCACACCATGGTGAACAATAGCATTAATGTTTAAAACAATATTTCAAATATTTTTGCTTCATAAATCAATACAAAGAAATCATGTCCCATTGCTTCATAGGTGGTGATTTCATTTTGAGTTCTTGTTAATTTCCTTTCATTTGTTTTGGGCTGCCCATGTCAGTCACATTACTTCAATGAGTTTGCTACTGCTGGAATTGGAATCATCAGGAAAGAACTGACATTTATATAGCACTGCACGACCCCAGGATGTCTCTAAATGTACTTTAGAAACAATTAATCATAGAAGCCGCCATGACATTTTCCAGATTGCCAGGTCCCCACAACCTGCAAAAGATGATTACTTCTCATCAAATCTGTACTTTTTAAATTTTTTGAAGTAGACTCTTTTAAACGAAATTGGTAACTATGTATCTCATGATTTGCAAGCTAGCTGCAGCTTCAGAAATGCCCAGGTAATAATTACAGGGACAAAGGTAACCAGATGATACCCTGGTGAAACTTCATTGCCAGTAATTGTTGGGACAATAACCTCACAGAAGGACAGAGAGAAAAGCACAGCCTCGGTCTCCAAACCTGGGCTAGAAACAAAGGGAAAATCATCATATTGTATCATAGTTGCGAAGGAACGAGTAACAATCGATCTTCTAGCAGAGGTAATCTATTCAGCCCATCAAGTTTGTTCTGCCATTCCACGTGCCCATGGTTGACTTAATAATCCTTAACTAAGATTAGATTACTTACAGTGTGGAAACAGGCCCTTCGGCCCATCAAGTCCACACTGACCCGCCGAAGTGCAACCCACCCATACCCCTACATATACCCCTTACCTAACACTACGGGGAATTTAGCATGGCCAATTCACCTGACCCACACATCTTTGGACTGTGGGAGGAAACCGGAGCACCCGGTGGAAACCCACGCAGACACGGGGAGAACATGCAAACTCCACACAGTCAGTCGCCTGTGGCGGGAATTGAACCCAGGTCCCTGGCGCTGTGAGGCAGCAGTGCTAACCACTGTGCCACCGTGCCGCCCCAAAACTAAACTTTCGTCTTCTTTTCCCCATAACACTGGATTCCCTCAATGAATGAAAATCGATCTCAGCTTTGAACATGTTTAATTACCCAACTGTGACATCCCTCTGCAGTACAGAATTCCATCGCTTTACAAAGATCAGACAAGAAATTCCTCCCCATTTCAGTGTTCAATGGGCCAACCATTGCTCTGAGATAATGTTCTCTCGTGCTGAGCGTTTTCACAAGGAGAAGCAACCTCTCCACATCAATCCTCTCAGGTCCCCTGAGAATGTTATATTTTTCAATAAGGTTGTCTCTCATTCTTTTAAGATCCAATGGAACACACTCAACCCACTCAACTACTCCTCATAACACAAGCCTTAGTTCATTAGCTCCATTGCAGAAAGTCTGCTGGCTGGTGAGATGCTGCATCAGAAACAGCCAAGGGTGAAGCAGGAATTTCCCAGGGCTGTGTGATCACGTTGGTCAAGTGGGTGGGGCCATAGTCAATTCGATGGGCGGCTGGGGGGACAGTGTGGAGGAGTTGAGAAATCTTGGGAACCTGCTCCAGGGTCACTCTTTAGCACAACTCGTGGGGCTTGTTGCTCAAAACTTACCGAGGGTTTTAAATACAAGTAAAACAAAGAGGCTGCATTTCCAAGGCTGGTGTAACATGGACCCAAAGAAGGAATTGCTTCTCAACATATTTACAATTCTCAATTGCGAAGGAGGCATGGTCACTCTGTGAGTATGATCAAGAAAGGAACAAAGAAATGTAGACCATGTTCCTGTTCCGAACCACTTCGTGATGATCCCTTGCTTGACCATACAGCTCTTTACTCTTTCGCTTTGTACTTAGTCACTGAGTTTGGAAATGGGCAGCAATAACACACAGTTGAAAATCTGTTGCTGGTTAAAGCGCAGCAGGTTAGGCAGCATCCAAGGAATAGGAAATTCGACGTTTCAGGCATAAACCCTTCATCAGGAATCCTGATGAAGGGCTTATGCCTGAAACGTCGAATTTCCTATTCCTTGGATGCTGCCTAACCTGTTGTGCTTTAACCAGCAACAGATTTTCAACTGTGATCTCCAGCATCTGCACACCTCATTTTTTACCCAGTAATAACACACACACAACTATATTTCGGTAAGAGTCAATCCCTGCAGGAGAGGCACTGGGTGAGTCTGAAGGGAATAAAGAAACTGAGGAGATTGTGAGGACTGCAGATGCTGGATAATCGATGTAGTGTGGTGCTGGAAAAGCACAGGTCAGGAAGCATCTGAGGAGCAGCAGAATCAATGTTTCGAGCTTAACCCTTCATCAGGACAGGTAAGGAACTGAGACAAGGCTACATTCAAGTGTTTCAGTCAGATCATCACCTATCATGGCCAACCTTCTTTCAAAAGATTGCTTGCCCATTCCAAAGTTTACTCGAGTGATATTTCTCTGAATTATTTTCAATGCATTTACATCTTGCCTTGAATAAGGTGACCAAACCCAATTAGTCTTCCAGAAACAATGTCACCCACGCCCTGTTAAGCTGATGTATTACATGCATATCCAGACTTTGCATTTGATTCTCCTCACAATCAACATTAACAAGAATTAGTAATGTTAATCAATAATAACAATCATTCTAAATATTCGTTGTATCTGCAAAATAACCTTTTGCGATTCATGCACTTAGATGCCCACATTCCTCTCCATCTCTGAGTTCTGCTCTCTCTCACCATTTAGGTAAAATATTACAATCTTTTATATCAAAATGTAAAATGTTGCATTTATCCACAATATACACCATTTACCAGATGTTTGCCGACTCACTTGACCTACCTATACTCCTTTGGAGCTCCTTAGTTTCTCTTCACAGCTGACTTTCCCACATGTCCCTGTGTCATCAGTAAATGCAGCAATCCTGTCTTCAGTTCCTTCATCCATACCTTATGAATAGTTTGAAGAGCACTGATACTTCCGGACTGATTTCTGTAACACACGATGTGTTGCCAACCACACCATGTTCCATTTATTCACGGATTATTTCCTGTTCACCAGCCAACTTTGACCTGGAAGCAGACCCTTCGGTCGAACTCTCCGTGCTGACCAGCAATCCCAATTTGACCGAGTCCCATTTGCCAGCACAGGGCCCTTATCCTTCCAAGGCCTTCCTGTTCATATACACATCCAGATACATTTCAGTGTCGGAATTGTACCAGCCTCCACCACTTCCTCTGGCAGCTCATTCCATACGCACACCACTCTCTGCATTACAAAGGTACGATTCGGCTCATTCTTAAATTGTTCCCCTCTCACCCTAAAACATTACCCTCTGGGCTTGAGCTCCCCCACCCTCAGTCATTCAGCCTAACCAGGTCAATCGTGGTATGGACTGAGATTGCATCATTATTTGATGAGTTGCGAATGATGCTGAACATTGCATTCTAAGCAACAATGTAGATGCTGGAACACTCATTTCAACATGGAAAAAAGGTATGGTCAAGGATTTCAGCAGCTGACTGTGATGCATTAGCCAAATATGTAACTTCGCAGACGACAATCGGCAGTTTTAGTGGATATGGGTATCAGAGAGAACTCCTCTTTCACTGGGCGCAGTGGGCTGCAACATCTGCTTGAGAGGTACTATGTTGTTTGATCAGAGCAGTTATTTTAAATACACCAAGTTTTGCAACGGGAATGTTAGCCGAGATTTTGCTTTGAAGTCTATCATGTTCCGAGGCACATTATTAATAACTGAGAAAAGTAGACAGATTTATTCAAATAGGACCTTTTGGAAATTCCTTTCCAGCTAATCTGGGGTTTCTGACCAATCATTCAGTTTCACCTGGACATGTCAGGAAACTTCAAATTCTCTCGGCTTGTCATAATACAACCATTCTAACGTGTTTCTCCATGTTCCTGAAGCAATGAGACAATGTCCCTGATCCCTACAAAAACCTGCAAATGCTGGAAATCTGGAAGAAAAACAGAAATTCAGCAAGTCCCTCAGCATCTGTGTAGAGAAAGCAGAGCTAACGTTTCTTCAGAACTGACGGTAACCAGGAAAAAGTGGTATAGGTGCTGTAGGCAGGAGGTTGGTACTGGGGTGGTGGGAGACAGGGCGTATTGTGTGTAGTGCACAATTGGCAGAGTTGCAGCCTACAGAGAGAGAGAACAGCAGTTAGACCGACCAAGGGATGGATTGGGTTCAGCCATAAAGAAAGAACACTTCATTAGAGGGACTATTAGGAGGAAAATATGGATTGGCTGTGATGAACGCAGCCCAAAATATGACAAGTCAGGGCTGCGGTGGTGGGTAAAGGCTGGAGAAGGTGTTCAAGCTCGAAAATTGTTGAACTTTTTTTTGAGTCCTGTCGGCTGCAGCGTCCCCAAGCAAGTTCTGTTTTGTCCCTGATCCCTGTTTGATTTGCCATTCTCATCGTTACAGTTTCTGTGAAACTGGAAAGCCAAATAATGAACGAGGAAAAGAACACTGTGTTCAAACAGGAAAGTAATGAAGATGGAATGTTGTCCCTTGCACATTGAACTTCAGATTGACGTGTGAACGAAGCTGATTCTCAGGTTTTATTCATTAAGTTGAAGCCACAAGTGACTTTAATGAATGTGTCTCAAAAAGTGTCAACATGATCAAAGCTCATAATGAGGAAAGCGGAAAGGGCCAGGAGAAGTGGGACGATAAGTAGGAACGGGGGAAAGGAAGTTCACTGGGGCCGGTGAAAGGGGGAGTGGAGGGCAATGAGAAAGAACTGAAGGGAGAGGGAGAAAAGAGTGAAGGGTGGGCAGATGGCTGGGGATGAAAGTGGTTCAGGAGGGGAATGGACGATGTTATTGGAGGGAAAAGTAAAGGCTGGGATAGAGGGATGGGGGCAAGGCAAACAATTTGGAGGAGAGGGAAAGGAGAGAAAGAAAGTGGACAGCATGTGAAACGTGGGGATTGGTTTTGCTGAAGAAGATGCAGAGTAGAATTGGGCATGGAGGATACTTGTGGGTTGGGGTTTCACAGTGAGTGCAAAGGAGAGGGAAAGGGAGCAGAGGAGGTTGGTGCTGGAAAGGCAGTCACTGCTGGTGCTCTGACTGGCTTCAGTAATTCAGGTCGGCCTGGGAAGGAAATTGAAAGACGGGTTTGCAATCTCTCTCCGTCGTTTAGAACCCGAGTAACAGCTGGGGCTGAGCAACCAGGGCAGGCTGCAAGGGACCCCACTATCAGGAAGGCTGTCTGTGCGGGACTTCAATGTTTGAAAAAGTACACCATAGGTTAATGAAAGCATCAATGATGTCCCAACAAAATTGGAAAGATACACCTCCCCCTCACAGCGAGCCTGCTCAATCACCCTTCCGTTTCCCGGATTGATCGAAATAAAGGCTGTTTTTCGTGTGACATTTTGCCTTGTGACGAGATGTCGAAGCTTTTCATCTTGTATTCACCAAACCGAGGGTATAACAAGCAGACTAGAAACGGAGGAACCATTTTATACAGACGTACTGATTGATTGGCCCTCTCTTTTCATGGAGGTGAAGCGAGAACAGTTAACTATCAATCGCATTTCCAGGCAGGCCAATGTCTCCATGAATGCAGGAAAATCTGTTAATTTCCAGGAATGCAGCAAAATCTGTCGTTTCCAGGAATGCAGGAATAATCTGTCATCTCTGGGAATGCAGGAAAATCTGTCCTCTGCGGGAATGCAGGAAAATCTGTTATCTCTGGGACACCACGTTTTGTTTAAAATGCATATACCTACAAATTCCTTTTGTCTCCATAAAACAGAGGAGTGATGATGTTTGCAGGAAGCTTCGTACATGAGCAAATCCATCACAGTGCTGAGCCTGTCTGATGATATTAAATTGGTGTAAGCCTGAGCCCAGCGTGATCATTGGGAAAGGGCTTTCCAATTGCTGAATCAGCCCTAACAGAGAACAGACTTTCCTGAGGATGCCAGCACAAGCTGACTGAAGGGCAGCAGCCTTCAGCTCTCACTGCTCACCTGGAGCAGTGTCCAGGCCAGCCCACATGACTCTGCAAGGGGCAGGGATCTCAGACTAAGTGGACACAGGAAGCTAACTGGCTCATCCTGCTGTGTGGGAAATCTGAGTGGTTTACTCCACTATCAGGGTGTGCCTAGACGTACTTCTAAATGCAAAAAGTACAAACATAACTCCCTTATCCCAATCATCTAGATAGTCTTGACTATAAGCCCTCTGCATGCTCTTTAATGTCTGATGCCACCTCTCTAGTGCTCCCTGCAGTACTGGATGATATGCAGTAGATTTGAATTGTTTTATTCCTAAGCTGTCCATAATGTCCTTGAATACTTTTCATAGAATCATAGAATCCTGACAGTGTGGAAACAGGCCATTTGGCCCAACAAGTTCACAGTGACTCTGTGAAGAGTAATCCGCCCTGACCCATTGCTCTACATTACATTTACCCTTGACCCATGCAACTAACCTACACATCCCAGAACACTATGGACAATTTAGCATGGCCAATTCACCTAACCTTTACATTTGATGTAAAGATTGACCATTGATCTGATTGCATCTATGTTGGTCGTCGAATCTGGTGAAAAAAAATGAATAATTTCCACTACAATTCTTTTAAGTGTGATGTTGCATAATGGAATGGTTCCTAGCAATCTATTAGACGAAATAGATTGCTAGGATCTGGACGTTCATCTGATAACTGTTTTCCAATGAGCATCTTGGCAACTAGATTACTCCATTTTCAGACACATTGTGGCTTCCCATTTCTTAATCAGTGTCATTGTGCAGCATTGCTATAAAACCGGTCTCATCCTCAACTCTAGGAAGAGAAACCTGATCTACCTATACACACTGTGAATTCAGTGTCAGCCGGTCTGTTTTCTCTTCCAGCCATATCGCTCACAATAAACTGTCAATTTCACTTCCAGCTGTGATTTGTGATCTCTATAACCTATTGGGCAAGTTTCTCCGACAGTTTTGCATTAGTCGACAGGCCCTTTTGTTTTCTCTGCCAACAAGGTAAGGGAAACTCACATTTTAAATTCAATCCGTCCGGTACCTGGCGGTCAGCCCTGCCCAGGGGGTCAGACCAGAGAAAGGCAGGACGATTGCAGAGGGTGGCCACAATTCTGATCTGTGGCGAATTGACTTCAGCTCCGGCAATTTGGAAATTGAGTAGTGATCTGGCCTGTGGATGTGGACGCTCGACTCCACTGCTGCCAGCACTTGGCCTGTGGAGGTAGTCTGGTAAGCGGTTAAATTATTGTACTAATTGACAGCCGGCTGCTGCTGCAATTTACAACGTGAGTAGTGACTGTGGCCTGTGGAGGTCGGCCCTTGGCTACTAAGTTGTTAACTGCCTTTTAAGCTGCCAGGTCTGGGTCTGTGGAGGTGGTCTGGTGGGAAAGGAAGTTAACTGGCAGCCGGTAATTCGGTACTTAACAGCGTGGATTGGGCTTGTGGAAGTCATCACCTGGGCTAAATTAATTACCTAATATTTTTGAATAAGCCTTAACTTTGTCCAAACATGCTTCACCTTGAGCCTGGACTTCTGTCACTAACCTGTTCTAGCCAGGAGAAACATGGTCGGGCAGAGGAAGTTAGGTACAATACATGGAGAGACCATTCATCAAATTCTCCCTTTACTTCTGACAGATCCACAGATCGAACAACATTGACTTGGGTCCAGGTGTGTTGTCCTGTCCGGTGTTTGCTAAGTGTTTGTTTTGGGTGTGTCTGCTTTCTAACCTGTCAGTCACTCACTGCCTGCCTTCTGTTAGCTCTCTGTGTTTTGTTTTCCATCCAAACCTGAAATAGAGCACACAGAAATTATCCCAAGACACCCAGGAGCCGTGGGGGCACGGACATCAACCGTCTGCCGGGAGATGCCAAATGTGGGAGCTGTGTAAACCTAACCACGTGGTGAGGAAGGCCGGGGTCGGAAATGTACAGGAGTCCCCTGAAAAGGCATGGTAAATACATCAACTGCAAGAACATATGGGAGATGCTCTTGTTACAGCTGGGTCACCGGCAGGCATCGTGCAGAAAGGCAGGGGACAGCCGTTCCGTTATCCCCTTCACAAGGGACCTTTACACCTGGTCCCACGGGAACTGGCTTTATGGGGGAGGGGGGCGGGGGGCTTCAACATTGATTATTGGACCACGGTCATTACAGAGGGGCACGGGGATCTCTCATGGGGCAGTCTCTACATGTTGAAATGTCTCACAAATTTCGGGACTTTGACAAACCCCACCAGCCCCCTAAAGTTAAAGACTGTAGCAATAAAACCCCGGCCAAGGAGACCCCTCCCACCCCGAGTACAGCCGCGCCGCCTTACGCCCCGCAATACCCTAACCTTCCCCTAGCTGGCCCAGAGCCAGACCCGCTGGAAATGAAGTGGTTGCCTTTGTTACCATGCAGTCCCCGACAAGCCTGCAGCAGGATGGAACAGCCCCTGAGCATTCTGAGTCCCCACCGCGGCCCCTCTCAGATAATGGCATCAAGGCTCACACGCAGCATGTCCCTGCCCCGAAACACCATGATTTGGAGATGCCAGTGTTGGACTGGGGTGTACAAAGTTAAAAATCACACAACACCAGGTTATAGTCCAACAGGTTTAATTGGAAGCACACTACCTTCCGGAGCGACGCTCCTTCATCAGGTGATTGTGGAGGCTCGATCGTAACACAGAATTTATAGCAATAATTTGCAGTGTGATGTAACTGAAATTATACATTGAAAAATTGATTGTCTGTTAAGCCTTTGATCTGTTAGAATACAGTGATAGTTTCACTTCTTTCATGTGTAAATCACAGAACCCTTCTTTTTAAAGTTGCATTCTCGGGTTAGCTACTAACAATGTTGATAGCTAGACAATATGTTGAAGATGTTAGCCCCCTGTGTTTTCTGTCTATGACCTGATGTTTAGATTGATTCTAATCTAAACGCGCACACACACCCACATACAGCCTGAAAGACACACATACTCCCACGCTCACACATGCACACCCTCGCAGACTTAAGACACTCTGCACCCACTACACACACACACACACACATTTTCTCACACTCACAACCCTCACCCCAGACAGTCAGACAGACACGCACAGACAGGCAAAGACCCACGTGCACACATATACTTTGTGGGGTGAATTTGTATTGCAGAGTTATATTGCACTTTGTTCAGAAATTGCATACATTCATGTAGAACTCTGAGCTCAAAAACTGCAGGATTTTTTTTTTTAAAAACACTTATCTCACATATTAGATTAGAATCAATCTAAACATCAGTTCATAGACAGAGAACACAGGGGGCCAACACCTTCAACATATTGTCTAGCTATCACCATTGTTAGCAGCTATCCCGAGAATGCAACTGTAAAAAGGGTTTTGTGATTTACACATGAAAGAAGTGAAATTATCACTATTTTAACAGATGAAAGGCTTAACAATCAATTTTTCAGTGTATAATTTCAGTTACATCACACTAGCAAAAATTAGCTATAAATTCTGTTACAATCAAGCCCTCCACAATCACCTGATGAAGGAGCGTCGCTCCGAAAGCTAGTGTGCTTCCAATTAAAACTGAAAAACCAGGCATTGAATGATGGCTTCTACACATTATGATTGGAACTACTCCCCTTGATAAGCACTGGACCCACGCAGAGATCCTGGCCATGTTGCAAGTTACCCCAGACTCATTGAAAAACCTCTCGCATTTTACAATTGGCAGCTACAAATTTCCACCATTTACAACTGTCTGCCGCAGGATGTGCACTCCCTGTTACAACTCGCCTCTGCTACTCACTTGGCGACCATTTGCTCTACCACTAACTTCACCACCCAACCCTGGGACACTGCTGCAAACTGGGACAGATGGCTGGGCAGCACTGAAAGAGGCGATACAAACTAGAGCAAGACAGCATGCAGATTTTGGTGCTGTTACCCGGTGTCTGCACAAACCAGACCAGCCCCAGACAGCATGCAGATTTTGGTGCTGTTACCCGGTGTCTGCACAAACCAGACCAGCCCCAGACAGATTTCATTTTCTACATTAGGGAGGTCTGGGATTCTGTAACAGGCATTCCCTTCACAGAGAATGAGAAGATGGCTGTACAGACTCTGGTCAATTGCATGCTCCCTCAATATGCCTATGAGAAGAAACTACATCACTTAACCTGGTAAACAACGTCCTGGGGGGGTCACCTTAACCACACTTACTAACCTGGATAGGAATGGACTGGTCACCACACCAAGACAGATGGGGGAACTCCCCCGAATTACACAGCCGGACCGCCCTAGGAACACAGCCAGGCCAGGACAGTATAGGGTTCTTTAAAGGACCACGATGGAACTGTGACAAGCCAGTGCACTTGGCTAGACGCTGCTGCTTACCACCCAAGCAGGGACGGCCAGGCCCTTCCATCCACCCCATTCCCCACAGGCAGAGCAGCCACAGCCCACCACCCCACAGTGGCAGCCTCGCCAGGCTGCCTACACTATAGCTGATCCCTTCCTCCATGCCCCTGAAACAAACTGGGGCTGCCGTGAGAGGGTGGTTTTGCAGGTGGTCTCAATACACCTATCCAACTTCCCATTGGAAAACACGGTGATGCATGTGGAAGTGAGGGGGCGGCTCACCTCCTTTCTGGTGGATTCTGGGGCCACACATTCATCTGCGACTCCCTCTGTGGAACTTTCTCTGAGTACCAAGACTGTTTGTACAGTAGGGGTTTCAGGATTGGCAGTGACAGAGACACTCACCCAACCCGTGAGCTTCATTATCGGATTTGCCACTGTCCCTGATGTGGCCATCATTTCCGCTATTTGCCCAGTCGCTCTCCCAGGAGACAAACCTTATGCAAGCTGAATGCATAAGGCCTCACACTGGAGATCCCGCAGCTCGACTGTCTGTGTGAGGTTAGCACATTCGCCCCATGTCTGGGTGGGTTTCCTCCGGGTGCTCCGGTTTCCTTCCACAATCCAAAGATGTGCAGGTCAGGTGAAGTGGCCATGCTAAATTGCCCATAGTGTTATCAAAAGAGAAAATGTTGGAAAATCTCAGCAGGTCTGCAAGCAACTATAAGGAGAAAAAAGGGCTGACGTTTCGATTCTAACTGACCCTTTGTCAAAGCTTTGACCCTCATCTTGCCCTCCCCTCCCCTCCCCGATTGCATTCACTGGCCTGGACTTTGTGGGACCACCAGCAGCGGAGGTACAGCTTCGCAAACAACAGGCTGCACTGTTCTACAACGGCCCGGCGACTGTCCCACACACTCCCTTTATTGTCAAGAGCCTGTGGCTCCCCAAGGATTTATGCCACATGATGGTGCGCCTGAGACAGCGCCCCTCCACCTCGCCCCCGTCAGTCAGGCCCCCGTCCTCTTGTGGAGATTGCCCGACTTGGGCAGGGTGGATTTTGTGTGCGCTGCATTCCTGCTACGCTCCAGGTCACTTGCACCCTACAAATCCCAGGCACTGCCTCCTCTGATGTTGCTAGCGGACCTCCCGGCATCAATGTGAGAACTACATTCCAACCTCTCAGGCAAAGTGTAGTCCGCCCCACCACACTCTGTCACACTAACACAGGGAGTCATACTGCAGCTGATACAGCAATACACACTGTCCCGAACAGCAGCAGAAGGCATCAAGCCAGTGACTGACTTCCTTCTACAACAGGATGTCCTAGTTCCAACAAACATTTCCTGAAGTACATCCATCCTACCCATCTCAAAACTCGGGAGGCCAGGTATGTGGCATTTTGACCAGCATCTGAGAGCTGTCAACGCAATTGTGACTCCTTGCTCTACAGTAGTCCCGGTGACTAACTCCATACTCACTAGTATCCCTGCTTCTGCCAGCTGCTTTTCTGTAATCAACGTCTACTCAACCATTTTGTCCATCACATTGTCCCCTGAGAGTTAGGACCCTTTCACTTTTATGTACACGGTTGGCAGTACACATGGACCAGGCTTCCCCAGGGTTACAAGGAAAATGACACAGTCAATGCCACTGCGGTACACCGTACCCTTTCTTCTTTACACCTGCCATGTAACAGCTCCATCCTGCATTATGCGGATGATTTGTTACTGACCTCCAGCTCCACGGAATCATGTATGCAGGACACTGCAGCATTGCTCTGCTGTCTGGCAAAAGATGGACACAGGGTCTCCACGGAAAACATGCAGCTCTGCCAGTGTACAGTACAGTAGTTCGGAAACAAACTCTCACATGGCCTCAGGGCTCTATCAAAGCAGAGAGTTGCAGCCATCACTCAGCTCCCCCCGCCAGCCCCAAGAACTCTACTGCAAGCTTTCCTGGGAATGCTGAATTACTGCAGGCACTGGATCCCAGATAACCAGGCCATTGATGGTCCCTTATGAGAGGCCAAAGATGGAATGGGCATTCACTGAATTAAAATAGTGATTCGGCTTTGCTCCAGCCTAAGGATCCCAGACTACACACATCCCTTCTATCTGTACGTCAACGATTCCGAGGGGTTTGCATCCGCCATGTTGACACAGTTCCATGGGGATCTCCATTGAGAATCAGTGTGGGCGTGTTGGGCTGACCACCCTTCCATCTGGCACCCTGCCCTGCAACTGAAGGAATTGCAAAACTTGCGCCCACAGCTCCTCCCTCACCACCATCCAAGGCTCCAAAGGAGCCTTCCACATCATCAAAGTTTCACCTGCACATCCACCAATGTCATTATTTTATCTGCTGCTTCCAATGTAGGCTATTTACATTGGGGAGACTGGACGTCTCCTTGCAGAGCACTTCAGGGAATATCTCTGGGACACCCACATCGCCCCACCGCCCAACATTTCAACTCCCCCTCCCACTCTGCTGAGGACATGCAGGTGCTGGGCCTCCTCCACCCAACGCCTGGAAGAAGAATGCCTCATCGTCTGCCTCAGAATAATTCAACCCCAGGGCATCAATGTGGACTTCACCAGTTTTCTCACTTGCCCTCCCCCACCTTACCCCCATTCCAACCTTCCAGCTCAGCACTGTCCTCATGACCTGTCCTACCTGCCAATCTCCCTTTCCATGTATCTGCTCCACCCTCCCCTCTGACCTATCACCTCCATTCCCACCTCCATTCACGTATTGTACTCTTTGCTACCTTCACCCCAGCCTCCACTCCATTTATCTGTCCACTCTGGAGGCTTCCTGCCTCCATTCCTGATGAAGGACTTTTGCCCGAACCATCATTTTTTCCTGCTCCTCGGATGCTGCCTGACCCGCTGTGCTTTTCCAGCAAGACTCTGATCTAAACTCTGGTTTCTGGTATCTGTCGTCCTCACTTTTGCTTGTTGGGCTAAAGGGCCTGTTTCCAAACTGTATGGATTCTATGAAAGGCATTAGAAGTACAACAAATCAAGTCATGTGCAAAATATGCAGATGAGATATAACATATTGATTTCACATGGCAAAGAGAAGGAAATATTACATACATATTATTGATATATATTATTATATATACTTACAATGACATACATATTGTTCAGAAATATGCATATATTATTATGTACATAATATTTAATAAATAACCAGGTCACACACAAAATATATGAAGGAATTTGTAACACAGGTCAGCCTGATTATAATTACTGTGACATGGGCCGGCGTCTTTTCAGTGCAATACAGAGGAACCTCGAGTGTCCGAACGAGATGGGCGGGCACCATTTTGCTTGGGTCATCAATTAATCAATTTAAAGTTTATCCTGTCGGGCTTGAGAATTTTAAGGCTGCTCCCGGTTCAGGAGATGAGGGAGTTGCACACTGCAATTGAGCCACTGCCCCCCGCATGCACCCCTATCCAGCACCACTCCCACTCCAGTCCAACACCATTCCTGCCCATGCCAAACACTGCCCCCACCCCATCCAACACTGCTCCTCCACCACCGCCTCATCCAGCACCGACCCTTACCTCTGTCCAACACTGACCCCATGCTGCTCATCTAAAGCTATCCCCTGCCACCATCCAACACTGCCACACCCCCACCCAAGCCCCACCACCATCCAACACCACCACAACATGCTTCCAATCGCGCACTCCCATCCCCCACCCAATCCAATACCGTCCCCCACCCCGTCCAAAACCGTTACCATCCCCATCCAACACTGCCCTCTGCCCTGTCCAACACCTCCACTTGTTCCTAAGCATCTCTGCTGCCCCACGCCATAAAACATTGCTCTCCGCCCCCGTCCAAGTACGCCTTACTGCTCCCTATCCAACACCACCTCCCACCACACATCTAACACCACCACCGCCCCATCAAACACTGACCCCGTCCCATCCTACATCGTGTGGCCACACCCCCGTCTAACACTGCCCCCACACCCCCATCCATCTCTGCCCCCCACCCCATCAAAGTGCCCTCCAACCCCGATCCACTACTGCCTCTCTGCCCCAGTCCATCACCAACCCCAAACCTAGTCCAGTACTACTCCTCCACACTGGTCCAACTCCGCCCCCCTTCCCCATCCCCACCTAATACCGACCCCTGTCCAACACCATCTCCAAACGCGGTACAGCACCACCACCCACCACCGCCCTACATTGCCACCTCGTCCCTGCTCCATCCTGTTCAGCACCAACACTTACCTGTGTCAAAAACTGACATCCCCGCCCCCTCCAATTTCGCCCGCGCCCTGTCAAACACCGTTACCCGCCCACCAGTCGACACCAATGTCCAACACCACCCCTGCTCCCATCCAACAATCCCCCGCCCCCGTCCAACTCCATTCCCAAAGCCAGTCGTCCACTGCTCCACACCCCTGTACAACACCGACCCAACTGCATCCAACTCCGCCCCATCCCTGTCCATTGTCACTTCCATCCCATCAAAAACTGCCCTCCAGCCCATCCAACACCATCCCCCAACCAGTCCAATCCTGCACCACACCTCGTCCAAATCTCACGTGTGCCCCCCATCCAAATCCGACAACCATTCCGTCTAATACTGACCACACCCCATCTAACACTGTCCCCACCACGTCCAACATTGCACCCCAGCACCATCCAACACCGTCCCACGCCCCTGTCCAACACCTCCCCTCATCCCCGTCCAGCACGGTTCTCAATCCCCATCCAACTATGCCCTGACCCGTCCAACACCATCCCCACCAACGTCCAAGGCCTCCTCGTCGAACACCGCCCCCCCAACCCCATCCAAATCCACCCACACTCCCATTGAACACCGTTTCCGGAACCGCCCAACACTAACCCCTGCCCCCAATCAACACCAATCTCCTTCCCCCGTCCAACATCAACCACACCCACATACCAAAGTCACCCCACATCCCGGTGCAACACCGCCCCCACCCCATCCAACACCGAACCCCCACACACATCCATCACCGAACCATGCCCATCCGTCATGACTCTGGTCCCCATCCAACACCCACCCCCAACTTGGTTCATCACCACCCTGCACCCCTATCCAACACCGCCTCCTCAACACCACCCCCACCCCTTCCAAACGAGTTCAACACCTCCCCATCTCCATCCAACATCCCTCCCCCATCACCATCACCACCTCATCCAGCACCAACCCTTACCCTTGGCCAACACTGATCCTCTGCCCGTGTCCAACACCGTCCCGTGCCCCCATCCAACACCGCCAACCACCATCCATCCCTGCCTGTGACCAACACCACCCCCGCACCATTCAACTCCCCCCGCCCTCCACTACCGTCCAAAATGTACACTCATTCCCATCCAACCCCGTCTTCCCGTCCCCCACCCCATCCAACACCGTGCTCCTCTTCGCCTTCCCAGCCTCCACACCATCCAACACCGTGCCCCACCCCATCCAATACCATTCCTATCCCCGTGCAAGACCGCACCGCCGCTGCCCTCTCCCCCAATACCGCTCCCTACCCCAGTCCAACACCATCTCCATATGTGGAACAACACCACTCCCACCTCATCCAAACCTGCGCTCCTCCACTCCACCGTCGTCCATCACGGCCCACAACACCCATCCAACCCTGCGATCCCGTTCCATCCCTTCCCTATCCAACACCATCCCCACCCCGTCCCACACTGTTACCCTCCCTGTCCAACACCGCAACCCCGCCGTCCTCTCCCCCAATACTGCCCCCGCCCACGTCCAACACCATCTCCCGACACGGTACTTTACCGCCCCCACCCCAATCCGACACCGTCCCCGCCACTGTCCAACACTGCCCCATCCAGCACCGCCCCCCAAACCCATCCAAAACCGCTCCACCGCCCATCCCGTCCAACATCGTTACCCCCATCCATCACAGCTCTCCCACCCCATTCAAGGTCGCCCCTATACATCTCTGAATCCTCATCCAACACCAACCACCATCCGCCTTCCAAAACCGCCCCAACCCAATCCAACAGCGAAACCCTACACCCGTCCAACACTAACCGCCGCCCCCGTCCAACATGACCCCGCCCGCGTCGAACATCGACCCCCAGTCCGAAACCCGCCCTCCCTCTCCATCATTCACTGACCCCCATACACATCCAACACCGCCTCTGACCCCGAACACCGACCTCCCGCCTCTGTATAACACCATCCCCATCCCGTCCAGCACTGTCACCCTCCCCATCCAACACCACCCCCACCCCATCGAACTCCGTCCCCCCGTTCCCCATCGAACACCAGCCCCACCTTGTCCAACCCCCACCCCATCCAACACTGACGTCTACACCCCCCTCAAACACCCCCCGCGTCCATCCGACACCACGCCCCCACATCCAACATCACCCCCACCCCTGTCTAGCAATGACATCCTACCCCTGTCCTACACTGCCCCCACCTCCATCCAACACCAACCTCCCACCCTGTCAAACACTGCCACCACGCCCCTTCCAACACCCCTCCCACACCATCCCACACTGCCCCCAACCCGTTCCAACACTGCCCTACACCCTGACAATGCCAACACTGCCCCTGTAAAACACAAACAACTCGCCCCGTCCAACACTGCCCCTGCTCCAAACAACACTGCCACCACCACCCGTCACTGCCCGTGTCCAACACCACCCCTGTCCCCATCCAACACCGTTCCCTGCCCTGTCCAACACCACCACTCCTTCCCTGTCCAACACCGCCCCCAACCCTGCCCAATACCGCCACCATCCCCACCCTCATCGAACACCATTCCCCAAAGTGTCCAACACACCTCCCCCACCCTGTTCATTATCGCACACCATCCAACACCGCCCCACCCATGTCTAACACAGCCCCCTCCCCTAAGTCCTGTTAAAACTTGTTTTCCTAAAAAGCAGCACTTTGCATTTATCTGAATTAAACTCCATCTGCCACTTCTCAGCAAATTGGCCCATCTGGTCAAGGTCCTGTTGTAATCTAAGGTAACCTTCTTCGCTGTCCGCCACACCTCCAATTTGGTGTCATCTGCAAACTTACTAACTGTACTTCTTATGCTTCCATCCAAATAATTTATGTAAATGATGAAATGTAGTTGACCCAGCACCGATCCTTCTGGTACTCCAATGGTCATAGGTCTTTAGTCTAATAAACAGCCCTCCAAACACTTCCCTCTGTCTTCTGCCTTTACACCAGTTCTGTATCCAAAGGCTAGTTCTCCCTGTATTCCGTGAGATCTAACTTTGCTAACCAACCTCCACGGGGATCCTTGTCGAATGCCTTACTGAAGTCCATATACATCACATCTACTCTCTGCCCACATGAGATCTCTTTGTTACTTCTTCAAAATACTCAATCAAGGTTGTGAGACATGATTTCCCAAGCACAGAGCCATGTTGACTATCACTAATCAGTCCTTGCCTTTCCAAAAACATGGACGTCCTGTCCCTCAGGATTATTTCCAACAACTTGCTCACCACCAATGTCAGGCTCATGTGTCTATCATCCCCTGGCTTGTTCTTACAACCCTTCTTAAACATGGCACGATGTTATCCAACTTCCAGTCTTCTGGCACGTCATCTATGACTATCGATGATACAAATTTCTCAGCAAGTGATCCAGCAATCTCTTCTCTCGCTTCCCACAGAGTTCCCACAACTAATCAGGTCCTGGGATTTATCCACCTTTATGTGCTTCAAAACATCCAGTACTTCCACCTCTTGAATGGGGACATTTTGCAAGGTGTCACTATCAATGTTCCAATATTCTATAAATTACAAATCCTTTTCCACAGTAAATACTGATGAAAAGTATTCGTTTATTATCTTGCCCATTTTCTGCAGCTACACACAAAGGCCGCCTTGTTGATCTTTGAGGGGCCTGGTTCTCTCCCTAGTTACCCTTTTGTCCTTAAGGAATTTGGAAAAACCCTTTGGATTATCCTTAATTCTTTTTGCCAAAGCTATCTGTGTCCTCTTTTTGCCCTCCTGATTTCCCTCTTAAGTATACTCCTACTGCCAAAGCTACCTCTTGTTCCCTTTTTGCCCTCCTGATTTCCCTCTTGAGTAAACTCCTTTACTCCTACTGCCTTTATACTCTTCCAAAGATTCACTCGATCTATCCTATCTATACCTTTCATCTGCTTCCTTCTTTTTCTTAACCAAACCCTCAATTTGTTGAAGCATCCAGGATTCCCTATACCTACCAGCCTTTCCTTTCACCCTGACAGGAATATACTTTCTTTAGATTCTCGTTGTCTCATTTTTGAAGGCTTCCCATTTTCCAGCCGTCCATTTAACTGCGAACATCGACCCCCAATCAGCTTTTGAAAGTTCTTGCCTAATCCCATCAAAATTGTCCTTTCTCCAATTTAGAACTTCAACTTTTAGAACTGGTCTATCCTTTTCCATCACTATTTTAAAACTAATAGAATTATGGTCGCTGACCCCAAAGTGCTTCCTCACTGACACCTCAGTCACCTGCCCTGCCCTATTTCCTAAGACTAGGTCAAGTTTTGTACCTTGAAAAGTGCAGCAGGTCAGGCAGCATCCAAACAGCAGGAGAATCGAATTTCGGGCATGAGCCCTATTTCAGGAAAGCCCTGAAGCCCTTTTTCATGCCCGAAACATCGATTCTCCTGCTCTTTGGATGCTGTCAGACCTGCTGCGCTTTTCCAGCAACACATTTTTCAGCTCTGATCTCCAGCATCTGCAGTCCTTACTTTCTCCTACAAGTTGTGTACCTTCTCTAGTAGATACATCCACACACTGAATCAGACAATTTTCTTTTCACACTTAATAAATTCCTCTCCATCTTAACTCTGAACACTATGGCAGTCCCAGTGTATGTTTGGAAAAATAAAATCCCCAACCATAACCACACTATTATTCTTACAGACAGCTCCGATCTCCTTACATGTTTGTTTCTCAATTTCCCTCTGACCACTGGTTGTGTATAATGCAATCCCAATAAGGTGATCATCCCTTTCTTAATTCTTAGTTCCACCCATATAACTTGTCTGGATGTATTTCCAGGAACATCCTCCATCAGCACAGCTGTAATGCTATCCCTGATCAAAAACGCCACATCCCTTCCTCACTTGCCTCCCTTTCTATTCTTCCTGTAGGATTTATACTGTGGAGCATTAAGTTGCCAGTTCTGCCCATCCCTGAGCCATGATTCTGTAGTTGCTATAATATCCGAGCCCCATGTTCCGAACCAAGCCATGAGTTCATCTGCCTTCCCTGTTTGGCCCCTTGCATTGAAATAAATGCAGTTCAATTCATTAGTCCTAACCTGTCCCTGCCTGTCCTGACTGTGTGGCTTGCTTCTGTTCTCACCTGTACCAGTCTCAGATTGATCTCTTTCCTCACTATCTCCCTGGGTCCCACCCCCAGACCTTGCTAGTTTAAATCCTCCTGAGCAGCTCTAGCAAATCTCCCTGCCAGTATATTAGTCCCCTTCCAATTAGTGTGCAATTGCCCTTCTTCTACCTCAGTTGTTCAGAACACTGTGTGCTTTGTCAGGCAGTCCTTGCTAGTTTTTCAGCTCTCTTAAAGGTACAGTACCCCCACACCTTCATTACACAGGAAGCATGCAAGTGGGTGTGTTGCTGATATTTTTGTTTGTGAATGATTTCCTCGCTCGTCGAGTTTTTTTGTATAGTACTTGGTTGGAAACGGCATTCGAAATGGAATCCCTAATCGGCAGTAAATCATTCAGATTAGCCCTCTACCCTAACCCATATTCCTGCATTTATTATGGTTAATTCCTGGTTACTACAGACAATTGAGTATGGTCTCTGCACCTGACTTGCACAGCCTTTGGATTGTGGATGAAGTCAGTGCACTGAATGACAACCTTCACAGATGGAGGAAGGAGGTGCAATCTCCAGCGGCACCCAAGTTTGAAATTGAATCCGGGTCCTTGGTTTTGGGAGGCAGCAGTGCTGCCCATTGAGCTACCTTGCCACCCATTTGGTGCTGTTGTAGTTGCTGCAGAGCACTTTTATCAGATGGCAGCACCATTACCACGATACATCAACAATTGTGCTGAAGAACTCTTAATTTTCTGGCGTCAAACAAGCTCTTTATTTCGTGCATTTCTTTAGGATTTTTGAATGTTTTTGCCTGTGCATTCATCCAGTTAGTGGGAGCATTAGAAAGTAGAAAATAAAACAATACAACGCAGGACAGGCCCTTCGGCCCACGATGTTGTGCCGACCTGTGAATTATTCTCAGTTCGTCCCCCTTCACTATCCCAAAATCATCCACGTGCTCATTTAAGGATTGTTTAAATCTCCCTAATGTGGCTGAGTTGACTACATTAGCAGGTAGGACACCTTATGCCTTCTTAACAGCACTATCCGGAACACCCGGAGGAAACCCACGCAGATACGGGGAGAACGTGCAAACTCCACACAGTCAGTCATCTGAGGCGGAAATTGAACCCAGGTCCCTGGCGCTGTGAGGCAGCAGTGTTAACCACTGTGCCACCGTGCCTTCCTGTTATTCTTCCCAAGGTGCTTCCCCTCATATTCAGCTGCATAGAACTCCATTTGCCACCTCTCAGCCCTATTCTGCAGTTTATCCCAGTTCCCCTGCAACTTGTAACATTCTTCCAAACTGTCCACTACTCCACCAACTTTATTGCCGTCTGCAAATTTACTAATCCATTCATCTATGCCTCCGTCTGAATCGTTTATAAAAACAACCAACAGCAGTGTTCCCAAAACAGATCATTGTGGCACACCACTAGTAACTGCATTCTAGACTGAATATTTTCCAACAACCACCACTCGCTGCCTTCTTTCAGAAAGCCAGTTTCTAATCCAAACTGCTAAATCACCCACAATTCCATGCCTCTGCATTTTCTCCATTAGCCTACCGTGTGGAAACTTATCAAAGGCTTTACTGAAGTCCATATATACCACGTCAACTGCCCTACCCTCATCTCTTTGCTTGGTCACCTTCTCAAGAAACTCAATTAGGTTTATGAGACAGACCTGCACTTGACGAAACCATGTTGACGATCTGAAATCAAATGGTTTCTTGCGAGATGATTACATAACTTATCTCGTATAATCCTTTTCAAAACCTTTCCAACAACAGAAATAAGGCTCTCTTGTCTATAATTACCTGGGTCACCTCTTCTGCCCTTCATGAACAAGGGCACAACATTTACAATCCTCCAGTCCTCAGGTACTAAACCTGGAGATAACAACGACTCAAATATCAAAGCCAAAGGCTCTCCTATCTCCGCCCTAGCTTCCCAGAAAAATCTAGGACTTGCCCACTTTCACTCTTTCTAAAATTGATAACAGATGAGGTCCTGAAAGAAGAATTCAGGGATCTAGGAGAGAAGTTAAAGGAAAGCACCTCAAAGGTAGTGATCTCGGGATTATTGCCAGTGCCACGTTTTACCCAGCGTACAAATGAAAAAATGGGCAGGATGAACACGTGGCTTGAGAGATGGTGTGGGAGGGAGGGATTCAAATTTGTTGGACATTGGGTCCGGTTCTAGTGAAGGTGGGACTATTACAAAAGAGACAGTCTACATCTGAACCAGACCGGAATCAATGCTCTTTGGGGAGTTATTGCTACCGCTGTTGGGAAGGTTTTAAACTAATGTGGAAGGGGTCTGGGAACCAGAAGAGAAAACAAGTAGGCAGCGAGATAGAGACTGAAGAATGTAAGAATGTAAGGTAACATTAATAAAGGGAAGAATAGGCAGAGAGCAAGTGAGTTCAACAGAACTGTTGGCCTGAAATACAGCAGCTTTAATGCAAGGAGTAGAGTGTGTAAGGCAGATGAACTTAGGACTTTGATTGGTGCCTGGGAGCATGATGTTATTGCCATCACAGAGACTTGGTTGAAGGAAGGGGATGATGATTTGCAACAAAATGTTCCAAGATATAGACGCTTCAGTCAGGACAGGGAGGGAAGTAAAAGAGGGGGTGGAGTTGCATTGCTGGTCAGAGATGATATCACGACTGTGCTAAAGGAGGACACTATGGCGGTCTTGGCCAGTGAGGCTTTATGGGTGAAGCTGAGAAATAAAAAGGGTGCGGTTACGTTGTTGGGGATGTATTACAGACCTCTCAACAGTGAGTGTGAGGTAGAAGAACAAATAGATAAACAGATTATGAATAGATGTAGAGGCAGTGGTGATGGGAGATTTTAATTTTCCCAACATTGACTGGGATATACTTCGCGTCAGTGGTCTGGATGGAATAGAACTTGCACGAAATATCCAATAGAGTTTTCGAGAGTAGTATATCACTCATCCGACGATGGAAGGGACCATATTGGACCTGCTACTGGGGAACGAACCAAGGCAAGTGGTAGATATTGCGGTGGGGGATTTCTTTGGGAGCAGTGAACACAAAAAGTGTTATACTACTCGTAGATAAAGAAGAGAGTGGTCCTAAGGGAAGAGTACTAAACTGGACCAAGGCCAATTGTATCAAAGTTAGGTAGGAACTGGGAAATGTGGATTAGACAGCTATTTGAAGGGAAGTCCAAGTTTGAGATGTGGGAGGCTTTCAAAATAGGTAAACGGTAGTGCAGGATAATCATGTCCCATTTAAGGCAAAGGATAGGAAGGGCAAGATTCGTGAATTGCGATCACAGGACAAATTTTACGACTAGCCAAGAGGAATAGGAATGTGTACGTAAGGTCTCGGCAGCTCAGAACAGAACGTGCCCTGGAGGAATATCGGAAGAGTAGGGCAAGTTAAAACGAGGAATCAAGCGGGCTAAACGGGGTCATGAAATAGCTTTAGCGAGCATAATAAAGGGAAATCCTAAAGCATTTTATTCTTATATAAGAAGCAAGCAGGCAACCAGAGAAAGGATTGGTCCACTAAAAGGTAATGAAGGAAGGCTGTGAGCCGAACCTGAGAGAATGGGTGAAGTTCTGAATTATTACTTTGCATCAGTGTTCACTGAGGAGAGGAACAGGATGAATCTTGAGGTTAGAGATAGAAGTTTGATTAATCTGGATCACGTTGACATAAGTAGGGAAGATGCTTTGGGTATGGCAAAGGTTATTAGGGTGGACAAATCCCCAGGACCGGGTGGGATCTATCCCAGATTTCTGATGGAGGCGAGAGAGGTCGAAGAACAAATAGAATGATAGTGCATTAATACAGAAAGTAATAATCTCTCATTTCTTCTTAAGCATGCATACGTTTGTAAATTGTCCCTATCTCGAATTGTAAACAAAAATTCCACAGCATAGAAGTATTTACACCAGCCTGACCCCATTGACTACAAAGTACAAGCCAGGATCACTATGAAATAATCCACAGCCACAGAAAAACACCATCTTTGACAAAGCCGCCCACTTTATTGGCAACTCATAAAGTTCTAGCACATTGAGATCCTCAAC
The DNA here is from genome assembly GCF_020745735.1 of Hemiscyllium ocellatum. Lineage (NCBI taxonomy): Eukaryota > Metazoa > Chordata > Chondrichthyes > Orectolobiformes > Hemiscylliidae > Hemiscyllium > Hemiscyllium ocellatum. The sequence goes on along the minus strand of NC_083445.1, from coordinate 29,794,240 downwards.
TATTAATGAAGTGTAGCAACAATGTGAGATATCTACACGAAGCACTGCTGCAAGTTACCAAGACTCTATTGACAGCACATTGCAAAAGCATGGATTTAACCTTGGAGAAATATAAATGCAGCAGGTCCACAGGCACAACACCACCTGTAATGTTTTCCTCGCTTCGAAGAAATAAATGACTTCTTCACTGCCGATGGTACAAAATGTGAAGCAGCTGTCGGGCATCACTATTTGTGAACAAATCTATAAAAAAGTTGAGGCACGTCCAGTTGACGAATAGGAAAAGGACACCCGGCCTTTCTAGCCTGATCCACCATTCAATAAAATCGAGGCTCGTCTGAAATTCATGTCTTTAGACTTGAGAATCGAAAAGAATATAGTCACACAGATTTGATTTTGTATCTACCGGGCTGCATATGTGAGGAACTGAACGAAAGGAAAAAAGAGAGACATGCCAATAAAGGCACAGGACAATGGGAAACAATAAAAACGAGATAGCCCTTGTGTCCGTGTCCATAGCTGTGAAGACCAAGATAGATTTAAACATTGGGCTGCCAACTGTCAAGGGGCATTCATGCCACATATGTGAGTTGCACTTAATGACAAACAATGATGATCTTCAAATTGGAGAAAGTGTCTATCTTCTTCTGATGTTCAATTGTATTAGCACCACTGAATCCACACTGACCAACTGCACCGGATTACCATTGAGCACAAGCTGTGCTCAAAAGTCAGATAGCGACAAGAACAAATTAAGAAGTCAAGAAGTCTTCACTGAGTAACTCATCTTTTGGATGGCCAGTGTTTTCCTGCAACCCAAGAGGTATTGGTCTGGAATGGAATGGAATGGAATGGGAGTCCTCCATTTCTGTTTTTCAGCGGTGGCAGCATCTCGATGGGTGGGAGCTTGCACCTGGGGCCTGCCGGGAGAAGTGAGACATTGGCTTTTGCCCTTAAAAATTTACCACGATAGCAGGAGTCCTCCATTTCTGTTTTTCAGCGGCAGGTCCAACTAGAAGGGCGGGAGCTGGCACTAGATGCCTGCTGGGAGCAGTGAGACACTAATTTGTGCTTTTAAATTTGAAGTCAGAGAGCAGAGGTTTCTGAGAAAGGAGGGACTTGTTATTTTAATGTCTGTTCTGCGATGTAAGGCGGTGTCTTCTCGTCTACTGAGATAGTGTGGGCTGAGGTTAGAAACAGGAGAGGAGAGGTCACACTGCTTGGAGTTTGTACAGGCCTTCACAGAGTTACAGGGAGGTGGAAGAGAGGATTAGCAAAATTATTCTGAGTAGGAGTGAAAGGAACAGGTTGGTCTTATGGGGGACTTCAAATTCCCCAACATTGATGGAAATGTTATAGTTCCAGAACGCCGGATGGATCAGTTTTTGTACGATGTGTACAGGAGGGTTTCCTGACACGGTATATCGAAGGGCCGACAAGTGGGGACCCTACACTGGATCTGGTGCTGGGTAATGAACCAGGCCACGTGTTTGATTTAGTTGTAGGTGAGCACTTTGGAGAGAGTGACCATAATTCAATTACATTTAGTGTAGCGATGGAAAGGGATAGGTATATACCACAGGTCAAGAGTTATCGATGTGGAAACTGCAATTATAATGCGATTAGGTAAGAATTAGGAAGTATAGAATTGGGTAGCAACATGCAGGGGATGCAGACAATCGAAATGTGGAACTGGATTAAGGAACAGATATTGTATCTCTTATTGGTATGACCCTGTCAGGCAGGGAAGAAATGATAAGGTAAGGAAACCGTGGTTTACTACAGATATTGCATCTCTTGTAAAGAATAATATGGAGGCTAATATGTTGATGAGGCAAGATGGTACTGATGAGGCGATGGAGAGTTGCAGATCAGCTAGGAAGGTTTTAAAGAGAGAGTTAAGAAGAGCAAAGAGAGGACACGAGCAATCTTTAGCAAATAGAATAAAGGAGAATCCTAAAGCTTTCTATAGGTATATGAGGAATAAAAGCATGATTAGGGTAAGAATAGGGTCAGTCAAAGACTGAAGTGGGAAGTTGAGTGTGGGGACACTGTCGAGACCAGGAAGGTGCTAAGTCAACATTTCTCATTGGTGTTCACTCAGGTAAAGGAGAATATTATAGAGGAGAAGAAGGAGGTACAAGATATTAGACCAGAAAGGATCGAGGTTAGTTATGCACAGGTGAACAAAAGAACAAAGAAAATTTACAGCCCAGGAACAGGCCCTTCGGCCCTTCAGGCCTGAGCTGATCCATATCTACTGACTAAACCTGTTGGTCAATTCCTAAGTATTTGCATTCTTCTTCTCCCCACCTACTCTTGCATCTGTCCAGACGCATCTTAAATGAATCTACCCTGCCTGCCTCAATCACCTCTGCTGGCTACACGTTCCAAACACACACCACCCGCTGTGTGAAGTGCTTGACGCGTGTATCCCCCTTAAACTTTCCACCTCACAACTTGAAAGCATGACCTCTGGATATTGAATCCTTCACCCTGGGAAAAAAGCTTGTCTCTATCCACCCTGTCTATATCCTTCATGATTAAGTGGACTCAATCAGGTCCACCATCAATCTCATTTTTTCTAGTGCGAATAAACCTAACGTAATCAACCTCTTTTCATAGCTAGCACCTTCCATACCTCGTAAACCTTCTCTGCACCCTCTCCAAAGCATCAATATCCTTTTGGTAATGTGGCGAACTGAATTATACACAATAATCTAAATGCGGCTAAACCAATGTTTTGTACAACTTTAATATGACTTGCCAGCTCTTATACTCAATACCCCGTCCAATGAAGGTAAGCATACTATAGGCTTTCTTGATCACTTTACCCACCTGTGCAGCTACCTTCAGGGTACAATGGACCTGCACTCCCAGATCTCTCTGTCCATCAACTTTTCCCAAGGCGCTCCCATTCATTGTATCATTCGCTCGAGAAATTCACTTGCCTAAATGCATCATCTCACATTTGTCTGGATTGAAAGCCATCTGCTACTTTTCCGCCCAACTCTCCAGTCTATTTATATCCTCTTGTATTCTCTGACAGTCCATTATGCTTTCTGCTACTCCACCAAGCTTTGTGTCATCTTCAAGCTTGCTGATCATACCAACACTGCCCTCTTCGAGATCATTTATGTATATTACAAACAACAGTGGACTCAACACTGACCCCTGTGGAAGACCACTGGTCACCTTTCTCCATTTCGAGAAACTCCCTTCAACTACTACTCTCTGTCTCCTGTTGCTCAACCATTCTTTATCCACCTAGCTAGAACACCCTGCACACCATGTGACTTCACATTGTCCTTTAATCTACAATGGGGAACCTTATCAAATGCCTCACTAATGTCCATGTATATGACATTAACAGCCCTTCCTTCATCGAACAACTCGGTCACTTTTTGAAGAACTCTATTAAGTTGGTGAGGCAAGATCTCCCTGCACAAGACCATGTTGCCTATCACTGATAACCTCATTCTTTTCTAAATATAAATAAATCCAAACTCTCCTTATATCTCAGGCTGTTGAGTTCTGACAACATTATTGTAAATGTCTTCTGCAGTCTTTCCAGTTTAATAACATTCTTCCTTTAGAAAGGTAACTAAAAGCGAAAACAAATACTCCAAATGCGGCAAGACTTCCCAACTTCAATACTCAATGCCCTGACTCATGAAGACAAGTGTGCCGAAAACCTTTTTCACCACCCTGTCGACCTGTCACTCCATCTCATCTGTATTAAACTCCATTTGCCCTTTATCGGTCCACTTCCCCAGCTGATCGAGGTTCTGCTGCAATTTTGATAACTTTCCTCACTGTCCATGATACTGCCTATTTTACTCTCCTCTGCAACCTTACTAATCATGCCTTATACATTCTCAACCAAATCACTGATTGGAAAAGAAACAGCAATGGTCCTTGTACCGACCCCTGAGGTACTCTCCTGGTCACAAGTGTCCAGTCCAACAAGCATCCAACACGACTCCAGTCCAACAAGCATCCAACAAGTCTCCAGTCCAACAAGCATCCAACACGTCTCCAGTCCAACAAGCATCATTCCACTATTACGCTCTGCTTCCTACCATCAAACAAATGGTGTATCCAATTGGCCAGCTCGCCCTGGGATCCATGCAATCTAACCTTCCAGTGCAGCCCACCATGTAAAAGCTTATCAAAGACCTTACTGATGTCCATGAAGACGATATCTACCACCCTGCCCTCATCAATATTGTTCGTCACTTTGAAGATCTAAAATTTAAATTTAGGCAACAAGTGTATGTAGATTTTTATTTATCAGAAAATGGTTTCTCGATTTAAAAAGAAATGCCCTATGAACCTGTATTGCTGATTTGTTGAATTAAGCTGAAATTCAAAGATAACAGGACAATAGAGTTTTCATGAATTGAATACTGACACATTAATTGACCATTTGAACTAACACCGAACTGATACATGGCATGACAATTATAGTAAATAAGGTATATTTTCCAAAGAATACCATTGGATTAGGCTGTCTTCAATCATGTCACCATATTACAGTTGATTGGACTTGTCTTGTAATTAAGAAACCTTTCCCAGGAAATATCTTTGGATTAACTTGCTGTAAATCATGTCACCTTATTGTATGTGATCAAGTCTTTCTAGTAACTAAGGGGATACCATGTCTTAAAATCATGTAAATAATGTGAATTTTCAAATGTAATTGCGTAACTTCCCCACCGAAAGCAGAAGCTTCCCCCTCTGTGTTGCGGGATAGAATGGCAAAAAGGGACCTTAATTCAATAAACTCAGGACCCTTACTTTTGTACAGACCGCACTTGTCGGTTCTTTTGACCGATCTCGAAACAAGAGGCCCCTCTTGAGGGGTCATAGTTCTTCATTTTCATGCCGTGACTCATTTTCGGCATGGACATATTGTGAGCAGCGGTGTAAGAGATAAATGTCCACACTATTGAGTGTTGAGGAATTCGGCCCGGCCAGACCGGAGTATTTTAAGAGCGTTTGGTTTCCCTCTCATTCAACTGGTGTCTGATGTGACCCCTCAGTGTTTGTTTTCCAGACCAGCCCGAAAGGATCGGTCTTAGCAAGGATTGGGTCTGGGGGACGTTTTAAATGGTACAAAAAAGGGGGAGAGAGTAACTGAAGTTGAGGGAGCTTTGGTACTTACGGAGAGTGGTCTTCGAAAAATGCTGAACTCCGAGGGGAGGGTTGAAATCTGAATTCCCAAGCCTTGTTAATTTCGGGCTTTTTAAAAAAAAAATCTATCTCACGGGCTTCGTTGATTTCCGAAATAAAAATAAATCCATCTCCCGAAATTTGTTAATTTCCACCCTTTTAAAAAAAAACCTTCGATCTCTCGAACGTCGTTAAGTTTCGGGTTTAAAAAAAACTTCAATCACTTGAACTTCGTTAATTTTCGGGTTTTAAAAAAATTCCATCTCTGGAAATGTGTTAATTTCCGTTTATAAAAAGAAACTTCGATCTCCCGAGCCTTGTATATTTCCAGGTTCTAAATATCGGATGTTTGTACAGAGACTGTTGTCCTCAACAGCTTCAAACAGGCAGGTATTAATATTCGATATTTGAAGTTTTTAAGGGAGGCAAGCGGCCCAGAATTATGATTAATAGGTTATTATTAATATAATAAAATATAATACCTAATAATAAAAAGTAATAGTGAATAATAATAAAAAATAAATACTGAAGTTTTTTTTAATGAAAAGAAATGTCACGATATTTTATAATAAAAATGTTTTCAAAAAGTTTGTGAAATTGATTAGGGTTTGTGGAAGTCTGATCAGGGAATAATAATTTTTTAAAAAGTTGTTATAAAAGTGAGGTAATTTTAAAATGGGTAATGACATAAACAGAACCGATGATCCATCATCAACGTTAGTGACATTATGTGGAAAATATCCCGAAAAGCCTGAGGCCTTTAGAAAACTGTATGGAGGTCTCAACAAAACATTGGGTGGTGAAGAATGGCCATGAGGTGGGCCAACAGCTGTTCCATTGGTTACATCAGCTCAGCAATTAATGTGGATTCTGGATCAGTGGTGCTGGAAGAGCACAGCAGTTCAGGCAGCATCCAAAGTGCAGCGAAATCGACGTTTCGGGCAAAAGCCCTTCATCAGCTCAGCAATTAATTTGGCGACGGAACGGCGGAGTGGGAACAAAAGGGTTAATCGGACTATGGTGACAGTATTGTGGTGAGTGGTACAATGAATCCGTTTTGCGCTCGGAGCAGGATCCTGCCACCAAATTGGGGATTGAATTAACTGCAAATGGTGCGATGGAATCTGTTGAGGTTCTTAAAAGTCAATGTGCTCGATCAAAACAATGACAGAAATAAAAGGAAAAGTCACAAGTGACTGGTAAACAAACTGAACTGCTCAGTTCGATGGTTGGCTTTAGTTTTAACGAGGAAGACAATGATAATTCGGATTTAGATGAGTGGGATTCTTTTTTGCGGCTCCCATTTCAATCTCTTCCTTACATGCTGATCAGTCTTTGGAATGTACAGCCGTTTCACTTAATTCTCAACAACTATCCTGCTTTCACTAATGTTGTAGTCCAGAAACAACAGCGACCAGATAAAATTCTCGCTGCTGCATCTGCTATACTAGCAAAGTCTATTGACTTTACTCGTACCCTTGAACTTTGCCCCAAAATAAGGAGAAGCTGAGGCTTTTTGGAGCATTTCAGGGAGTGTTATGAGTCCTATTCCGGCGAACGGGCTTGGAATTTAAATGTTATTAATGCAGAGTAGAATTCTATGCTATTAAATTGCCTGCCGCCCTCTGTAGTTACAGCAGTCAAAACAAACAACCTAGACTGTGCTGAAAGCACCCCTAATCAACTCCATCGTTCTATTAGCGCCTTGTGGTATCAGCAGATGACCAATCCGTGTAAAATTAGAATTTGTATTTCAAGAGGAGGTACCTCAACAATTATCCGGGCGTCATAACAGTGGACCTGCACACATTCAAGGCTCCAATCGTTGGTGTGGCAGAGGGACTCCCCCTCGGCGTCGGTTCCCGGCCTGTTTTAATTGTAACAGTCTGTATCAATGGGCCCGTGACTGCCGACTGGATACTGTCTGACTGGCGGCAGTCCCCACCATTGTATCTCTAAGTGGCCGAGAAAGGCCACACAGGGGAACCAAGGAAGTTTTCATGAGAATTGCCCTTAAAACTCCGATGACACTTGGGCTAAACCTCTTAATTCCAATCATCCTCCACTACAAGCAAGAGGCAGAGGACGAATCAACAGTTTTTCACAAAATTATCCCTTCTCCCCAGTCGAAGTTTCGATGGTTGGCCACTCATTAGTTTTGTTGTTTGTTGTACCTGCTGTGTCTGTTCAGCTTGGCTTGTCTTGCTTTGTTGTTTGTTTGCTTTTTTTTTGTTCGTTTTGGTGATTGTTCTCTGTTTATGGAATATGGAGGGTGCCCATTGTTCTTTCATGATGTGTTAAATGATAAGGCATGCCAGCGGTAACAATTCCTGCACACTTGGGTAAGCAACGATGTGCCACAACCAGTATTTATCAGACTAAACTCCCAAGCTAAAAACTGTTGTGCGAAAGACAGAGAGAGAAAAAAGAGTATTACAGCGAGTAGAAAGTTTAACCCTTTGTAATTCGGTTTGAATGCACATTTGTTTGTTGATGATTGAAAGTTTGTGCATTCTTCCCTGGCGCTTGAGATCCAGGACGGTTTTGAATCTGATTTGTATTTTGGAAATTTAACATGATTTCTGTTAAGGTTAAGGATTCTTCAGTGATTATGAAATAAAATATTAACTCCTGTTCTTTTTACAGGTCATGACTGCCTTACTGTCAGTTTCAAACTAACCCCTTTGATCCTTGCAAGAAAGCCAACCTTATTCGATTCTAATACGGAGGAAGACAACATTATAACTTTATTTTTGTGTTTCAGACTCGTTTGTTTCCACTTACTTTTAAGACTGATGTATTTCACTGGTGATTATGATGTGCCAGCTGTAGCTTTATTCAGGAAGTCCCGTCCCTCGATAACAGTTGAAGTTTCAGTTCAACATTATTTTGTGATAAATCATCAAAAATTAATATCCTATGGTTAATATCTGTGTCCTTGGATTCGGCCACTATTCGTGTATTAATTTTTTTTAACTTGAATAGACAAGTCATTTTAAGGCAGCTCTGATTATTTCACGGCCTCTAACATTGTAATAGAGCAATAACTGGTCAGGCCTACTTAAGAAACCTAATTTTGGATTGATATTAAGGGCATAAAACCGGGTAATTATAGTGGATTTCAAAGTTGGGGATTGTATGTAGTTTACATTTCAAATATTGAATACTGAATAAATAAATTTCCAAATTATAAATAATATATCTAAATATATATTTATAAATTGTATAAGAAAATAAAATATTGTATGTTACTCAGGTATATTGTAAAACATAATGACCACTGCGATATTACCAAAGGGGACATCTGATCTCCAAAAAAGACAATGATAACTAAGTTCTGGTGAACTTCCAGTATCCACAAAAATAATTGATAACTTATTTCCCATAATCTTCTTCAGCTGGATCCCCGCTCAGTAATGTATAACGTATGCTTGGTACCAGGCCATTCAGTGCTCTCTCCTAAATTCAAACGGAATTCTATCCATATCATTAGGTGTACCTAACAGATAAAAAAAAAAGGACTACTGCCTGAATTAAACAGGCACTGCTGTCACCCAGCATTCCATCCTTGGAAAATCGGGCCAGCCAAACGTATCGAGGAATAGGATGGTGTATCAATCACTTTCTTTTGAAGCATCACTGCCCCATTGCCATGGAGTTGGCAAGCTCCATAATGTCAGAGCCATGTGATTCCGTGACCAGGACAAGTGAATGAGACAAAACATCTGTTTTAATTATTCTCCTCGTGCAATTTTTGATGAGTTGAAAATTCAAATCCAAAACGAGCTTTCAGATTATGACAATTAAGGATACACAACGCATAGTTAAGAAGATGCTTTAAAGTTAGACAGGCATAAATTGATAAATTGGTTAAATGAGGTTAAAATGAAAATAGAGGCATGGAGATCAACTACAAAAGGGAGGAGAATGATGCAATAAGAAGGATAAAGCTGCAGAGTACAGTTTTTACAAATGTTTTAGTCACTTGTTGGGTTTCCAATGATGGATAATGATTTTTTTATTTATTATAAATGTTTATTACTAATTACATATTATTTATATGATTAATATTTATAATAAATCAATTGTATTAGCTTGAAACAAAATTAATTGGCAGGATTACTTCACACATTGTCAGTGACCTGTCATATTGTTTAATGGTTAATTTAAACCATGAATGCATTTATTCATTGTTAATTAAAGAATGGATAGCCACATTACTGACCAGTTGAAGAAATTCTGCATATGATTGGCAGATAGGATAGATATATATATGGCAGATAAAACTCTCAAAAGCTGAGGAGGTGGCTGTGAATGTGTATATATGTGTATATTAAAAAAAATGACACGAGAAAACAATGTAAGGCCAGTAAGGTTGAGGAATATATAAACAAGGTTAAAGCAAAACTACCGTAAAATGAAAAGAAACTTAGATTCTACTGGGAATCGCGAGCCTATGTCTGGCATACCGACCCTATTTGAGAAGTGGGATGTTGTTCCTGTTTCCCTGCAGAGCCCGGTGGCTCAGTGGTTAGCACTGCTGCCTCACAATGCCCGGGTCCCGGGTTTAATTCCAGCCTTGGATAACTGTTTGGGTTTCCTCCAGGTGCTCCGGTTTCTTCCCACAGTCAAAATATGTGCAGGTCAGGTGAATTGGCCATGCTAAATTGCCCAAAGCCGCATTCGTCGAGGGAAATGGGTGCAGGTGAGTTATTCTTCGTAGCATCGGTGTGGACTCGTTGGGCCTTTTTCCACATTGTAGGGAATCTAATCATCTCCAGCCTTCATTCGAACCATCCACTTGTTGAAACTTTTCCTTCATTTGAAAATGCAGCATCCAGCCTTCATAGGTGATATCTTAGAATGGATGCCCTGGAAATATGCAGGGAAGAGGTTTTGGGAATATTGGAAAGGATGAATATAGATAAGTCTCCTGGGCCTGATGGCATTTACCCCAGGATCCTATGGGAAGCGAGGGAGGAGATAGCAGAGCCATTGGCCTGGATTTTTATGTCATCGTTGTCAACAGGAATAGTACCAGAGGACTGGAGGATAGCGAATGTGGTCCCATTGTTCAAGAAAGGGAGTAGGGATAGCCCTAGCAACTATAGGCCAGTGAGTCTGACTTCAGTGGTGGGCAAAGTCTTAGAGAGAATGGTAAGGGATAAGATTTATGAACATCTGGGTAGGAATAACGTGATCAGGGATAGCCAGCATGGTTTTGTGAAGGGCAGGTCGTGCCTCACAAACCTTATTGAGTTCTTTGAGAAGGTGACCAAGGAAGTGGATGAGGGTAAAGCAGTAGATGTTGTGTATATGGATTTTAGTAAGGCGTTCGATAAGGTTCCCCATGGTAGGCTAATGCTAAAACTTCGGAGGTATGGCATTGAGGATACATTAGAGGTTTGGATTAGGAATTGGCTGGCTGGAAGGAGACAGAGGGTAGTAGTTGATGGATTATGTTCATCTTGGAGCGCAGTTACTAGCGGTGTACCACAAGGATCTGTTTTGGGACCATTGCTTTTTGTTATCTTTATAAATGATCTAGAGGAAGGACTTGAAAGCTGGGTAAGCAAGTTTGCGGATGACACAAAAGTCGGTGGAGTTGTGGATAGTGAGGAAGGAAGTGGTAGGTTACAGCGGGATATAGATAAGTTGCAGAGCTGGGCGGAAATGTGGCAAATGGAATTCAATGTAGCTAAGTGCGAAGTCGTTCACTTTGGTAGGAATAACAAGATGATGGATTACTGGGCTAATGGTAGGCTACTTGGTAGTGTGGATGAGCAGAGGGATCTTGGTGTCCATGTACACAGATCTCTGAAAGTTGCCACCCAGGTAAATAGTGCTGTGAGGAAGGCATATGGTGTACTGGGCTTTATTGGCAGAGGAATTGAGTTCCGGAGTCCTGAGGTCATGTTGCAGTTGTATAAGACTCTGGTGCGGCCTCATCTGGAGTATTGTGTGCAGTTTTGGTCGCCATACTATAGGAAGGATGTGGAAGCTTTAGAACGAGTGCAGAGGAGGTTTACCAGGATGTTGCCTGGAATGGTAGGAAAATCTTATGAGGAAAGGCTGAGGCACTTGGGGCTGTTCTCATTGGAGAAGAGAAGGTTTAGGGGAGATCTGATAGAAGTGTATAAGATGATTAGGGGTTTAGATAGGGTAGATACTAAGAACCTTTTACCGCTAATGGAGTCAGGTGTTACTAGGGGACATAGCTTTAAATTAAGGGGTGGTAGGTATAGGACAGATGTTAGGGGTAGATTCTTCACACAGCGGGTTGTGAGTTCATGGAATGCCCTGCCCGTATCAGTGGTGAACTCTCCTTCTTTATGGTCATTTAAGCGGGCATTGGATAGGCATTTGGAAGTTATTGGGCTAGTATAGGTTAGGTAGGATTCGGTCGGCGCAACATCGAGGGCCGAAGGGCCTGTACTGCGCTGTATCCTTCTATGTTCTATGTTCTATGTTCTATATCATGGGAATGAGTGACCTGCACCAACCCAAACCGGGTCCGATCCCAGGAACTAGAGTTATGTTAATGAAGCATGCCCCTGACTGCAAGACCCAACTCCCCACATTTGCTCAGTGTGTCCAAGTGTGATACTGATGTAAATGCAGTAACATTCTGGGAGCAGCCTGAACACGAATGCCTTGTGTTACAAGACAGAAAGAAATGCCTACCTGTCTGATGGAAGTGACAAAGAATTGAACAATAATCAAGAAGCCCAATTACATTTATTTAACCCTATACTTTCACAATGTTTTCTGCCTGGAGTCACGGACATGATCCTGACCAACAGAACAAACCAGTCCAGGAATTTCCAGTCGCAAATGAGGAGAGTGGTGGTTTTTCTATTGGGATAGCCAGAACCGGACTGAACCATGATGCAAGTTACAGGTAAAACACATTATATCCACCGCCCTCGCGATCCCAAATGCCGTATGCCAGCCCAGATAGGATTGATTGGAACCAGGATATCCACTGGGGGTGAAACCTAACTCTTGTGCTCAGTCACCGACCACTGTGGGACAACCTTTTCATGTGGGGATCCTGCAAATGGGGACAGGTAGACCCCGGCATTTCATCTCTGAGACTGGCAACAAGACATCAAAAAAAGACCTGGGGGCAAATGCCTGGCCCTTGCTTTAACTGTTGACATGTCGGCAATGGGAAGTAATGTGTTTTTAATGTTACCTCGGAACTGACGTTGGAAATCGATATGCATTCATTCCTGCAAAAGGAAAATATACACCGACTGTGCTTTTAATATGATCCACGATTTTGGAGCCTTGTGGGAACTTTGAATATTTTAATCCCCAAGGAGGCAGTGTTATATTAATGCTATTTCGTTCAATCAATCTGGAGGTTATTAAGATGTTTGGCTCATGCTGATGAAACTGAAACTTTTTCTAAAGTAATGGGCAGTATATGCAGCTGCCAAGCACGCAGCTCTACGCCCCAAACACCTGATACCATTGGGTCCCCAGCAAAACACGGTTCGATCCAGTATAAGGGCGGGTGTGCCAGACATGGGTCAGGTACAAACCTGACGGGGGAATGAGACTGTCTGTTCAGTGCCAATTCACAGTGTAGAGGGTGATTTCTCTATTGCTTACTAACTGTAATCATACAGTTTTAGTGTTTGGATTGCTTTCAATATTGTTTTGAAATTTGAAAGTAATTTGCAAATTTCCATTACTACAATATACTACTGACTGAATGATGAAGTCATTTGATTTCATGCATGAACGCTAAGCCGGAATATCTTTGCTTTGTGTCTGGAGCTTATAAGAATATGCATTGTTTGTTTGGTTTACTTTTGGATTGGGCTGTTAGATCAAAGAAGGAGTGTCTAGCTGAGCTATTATCTTCACGAAGGTGTTTAATACTGAACAGTGATGGTTTATAATTTTAAGACTGTACCAATATCTAAACTCTAGTGTTAGCTCAATATTAGAAAAAATATCAGCGTAGCTTGAAAGCTTTGTGTCATGTTACCATAATTTGGGAACAGCATTTCCCTCCAGTCAATACTCATTACCAACTTTTCTGCTCAAAATCATTATCTGGTTTCTACATTTAATTCTAAATGCTGGTAACTACAGCTGTAGATCAGGCCATTGAATTGGGCACAAGGTTAATGATAGCTTTAAAATGAGAATACAATATATTGCAGAAGTCATGTAAATTTTAGATAATGTGCATGTTTTAGTAGAAAAATTTCAAAGTATTACATCCCAGCAATGCTGTATTTATAAAAATAGGTTTGCTTAATTCGCCCGTGCCTGGGATTTTCCATATAAAATAAGAAAATAATGGGTAAGAATGGAATCTCCAATGTATAGTTTGAAATGAACGAGCTTTTTGCCAGTAGGTCCAATATATTCACTCCAGTGGGTCACTTGAGTTTGATTAATTTGAGAATTACTTATTTCAAAATTGATCTTAGGCCTTCTAACCTACTGAAGAGCACAAATTATGGCCTCAAATAAGGTACTCCCCCAATACTCAAACCAGAATATGGGTGACCTCTACTAGAATAGTTTGTGTTCCTTATTTGCTGCCGCCTATTTTAATTGAATACATGTATATTGTATATACTTATATACAAGGAGGAAATCATTGATACTCTATTACAATGGACACTTTGCGTTCTCCAACCATGCAAGGGCGGGGATGATAACAATCGAACTTGACCTGCTGTGTGGCTTTGCCATTGCCAGCATTGATGCACTAGAATGGACAGTGTCCCTGTGCGATCCTGAGCAAACAGACTGTATGCCAACTATGTCAGGAAGATATCCTTGTGTACCGAAAGATTGAATGTTACCAAGAATGGCTTTTGCAGTGGTCAACTGCATTTAAATAATTAACAGTTCATTTACAGCACAAGTCTAAATGAGGGATGTTGGGAGCAGCACCCTTTGCGTTTCCTTTTGTGCTGACATTCATTGTGTACGCCCCTGTCTGCTTCCTTCTTCCTAAGTGCATCACTTCATATTCATTAGGTTTCGATTCCAGCTGCCATTGATCTGCCTATCTGATCATTCAACCTGTATCTTCCTGTAACAAACGATTTAACTCCTTATTCCTCACTCCTCACTCCAACCACCTGGATTATCTTTGTGTCAAATGGAAACTTCCTGATCACATTCACTCCCCATCCCCTCCACATTCACATGTACATCATAAAGAATACTGCAAATAATAAGGGACACAGCACTGATCCCTGCGATACACCAGGGACACTGGTCTCCAGTCACACAAACAGCATTCAACCATCAGCCTCTTTCTCCTACCATTAAGGCAATGTTGGATGTCACTTGCCAAGTTACCCTTGATGTTATGAGATTTTACTTTCTTTGTCAATTTCCCATGTGGGACTTTGTCAAAGGCCTTGTTGAAAAAAAACAGATAAATGACCTCCTCAAACACAACCAATCCTATCTGTTAGCCATGTAATCCATCTGAGATCCTGCTGATTATCCGTGATCAAAGCTTGCCTCTCTCAACGGAGTGAGAAACCCTCGAGAGAGAAAGAGAGAGTGAGAGAGGGCTTGGACCCTCTGCCGTGGTGAGTCTAACCTTTTCAGATTCTTTGTGTTTTCCGTGAACTGACTGACATCTCCCGTTTACTCTCTCTTTCTTGTTTTCTGCTCTATTTTTCTTCATCAATTTTTCTCTTTGTCTGTTTCTCTCGCAGTCTCTCCTCCTGCCTCTCTTTCTTTCTCATTGGCAGCCTCTCCTTTACTTGCTCACTCCATCTCACTCTCTCTCTCTCTCCCTCCCTCTCTCTCTCTCTCACACGCGCACGCGCACGCGCGCGCGCACACACACACACACACACACACAAACACAGTCACCCATGGGCAGTCTCTCCCTTCGTCTCCCTCATTCTCCTTCGCTCTCTTTTTGTAGGTCTGCCCCTTTCTCTAAGTGTCTCCAGTTCGCTCACTTCCTTTTATTCTCTCCCTTTTGCTCATCGCTTCTCTGTCTTTCTTGTCCACCACACCCGCCCCCCCGTGCGTGCACACACACAACACACACACACCATGACCATGGTTTGGAACCAAACACCATCCTCCAAGATGGGGGACTGCACCGATGTAGAAAGAGCAGGAAGCTGGAGTGTTCTCCTTTTGAGAAGAAAGTGTTTGCAGGACCTTTCATTGAGCTGAAGACATGCTGAGGTGAATGAGAGTAACCTGTTCCTATTGAAAAGAGAAATAGGAAGCAAAAGATAGAGAATTGACAACCTAATCCAGGGTGGAAATTAGAAGGGTTTTCGTGCTACAGTGGAATGTTTTGATTCGAAATTTACTGCCTGAAAGGATGCAAATACAATAATAGCTTTCATCATAGATTTCAGTAAATAGTTGTTGTTGGGAGGTTACAGCGTTGTGGAGAAAGGTAGGAGAGTCGTGCTAATTTGACACACCTTTTAGATAGTTTACACAGGTGTGATAGGGCCAATGGCCTCCTTCTGTTTAACATGTGTTAGATTGAAATGACTAAATAAGTCACACAAAACCTGGATTCCTCTTCAAGCATTAGCGTTTAATGATGTTACACCAGTGGGAATAAGCCTCTGGGGACTAAGAATGTTCTTCACTGAGCGAATGAAAACATACGTCTTGATACATTTTATTTTAACACCACTCCAGCAATTACAAACCAATTTTATTTTTAATTGATTCCATTCACATCTAGTCAAATAAATCATGCGATTGTATGAAAAGATGGACAATTCCAGGGCTTCCCGTAACATCATGGTGTTTCCCAGACTCCCATGTCACCTGTCCGTGGGCTTTCACAAAGTGTCTTATTCAGCCACATTCCAACACTGCTGACTCTGCATTTGGTATTTAGTTCTCACTGGTTACAGGATGGGAGCTTTTCCCGACAATCGAGGGCTCTCTGTCCATGCCAATTCAGTTCAATCTCTTAATGTCTGTTACATTTTAAAACACTTTTGTAAACATGTTATATTCAAAATATATGGCAATAATGATCTGAGGATAGATAGAGTCTTCCCTTCCATCTTGTGTTGGATCTCAGACTTTGAATCAAATGGGTGTGGAATTTTTATATGAGCATACTTCAGGATGTCATTATCCAGCTGTCTGTGCATAAACAGCTGCAGGTGTTTGTTTTCAGCAGGAACCTTCATACAGACATTGTTTTGTGTAGTTGGGTAGAGTAAATGCAAACTGGAAGGTGAGAAGTCAGAGTTTGGTGTTGTAAAATTGTAAAATGAGAAGAGTGTTGTACGGTCTCTTTTAAAAGATTGTGCTTTTTCTGTGCTTGGAGATTTAAAGTGCAAGTACAAAGAGAACCCGAACTGAAACTTTTGTAACGAAAGGCTGTACAATTAGCAGGCCAAACAATAGTATTATTTAACCAAGACAACAGACCTTTCAATTTAGGCAATCAATTTGATCCAGGCACGTTGGTACCAAAAACATACTCAATTTAATTTTGATGGTTTTGATAATATAGGACCGATCCTGTTGTAAGGAATAAAGGCATGTCATCAAGGGTGTAAGGGACGCTGCCATCCACCAGAGCTAACTGCCATCTGTCTGGGCTAACAGCTATCTCTCTCTCTCTCTCTCTCTCTTGCTCTCTCACAAGAGAAATTGGCTCTCAGAGTCAGTTATGTCTCAGAGAAAGCATAACTGAAATAACAATGCTGTCATAGATGGAGAAGGTATTCCTGACAGAAGAATCAATGGAGAAAACACAGAACATTCTGGAAGACACGTGACTTGGCTGTAAATTTGAGATACTAAACTCTGTTCTTGTTATATGAGTGGAATTTATATTTATTGTTTCAGCATATCATTAGAATCTTGCTTTATTCGGAAAGGTAGCCATTTGCAGGGATTTATTCTGTTTGTTAATAGTTCAGTTAATTGTCCACTGTTAGAGTTCGATAAATCAATTGTTACTTGTTGTTTTTAAAGTAAGTGTAAAACATTTTCTTTTATTTAACCACTAGATATTGCTGAAAAGCAGGTTGGACTACTTTTCCCATTCCTTTTCCACATTGTTTGGGTGTTTTGGTTTTTAATTCTTAGAGGGGAGTCAACATATACTTTATAACTATTGTTAGACAATCTGCATGCTATCGTACCTTGGATATATTCTGTCTACAAAGTTCTGATTGTTCTCGATAATTATTTACCTTTTGATACGAAGCCAACCAAGGTACTATTCGAGTTAACAATCTTCTCAGTCATCTTCTGCCAACTGAGAAACCCTTTTGGTTATTTTGTGCTACTTTCAGCCACAAACATCTCCAACAGCTTCCCCCTTTTTGGGAAGAGCTGTCAACCAAAGGCTTTTAACCAATTTTTGCTGACTGTTTCCAGGCCTGGTATTCCTTGCTTCATTCCTGCTGGACAGTGACATGATTTGAGGAATCTTGGTCAGGTTATCAAAGCAATATATCCAGTTATTTGTATTGTTGGCAGTTTCTGTTGTTCTCTTACCAGGACCCATTCTTTTTTCTTTAGCGTGTAGCATTAACAGGATCTGCAGCCTATGCTTCCCAGGACAGAGCCAATACTAATTGTATTCCTACTAATATGTGAGATACTATCCTCATGTAGGCACACATATTCACATTCATTCACTAATCCCATTTCTTCTCCTGCATTTCTCTTCTGAAGTTCTTGTTCCTCCAGAATTTTTTCACCTTCTTTTGTAAGTGATCGTGGAATTTTACTGTATGACCTATCTTTTTTTAAAAAATATCACACAACACCAGGTTATAGTCCAACAGGTTTATTTGGAAGCATTAGCTTTCGGAGTGCTGCTCCTTCATCAGGTAGGCTGTGGAGCAGGACCATAAGATACAGAATATATCACAAAAGATGACAGTGTTATGCTACTGAAAAGATCTATTGAACAAACCTAGACAGCTGTGAAGACTTTAACCTTTTAGAATGAGCTGAGGCTTCTGATCATTAATATGTAAATCCCAGAACTTCTTTTCTGTCACATGCTCAAGATAGCTGAAAGTTTTAAAGATAAAAGTGACATCTCAGCTCAGACAATGCATTAAAGATGTGAGGTTAGAGTCTATCTGTGTCCCGATCTTCAGTCAGACTGATTCTATTTCCGAAGTGGTATTTATATAATATTGCATGGATTCACTGCCTGCAGATTGCTCCTTTTTGGAGCAAAATCAATGTATCTCCAAATATCATTCTGCAAATATAAATTCAACCCATTGACATAAAAGCATGAGATAGAGAAAGAGACTAAGTGTGTGCATGCACGTGAGAGAGTGTGTGTTTGCGTGTCTGCATGCTTGGTAAAGCGTGTGTGTGAGGGTGATGGAAGATAAGCCTGTGAGTGGGTGCGTGCATGAGTGTGAATGTGGGGGTTGTGGGTGTGTGTGTTTAAGAGAGATGGTCTGCGTGAATATGTGAGTATGTAAAAGTGTGTGTGTGGGTCCGTGTATGTATGTTGGTGCATGTACGTGTCTGTCTGACTGTGTGCGTGTGCGTGTGTGTCTGGGTGTGTGTGTGTGTGTCTGTGTGTGTGCACGTGCACATGCGTATAGTACAATGGGGTCACCTGTACTGTGAAATGAACCCAAGGTCAGGTTTGAGGCCATTCCCATGCATACCGATCCTGGCTATCAGCCTCTGCTTGGCCACTGTGTATTGTTACCTGTCCTGAAGTCTGCCTTGGAGGAGGTTCACTTGAAGATCCGAGGCCGAGTGTCCCTGACCACTGAAATGTGCTGCGACTGAGACGGAACATCTCTGTCTGGTGTTGGTTCTATGCAACAATCTTATGTTCCTGCCCCACAGCTACCTGATGAAGGAGCAGCGCTCTGAAATCTGGTGCTTCCAAATGAACCTGTTGGACTGGAACCTGATTTTGTGGGATTTTTAACTTTGTCCACCACAACAGCAGCCCCTCCACATCATGACCTATCTTTTGTCTAATTTCCCTCAACGGTTTCGGGAAGTGTGGAATAGTGGCTGCTTCTATCTCTACAGAATCAAGGCGATTATATTGGAGCGGATCAGATAGTGTGAGCATTTCCAGTTCTCATTGTTTGTCATTTTTATTTTTATTGAGATTATTACATTCTTAAAATCTGTTACATTAATAAAAAGAAAGCAGAAAACTGTGGGCACTCAGCAGGACAGAGAGAATAGATGCAGACTAACAGACTGATTGGTTCAAACTGGTAACTTTTCATCTCAACTGAAGGAAGTTGGAAGTACAACAAGATTTAAACCAAAAGTGTAGGAGGCGATGGTGTGTTGAAAAGAATAGGACTCTGATGCCGGAGGGCACGAGACAGAATGTGTTATGATGCAACAGTAGGAATGTGTATAAAAAAGCTCATATTTGTGAATGACCGCATAAATGTGTCTCAGTGCAATAAGGGGAAATAAAGATATTTTAAAAACTCAGAGCAGCAAATAAATGAATGTGAGAGTGGGACAGCGCAGAAGCTAAAATTCAAATCGAGAAAAGATTTA
The DNA here is from genome assembly GCF_020745735.1 of Hemiscyllium ocellatum. Classification (NCBI taxonomy): domain Eukaryota; kingdom Metazoa; phylum Chordata; class Chondrichthyes; order Orectolobiformes; family Hemiscylliidae; genus Hemiscyllium; species Hemiscyllium ocellatum. The sequence continues at coordinate 29,774,551 of NC_083445.1, read as the reverse complement.
ATTTAGAGCTTGAGTTTCTGAAATGATCCCCTGAGAAGATGAAGTTCTCTTCCTAGAGCTTTGCAGTTGCTGAGACACTTTAGTTACAGGAGTCTGTTCTGTTATTCAGTGATGGTGGGTTCATTGACCAACACCCCCATTTGTTCCATTTTCCATAATTGTCAGAATTCTTCACATCCTCATTTCACTGAACTCAACTCTTCTCAGATTTAAAATAAAACAATGAATCCAGCAGGAATGGCCAGGTACTGAAGTGAGCCCGAGTGATCCAGCATTGTTTGTTGCAGAATTGTCTTTACTTTCAATGCTGGAATCGCTGGATTTAATTTACTTCTCGGTCTTAAAGCTAAATCCACAAACATAGTTCTCGCCTGACCTTGTCTGTTCCACTGAATATTACAAAACAAAATTAAATCCCTCCAGAAACCATGGGGATCAGCTCACTCACTCAGTCATTGGATTCTGCCAGTAACTCTGCTGGAACAGGATCAAAAGGGCAAAGTAGTGGCCTATGTCCCTGTCAAACACCTCTGTAGGTCCATAACACAGAATGTAGACAGAAAAGCCTAAAAGTGATAGGCAGGACTAATTTCAGAATCACTGGCAGTCCCGTGTGCTGTTGAAAATTGGAGTGGAGTAATTGGATGGTTGGACATGTGGCTGGGAAACTGGTTCAGGAGGTCAGGCAGCGTGTTTCAGAGGAAATGGGACCAGCTCTGGAGCAGGATCATTCCCAACAAGATGGATGGTTTGCATCTTGGCAGAACCAGAATGATGAACCACACAAATAGGTTTGCAAGTGCTGTTGGGGAGGTGACAAACAAGATAGGAAATTGCCTGGGAAAGTCAGAGGGTGCTTGGTTTCAAGGGAAGACTATATTCATATTGTCTCCCTCCCTGGTCAGTTTCTGGGTCTGCCTTTGCTGCATCCGAAATTGTTCCCAATCGTCAGACCCACCATAGTTTCTGGCATTCTTAGCAGCAATTTCGTTTGATTGACTGCAGTGCAATTTGTAACATATTTCACCATTACACCAGCTAGGAACATGTACAGCACAGCAGAACACTGAACACTTTCATTGTCTGGATATAAAACAAGTCTAACTCAATAAAGAAATCAGTGAACAAACATGGAATACACGAGTGAGAATTTCAAATCGAGAATTTGAACGTCAATGTGCCTGTGGTCTTCCGGTGGTCACTGGATGATCAGGGAATACTGGTATTTGTTGGAAATGCAAATTAGGAGGGTGGAAGAAATGTGGACAAAGTAAATATATGGAGACCATAACCTGGTACTCAGCCGATTTGGTGCTGGTTATGAGTGTCCAGAGTTAACAGTAAAATAAATGATTGTTTCATCAATTATGATCAGAGGCAGTGATGGATGTCGGAGCTGTTTTGTGGCTGGAAACAATAAGTCTTGGTGATGACGCAAGTATCTTTTTGATTTGATCTCAGACTCCAATATCAAGTTACAAACAAACAGGGTTCATCCAGATTCAGTTCCTGCTGAGTTCGATGGAGTCAGTGAGATCCACAAAACATTTTCATGGAAGCACTGAGGATGTCGGCTCAACTCCCACATCCAATCCGGTTCCTGAGCTTCGGATCCTCTCTGCCACTCAGCTTTTTGATTGGTCCTTGGACTCCCCATCCATCATATTAGTGTTTGTGAAAAGACAGAGTGTGGAAAGAAACAAAGAAACGCAGGAACTGATAGTGGTCACCAAGGCAGGGTGGATTTAATGGAAACAGACTATGTAAATTATTGATGAAAATACTTTTCTAATAAAAATGCAAAATGTTTACAGTTTATGTTAGATTTTTACTCTCTCTAATAGGAACTTTTTGTTTTTGTACTTCTTTCCAGATGTATATCTCAGGGAATTCCGTGAGGATGAGTGGACAGGTGCCTGTCATTGTGTTTCCCATCCAGGCCTCTGAAGTTAACACTGACCCTTTCCTCCAGGTCATTTTTTCTGTATCCGTGTCACTCACTGAGTACTGATTATTTGGGATTAGTGTGTCTTTTGTGCATGTTTAATTCCTCTTTCCTTTGTGTTTTTGTTGTTCAGCTTTCTACGAGCCGTTGCTAATTGCTAAAAGCATTTGTCACCGGCTTTGCTCCTGCAGTCTCTGTTTTGCTCCTGAGATGGAATCATTCCTTACCCATGAGAAAAGGAGTGTTACCACATTGCTGTGCTCATTCTCTTTTCAGTCCATTCACAAGAACTCTTCATACCATTCTCTACTGCATTTCATGTTGCCTCTCAGTTACTTAGCTTGATTCATCAATTGAGTTATTTTTAGAACGGGATATTTCACTGCATCCTTTAACTGGTCTCTGAACCTTTTTTGCGTTACCACATAAATAAATGCATTTGAGCAGCAGCTTAGATTCCGCAACATATATGCAACTTGTGCAAAGAGATCTGAGTCCTCCAAGTAATAACCAATATCAAATATATAAATAACATACACCAACCAGAGTAGTATGAAGCTGGCAGATATAGCAAACAGTAAAGTCGCAGATTTCTTTCTGCTCTCTGTCTCGGGGTCATTCTCTGTCTTTCGCTGACCCCTCAGTACCTTACGTGTCTTATTGGCCTCGAAGATGTGTCTGACGGTCAGAACATTGAGAAAGAGACAAAAAGTGAAAGGGAGAAGCGGTGTTAAAAATGATTCAACGCATTTAAAACTCACCCACAGAGGTTCAGTAAAGTAACTGTCCCGGGTATAACAGTACCATTGAACATTGCTGATGATCCTTCCAGATTCAAATCGGAAGTAGTTGGGAATGTTCTTTACAGAAAAGAAAATACAGATTGTTGCCAGAACTCTCAGTGCAGTTTTCTCTGTGCAATACTGAGATTTCATCTGATGAAAACAAATGGCGACAAATCGATCAAAAGAAAAAGCGACAGTGAACCAGACAGAACAATCAATTGTGAAGTCAATCAGGGCCCGGTTCACACTACAAACAGAAGTGACGTCCAGGAAAGACCGTGGATAGTAATAGTAAGTAAACTCATAAAGTATGACATCAAGAATAATGTAAATTAGATCAGACATTGCCATCGTGACCAGGTAGCGAGTGGTGCATTTTGACAGACCACACTTGCCCCTCGACAAGAATATAATCGCCGCTAGACTAACTGTAAGAGAGAAATTGGGAAAAAAAAGACTTGAAGTTACTTATTAAATATTCTCTGTGCCTAACTGATTTTAGCACAAAGATGATTAGTGTTCTGTGTCATATGACAGTTACCACTGTCAAATGAATCATTGCACTTGTAAATATTATAGGAATTTGCATGAGAAGCAAATAACTTTTAGATTAGATTAGATTAGATTAGATTACTTACAGTGTCGAAACAGACACTTCAGCCCAACTAGTCCACACCGACCCACTGAAGCGCAGCCCACCCATTCCCCTAGATTTACCCCTTTACCTAACACTACGGGCAATTTGGTAATTCGGGGTCATGTCAATGATGCCAAAATCCATCAAATAAATAACAGAAACTGTGCTCCCCATACACATTTAAAGATAAGATATCTCCCACTTGATTCAACATAGTTTTCTGGAATATGGAACACCAACATGTAGACCATAACCCAGCACAGACAACCAGGGCAAAGGATGTCTCTCATGGTTTTGAGACTAGCAAGAGTTTGGAAATTCATGGAATCAACAAAGTAAGATGTGGCACTGACTTTCCTCGAGGGAGAGTGATGCCCTGAATTCAGCAAGACCGCAGCACCAAGCATCCATCCATTCACTTTGAGTATTCCTCCTATTCTCTGCCATTCAGGAAACTCCCTTACATACGAACCATTCTTCAGTTCACACATATCCTCTTGCAGAAACAGTAATAGTAACTATTTTGAAACGTACACATTAATGTAAGCTTCAGTGACCAGGCCCATATTCATTGTCCAGCTGTAATCACCATTGTGAATGATGCCTTTTGAATAGCTTTATTGCCTGTGCTGCAGAGAAACCCACAGTGTTTTTGGGGGAGAGTTGCCGAATTGTTACCCAGCAACAATAATGATACAATGATAGGTTTCCAAGCTGGGATGAAATTTGGCTTGAAAGGGATCTGGCATTTAATGGTATTTCTGTGCATCTGCTGCCCTTGATCATGGGTCATGTGTTTAGGAGGCATTGTTGAGAAAGATTTGGGGTGTTCCTAGTTTGCAACTTGTAGGTAGTATTCACTGTTGGTCATGCTTGTCATTGGTGAAGGGAGTGATTACTTAATGTGGTGATTGGCACACTAATCAATCGACTATTTACCCAGCACAATGTGGAGCTTTGTGAGGGTTGCAATTGAGCTTCGGTAAGACAGATACATGGAGAACGCTCTATCTCACCCCTGACCTATGTATTCTGGATGGTGGACATGGATTAGAGAGGCAGGCAGGGACTTATTGCCACAGTAAACAATGTCTGACACACTCCTGTGGCTTCAGCATCTTGTATGGTTGTACCAGACCAATGTCTTGCCAATGGTTGGTCCAGGTTGCTGTCAGTGATGGTGATGTCAACGTAAGTCAATGGGAGATTGGAAGATTCTCAATTTTTGGAGATTGTCATTGCTGGGTGCCTGTGAGATGCAAATGGTCTTTGTCAACGATTGGCCCAAGCTGGATGTTACCTTGCTGTATCTGGGCACGGACCTTTTCAGTATCTAAGGTGTCATAAATTGTACAGAACATTGTGCAATCAGGAGAAAACCTCTTCACTTCGGAAATAGTGACGTAGGGAATGGCAGTAATGAGTGAACATTATATATTGGGGCTGAGGACATGACTTTGAAGAATTGCGGCAGAGATATACAATGACTGAGATGATTGACCTCCAACAGCCATAACCATAACTATGTAAGCTAGCATGCTGAGCTGGAAGATTTGTTTTCAGATGTTTCATTATTGTTCTGAGTAACATCATCAGTGAGAGTCTCTGGTGAAGCGCAGGTGCCATGGCCCCCTATCGATTAATGGGTCTAGTTTTTTTCTGTGGGTGAGGTCATTTTTGGTTCTATTGTTTTGAAGGGAAGGTAGCTCAGACCTAAATCGATGTGTTTAATCATGGAGTTCTGGTTAGACTACCATGCAAAGACTGCACAAAACACTGAGTAGGACCAACAGACAGACAACGAGCTATCCACACCCACGAACACCAACTAGCCACTAAACTCCACCATCAGCTGTCCCTTGTAGCCATACAAGGACCACAAATTCGACTGGTACAACACAATGATCATAGGACAAGCTAAACAGTGGACAGCCAAAGAATTTCTAGAAGCATGGCATTCAGCCACGGACTACATCAACAAACACATAGAACTAGACCCAATATACCGCCATTAGAGGGAACAACTGCAACCGGTAATCAGAAGCAGTAGGAACGGAAACAGATCATTCCTGGAAGACACAGTACAGCAGCACTTCAAAGGAGGCTCGAAAGCACTGAAGATCTCACTTAGACAGGGAACAAAACGTCTGCAAATCAACTTCCCAGCTCAGCTAACATACCCCCAACTCCGGCACATTTTAGACACTATGTTAAAACTGATTGATGCGCGTAGCTCATCGATATCCCTTCCGCCAAAGTGGACATGCATCACAAAGCGACAACTGGAAAATTAACTGTGGATAGATTACGAATTGAAGATTGAAATATTGTTAGTCAAAATCTAATTCAGGTACAGTCCTTAAACGGTGTCAACAATTCTAGTTCTACATCCATCCTTCGAGTCATAGTCTCATACAGAACGGAAACAGACCCTTCACTCCAACCAGTCGATATCAAACATAATTCCAAATTAAAATAGTCCCACCAGCCTGCTCCTGTCCCATATACCTCCAAACCCTTCCTATTAATGTGCTTATCTAAATATCTTTGAAACGTTTTAACTGTCCTCACATCCACCACTTCCTCAGGAAGTTCATACTACTCGGGGTAAAAGAAAGTCCCTCACTTTTCTTCAAAAAGTCTCTCTCCTCTCACTTTAAAAAATGTGCCCCAGTTTTGAAAGCACCATTCTAGTAAAACACATAACTCCCATTAAACTTGTCTGTTCCTCTCAATATTTCATAAGCCTCTTTACGTTTGCCTGTTACGCTCCACGGAAGCAACTCCCAGCCAATCCAGCCTTTCTTCATAACCCAACTCTTCCGTACTCAGCAGCATCCTGTTAAATCTCTTACTACTCATCTCCAGCATGATCATATCCTTCTTACAACTGGGCGACCAGACGTGGACACAACATTCCAGAAGAGACCTTGTCAATGTCAAGTATATCCTTTACATGACTTCCAAACCCCTATATTCAAACGACTGAGCAATGAAGGCAAACATAATAAACACCTTATTAACCACCCTGTCCATATGAAATGTGAACTTCAAAGAATAATGAGCCTGCACCCCTAGGTCACTCTGCTCTACACCACTATCCAAAGCCCTGCCCTTGCTTGTTGTACCAAAGTGCAATACCTTGCATTTATCCAGATTGTACTCCATCTGCCATTTTCCAGCCCATTAACCCATTTGATCAAGATCCCTCTGTAAGCTTCGACAAACGTGTTCACTGTCTACTATGCCACCAATGTTGATGTTGTGCGGAAATTACTAAGCATGAAATCTTTATGTTGGCCCAAACCATTGATATAAATGATGAACAAAAATGGATCCACAGCAGATTCCTGCGGATCACCGCTGATGACAGGCCTCCAGTCAAACTAATAAAACTCCACCACCACTTTCTGCTGCCTGCCAATAAGTTATTAAGTTCCCAATGGTCAGGCTCAGTCTGAATCCCATGTGTCTAGATTAGAGTGGTGCGGGAAAAGTCCAGCAGATCAGGCAGCTTCTGAGGAGCAGGAACATCGACCTTTCAGGCAAAAGCCATTCTTGATGATGGGCTTTTGCCCGAAACATGGATTTTCCTGCTCCTCGGGTACTGCCTGACCGACTGTGCTTTTCCAGCACCACTCTAATCTTGACTCTGATCTCCAGCATCTGTAATCCTCAGTTTTGCCTAGTTGATTTTAAACTTACACTGAATCCCATGTGATGTAACTTTACTAATTAATCCACCGTGTGGAGGCTTGTCAAAGGTTTCACTAAACTCCAAGTGTACAATGTCTACTGCTCTGCCATCATCAATCTTTGTAATAACTTCCTAAAAAAATTTAATGTTTGTGATACACGATGTTTCTTGGACAAACTCATTAGTGACCATCATTAATCAATACTTGCCTCCCTTAATATCCATAAATCTTATCTTTTAAAAATCACCTCCAATTTATCCCCAGACAAAATCAGACTTACAGGTCTATATTTCCCCAATTGCTCCTTAAAATCTTTCTCAAACAAAGGTAAAACACTAGCCACCCACCAGTCATCAGCCCCCTCACCTGTAGATATATATGATGCAAATATTTCTGCAAGGGGTCTCGTAATTTCCTCCCTTACTTTACATAACATTCTGGGATACATCAGATCAGGTGCCAGAGATTTATTCACCTTTATATTCTCGAAGACTTCTTCAGGATTGGGAACTGTTTTGAAACATCAAAATGTGTTCCTCTGCGTTGTGTAGTCTCCATTTCTTCCTCCACGTTAAAAACTAGCGCAGAATATTCACTCAGTATCTCGCCCATCTCCTGGGGTTCAACCCAAAAATGACCTCCTTGATCTTCAGTGGGACCTACCTTCTCTCCAGTTACCGTCTTACTCTTCATGTATTTGTAGAATCTCTTTAGATTATCCTTGACTTTACCTGCCAATCTGATCGATATCCCCTCTTTGCATTCCTGATATTTTTCTTAAGAATACCCATGCACTGCTTATATTGATTAGGAGATTCAACCGGACTAAGTTGTGTATATCTCAAATACGATTCTCTTTTATTCTTGGCTAAAATCTCAATACATATATTCTTCCATTGTCCCTTAATCTTACCAACCTTATCCTTCGCTTAAACAGGAAGAAAATGTCTTTGAACGCGAGTCAGCACAATTTTAAAAGCTTCCTAACTGTTAGGTGCCCTTTTACCTGCAAATTTATTAATGTCGAGAAAATGAATTCGAGAAGCAATGTCCTGCAGCTTTGCTGACAGATTAATCATAACCAAAAATATGATTTATGCAAACATAATTAGTCTATGAAACAATTGATTGAATTGACACTTTTACTCTGCTATTTTTACTTCATGCAAAAGTCATTATTTTAATCTACAATGATTAAACTTTGTAAAATTAGTACCGAATCTATTCAATCAACTGTGATTATTTCCACAGGGACAATAATCAAAACAGATCAAAATGACAAATGTAATATAAGCGACGCATTGCATGGCTTCAATTACATTATGGTCCTCATTGCCACTGCGATCAGACATTCCCTTTCATTCTGTTCCCCACAAACAGTTACATTCTACAGTCAGAGAGGTTCCTCCTTGTGCAAGGCCACTGGGGTCAGTTTTTCCCCTCCAATTAGTAAACCAAACTCAGTGTAATTTTACTTTGAGAGATGCTCCCAGTAACACTTGGACACTGGGGTTAGTTATTATTCTTTGGCTAGAAACCCACACTCGCTAAAATTCTAAATGAAAGATGTTCACTGAATGACATTGCCACTGAAATCCGGTGTTCCCACCAGGTTATTGACCCACACATAATACAGTTCTTCAGTGAACGGTATTCCCAGTAAAACTTACAATTGGAATCATTGAGATTCTTAGGTTATTGCTCCACATTTAGTAAAATGCTGCATTACAGATACCAAGCAGAACATTCAAGGCTATCTATGCTGACACAGGCGTAACACCCCATAATTACCTGTTCCACCCACCCATTGCCCACATTGTATCTGGCACATTTAGAACAAACTGCCTGAGCAAGACGCACAAACACAATACCTTGACATCAAGTAATGGGAAATATCAAGAGTCACTAATCAGGTTGTTACAAAATCCATGTGACAGATAGCAGGCTTTGAACTCCCACACACAGAGAGAGAGAGAGAGAGAGAGGTTTTTCTAAACACTTCCTTGACCAGCCAGGGCCGGTTCTCAGCCAAACCCCATCAACGTGGCCTCAGTACAAACCCATTGGGCACAGAGCAGAGAAACAGACAATGCTGCACATTACTGAGGGGCCTTCTCATTGACAACCTCTTCACTTTAAACTCAGTAAGTGAGGACACTGTCACCTGGCATCAGGATTTCCGTTGCTAAAAGGAAGTAAAATACTTATCAGTCGTCGAGTGGAAATAGGCATGAAGCAACGCAGAGATTTAAACACGTTGATTTGTTCGAAGACTTACTGGGAATACCAACAACAGCAAGGATGGTGTAGTATACTTTAGCGACCATTTGCCTGGGAAGATGCATTTTGTTGTTTATGAAACAATCCCTCTGTTCCTGCTGCTGGCAATCTGTCAGAATTGGGGAATTCTCTCAGAGTTAGAGCTGACACTGTTCCAGAGTTATTATTTTGTATTGTGTGGTATATATAATGGGAAACAGTGATCACATTTTCAATTTTTAAAACCACTTCGAACGAACAGATTACGACAACAGGTCTATTTTAATGAAATGATGTCATTGAGGTTTACATCTGTCAGTGAAAACCCCAAAGACTGAATTAATCTGATCCTATTAGGTCTCAAATGTTAATTGCAATTTATCTTCAAACAACAATGCTGGCATTCTTTCACACACTAGCAGTCCCATCAATACCTAAACACCTTTTGATATTCCTGTCAGTGATGACCTTCATTTTGTGGAGGCCTTTCATTCATTCATTACCTCATGTTGTAGACCTCCTTGAGAGATGTTTCACTGGACACTGTTCTAGCAGTGCTTTTCTGGTTAATTCTTTTATACAGCTCATTGAGGAAATTTCATCTGTGAATGAGTACTCTAACACAGAACATGAGGATGATACTGACCACAACAACAGCTAAAACTTACCCTGGGTAATATTTCCTCGACACAATTGCAAATGGAAAGAAACTGATTCAGGAATTTAACTTTAGAATTCGAGAATGACAGAATCATATACAACACAAGAAGCCCTTTTGTCCATCATGTTTGTCCTCTCAAAATTAGACTAAATCTACCTCTGTACTACTTTACAGCACCTGGCCCATAGCCTTGAACCGTATGATTGCAAGTGCTCATGTAAGTATTTCTTTTAAAGTTTGTGTGGTTTTCCATTTCAAATTCCAGCCAGGCAGTGCATTGCAGGCCATTACCAACCTCTCGGTGAGAAGCATTTTCCTCATGTCCCTTCGAAACATCCTCCCTTTCAGCTTCAAATTATGTCACATGGTTGTTGGTACTTTGTCTGAGAGGAACAACTGATTTCTATTCACCCTGTCCAAGCCGCTGATAGTCTGATATACCTGATTTCTGCTCTGGAGAAAGGAACCCGTGTTTACCCAGTCTCCCTCTTCACTGCTAAATTGCTGTTAAGAAAGCAACATTTTGATGAATCTTCTTTGTACTCCCTTCAGTGCAGTCACATCCTTCCTAAGGGGCAGTGATCCGAACTGCATTCAACACTCTAACTGTGGCCTACACAAAGTCCTCTACAGCTCCAACAGGATCTCCCTGCTCTGAGAATCTGTGCCACAATTGGTAAAGACACACGTTCTGTATGCCTTCTTAGCTACCCTATTAAACTGTCCTGTCACATCCAGGATTCTGGAAGTAAACATCTCAGTTTATATTCCCAAAGCTTCCTCGTGTCCTATCATTCACTGAGTACTGTTTGTCTTGTGACTTCTGCTGCAGCACATCCTCTCACGTTTTGTCAGCGGTAAATTTCATTTGCCATTGATCTCCTCATCTGACAAATCTGTTTAGTTCTCTCTGTAACCTGAGACTGCTTTCCTCACTGCCAACAAACTGGTCAGGGTTTGTGTCATGCACAAACGTAGTTGTCTCTAACAAATTTAAGAAATGGGAGAACAACATGACAAAGCACCATGTAAAAGGACAACGCTTGAAATCTAAAATGAAAGCAAAAGGTACTAGATAAATTGAACAAACCTTACACTATTTGCGGAGAGAAATGCAGAGTTAACCGTTTGTGTCCAAATAATTTCAGAGCAGTGCTGAATTCAGCAGAATCGTTTCGGATTTGAAACATTCGTTATCTCTCTCCTTACCGTTAAACCAGGCCTGCTAAGCTCCTTCAGAACTTTCTGTTGAACAGCAATGTAATCGGTTTGGTTGGCATACCTACAAGCATGCAGTCCACCTTCCAGCGATGGACAGTAGCAGCATTGAATTTCATGGACAATACGAACTGCAGAAATTCACCAATGCACCTTAGACAGCATCTTCCAGGTCACTCCCATCCTAAAGACTAAGGCAGCAGATACATGAGACCAACTCGACCTGCATGTTTTCTTCCAAGTCCCTCACCATCCTGACTTGGGCATATATATTCCTTCAGTAATGTCACCATAGTCCCAGTGAACTCGAGAGCTGCTTTCCCATCAGTGAGACACGACGGGTCGATGTTTTAACCTGAGGATCACCATACCTCAGGGAGGGGTGAGGTTGAGAAGGTGGAATGCTCCTGGTGATCTGACAGTGTGAGGATTGAACCTGCGCTGTTAGTGTCACTCTACATCACAAACCAACAGTCCAATCACCCTGCTGCGGGGGAGCGGTGGGCGGAGTCAGTTAGCACAATTGACTTGATGGCTGGAGTGAGATGTAGGGAGGCAAGGTGATCCTTAGGTTAGACCCACCATCGTTTGTCTTTCTATGAGAGAACAGCCCTCTGGAACTAACCCAATTCCTTCAGTGTCCGTCTGTCGGAATCCTGGAAAGTCCCTCTCCCCTTCACTCTACTGTACAATTGTTCCATCACCAGCAGGACTGCAGTGACACAGAAAAGCAGCGACCACCACAGTCTCAACGAAAATACGCTTTGGCCCAGGCATTGCAGTCACGTCCCCTTAATTAATTAATGCAATACAGTCTGATTTTAAAAAAAAGAACATGTTGACAACCAAGATTATGGCTGAAAAACAATTCCGACTAATTTATAAATCAAATTATTGAGTGTGTAACATTTGGCAGATATTTTTGAATGGATGCTGTGTGGGTGTTTGGACTGGAAAGGGTACAAAAAGACATGACCCACTTTCACTAGTATCCGTACATACAAATGAGGAAGGACACTAGTTTGACTGAGATAACATATTCATCCTCGAACAAGCCAACCAGAGGCATGCACAAGAATTCCTAGAAGCATGGCATTCCAAATAGAACTCTATTAACAAACACGTTGACTTGGACCCCATCTACCACCCTCTGAGAAAACAAATAGGAAATGACATCACCAACTCAAGGGGCTGGAGCCCAGGGGGATAGGTAGAAAAGAGGTCAATCTGAGTATGGTACAGCAGAGAAAAGGAGCGAGTCAAACAGTCAGGGAAGGCAGGGACAAAGCAAAGAAGTAGGGAGGATTGATGAATTAAACTGCATTTTCTTCAATGCAAGTGGCCTAACATGGAAGACAGATGAACTCAGGGCATGGCTTGGAATATGTGACAGGTATATCATAGCAATTGCAGAAATATGGCTCAGGGATGGACAGGGCTGGCAGCTTAATGCTCCAGAATATAAATGCTAGAGAAAAGGCAGAAAGCGATGCACGAGAGGAGCGGATGGTAGCGTTTTTAATAAGGGGTTGCATTACAGCGTGCTGAGGGAGGATATTCTTGGAAATACTTCCAGGGAAGTTGTTTGTGTTGAACAGACAAATAAGAAATGAATGATCACCTTATTGTGATTGCATTATAGATCCCATAATAGCCAGATGGAAAACGAGAAACAAATTTGTAAGGAGATCTCTTTATCTGTCAGAATAATAGGCTGGTTATGGTCGGGGATTTTAACTTTCCAAATATAGAGTGGGACTTCCTTCGCGTTAAGAGTTTAGATGGAGAGGAATTTATTAAGGGTGTACAAGAAAATTTTCTGATTCAATATGTGGATATACTTACTAGAGAATTTCAACGCTTGTCATTTCTTGGTAAATAAGGCAGGACATGTGACTGAGGTGTCAGTGGGGGAGTACATTGGTGCCAACGACCACAATTCTAATGGAAGAGGATAGACCACATCTAACATTTGAAGCTCTAAATTGGAGGAAGGCTAATTTTGACGGTATTAGACAAGAACTTTCAAAAGCTGATTTTGTAAAGGGACAGCTGGAAAATCAGAAGCCTTCGAAAATGAGATAACGAGAGTTCAGAGATAGTATATACCTGCTAGGGTGAAAGGAATGATTGGTAGCTATAGGGAATGCTGTATGAATAAAGAAATTGAGGGGTTGGTTACGAGAAAGAAGGAAGCATATCTAAAGTATAGACAGGAGAAATCGAGTGAATGCTTAAAAGAGTATAAAGGCAGTTCAAATATAGTTAAGAGGGAAATCCAGAGGCCAAAAAGGGACATGAGATAGCTTTGGCACAGAGAATTAAGGAGAATCCAAAGGTTTATTACAAATACATTAAGGACAAATGGGTAACTGGGGAGAGAATAGGGCTCCTCAAAGATCAACAAGGCGGCCTTTCTGTGGAGCCACAGGAGATGGGGAAGATAATAAACAAGCATTTTGCATCAGTACTTACTGTGGAGAACTACTTGGGAGATATAGAATGTAGGGAAATAAATGGTGACATCTTGATAAATGTCCATATTACAGAGGAGGAAGTGCTGGATATCTTGAAACACAAAAGGTGGATAAATCTCCACGACTTGATCAGGTGTACCCTAGAACTCTGTGGGAAACCAGAGAAGTGATCGTTGGGGCCCTTGCTGAGATATTTGTGTCATCGATAGTCACAGGTTAGTGCCAGAAGATTGAAGGTTGGCTAACGTGATGCCACTGTTTAAGAAGGGTGGTAAGTACAAGCCAGGGAAATATGAACCAGTGAGCCTGACATCAATGGTGGGCAAGTTATTGGAGGGAATCCTGAGGGATAGGATATACACCCATAGAAACTCAAACATATAAATAGAAAGCAAGAATCATGTACACTGTTTCGCCTGAGGCCCATTGTAGATGTTACATAGTATGGTGACGAAACGTCTGGAAATGAACCTTCCAACTCAGCGAGCAAACCTACATCCATAACCTCAACCTGAGCTACAAATCTTCTCAAACCTCGCTAGGGTGTACCTGTATTTTGAAAGGCAATGACTGATTAGGGATAGTCAACATGGCTTTGTGCATGGGAAATCACGTCTCACAAACTTGATTGAGCATTTTGAAGAAGTAACAAAAAGGATTGATAAGGGCAGACCAGTGGACGTGATATATGTGGACTTCAGTAAGCCGTTCAACAAGGTTCTTCATGGGAGATTGGTTAGCAAGGCTACCTCTCACGGAATACAGAGAGAACGAGCCATTTGGAGACAGAACGGGCTCGAAGGTAGAAGACAGAGGGTGATGGTGAAGGGTAATTTTATAGATTGGAGACCTGTGACCAGTGGAGAAACACAAGGATCGGTGCTGTATCCACTACTTTTCATCACTTATTTAATGGATGTGAATCAGTATGGGTGGAAATTAGGAAGAGCAAGGGAGCAGTCACCTCGTTAGGGGTTTACCACAGTTCCCCCAATAGCAGCAGGGAGATGGAAGAAAGCATAGGTCGTCAGATTTTTGACAAGTGTGGACATTGTAAGGTTGTTGTAATGGGTGACTTTAACTTTCCCAATATTGATTGGAACATCTTTCAAGCAGATGGTTTGGAAGGACCTGTTTTTGTAAGGTGTGTTCAGGAGGGTTTACTAAAAGAGTATGTTGACAAACCGATGAGGGGAGAGGCCATTCTAGATTTGGTGCTTGGAAACGAGCCGGGGCAGGTATCAGATCTTGTGGTGGGAGAGCGTTTTGGTGATAGTGACCACAACTGCCTCACATTCTGCATTGCTTTGGAGAAGGAGAGGATTAGGCAAAATGGGAGGATATTTAATTGGGGGAAGAGGAAACTATGATGTGATTAGACATGAGTTAGGAAGCATGGATTGGGAGAAATTGTTCCATGTTTCATGGTAAAGGCACTATAGATATGTGGAGACTGTTTAAGGAACAGTGTTGCAAGTGCTGAATAAATATGTCCCCCTGATACAGGCAAGAAGGGGTAAGATAAAGGAACCTTGGATGACGAGAGCGGTGGAACTTCTCATCAAAAGGAAAATGGTGGAGGAAACGAAGGTCAAGCTCAGCTCGAGAGGGTTGCAAGCAGGCGAGGAAGGAGCTCAAAAATGGTCTGAGGACAGTCAGGAGGGGGCACGAGAAAGGCTTGGCAGAACGGATTAGGGAGAACACAAAGGCATTTTACACTTATGTGAGGAATAAGAGAATGGTCAAAGAAAGAGTAGGGCCGATCAGGGATAGCATAGGAAATTAGTGTGTGGAGTCTGAGGAGGTAGGGGAAGCCCTAAATGAGATTTTTTCGATTATGTCTTCATGAAATAAATGAACGTTGTAGTGACTGAAACCTTTGAAGAGCAGGTGTGCATGCTGGAATGGATAGAGATAAAGGAAGCTGATGTGATGAAAATTTTGTCAAACATTAAGATTGACAAGCCGCCAGGCCCGGACCAGATTTGTCCTCGGCTGCTTTGAGAAACGAGAAATGCAATTGTTTTGCCACTTGCGAAGGTCTTTGCATCCTCGCTCTCCGCTGGAGTCGTACCTGAGGAGAGGAGAGAGGCAAATGTAATTCCTCCCTTCAAGAAAGGAAATAGGGAAATCCCCGGCAATTGCAGACCAGCAAGTCTCACGTCTGTCATCTGCAAGGTGTTAGAAAGGATTCTGAGGGATAGGATTTATGACAATCTGGAAGAGCATGGCTTGATTAAATGCAGTCAACACAACTTTCTGAGGGGCAGGTCATGCCTCACAAACCTTATCGAGTTCTTTGAGGATGTGGCTAGAAAATCTGATGGTTGAGCTGTGGATCTGGTGTATATGGACTTCAGCAAGGCATTTAATAAGGTTCCCCACGGTAGGCTCATTCAGAAAGTCAGGAGGAATGGGATACAGGGAAACTTAACTGTCTGGGTACAGAATTGGTTGGCCAACAGAAGACAGTGAGTGGTAGGAGAAGGAATATATTCTGCCTGGAAGTGCTACAGCGGGCGCACAGAGCGGGGAGCCGGAAGGTAAGCGGAGACCAGTTTAAATTAACTTTTTTCATTTCGCAGTCTGTGTTTTTTTCAACTAGGAGCGGGAACCCGGAAATCGTCAACAGAGGCTTCTGGGAAGGTAAGACGTTTGATTTAAAAGCACGTACCTCAGAGGTTTCGACCACAGTGCTACAGCGGGTGCACAGAGAGGGTAGCTGGGAGGTAAGTGGTGACAGTTTAAATTACATTTTTCTTTTCACATTCTTTTGTTTTTTTTCATCTAGGAGCGGGAACCCAGAAGTTGTCAACAGAGGCTTCTGGGAAGGTAAGAGGTTTGAGTGGAGAAGGAACCCGAGACACTACACGTGTAGTGTCTCCCACCCTCCCTCCTCCCCGAACGTAAAAAAAAGGACTCAGTCGGCTGAACAAGTAAGCTACTTAGTGTTCTTGTTTTGGAGACTAAGTGTAGAGTTATGGCTGTGCAGGCAGTGGAATGTTCCTCCTGCAGGATGGTTGAGGTCGGGGTGACCACCGATACTCCTGCCGACTTCACCTGCAGGAAGTGCAGCCAGCTCCAGCTCCTCACTGACCGCGTTAGGGAACTGGAACAGGAGTTGGATGAACTGAGGATTATTCAAGAGGGTGATAGAAGCTACAGGGACATAGTTACGCCAGAGAACAGAGGTAGCTGGGTAAAAGTTAGAGGTGGGAAGGGGAGGCAGTAGGCAGTGCAGGGATCCCCTGTGGTCGTTCCCCTCAATAATAAGTATACCGCTTTAGATACTGTTGGTGGGGGGACGGCCTAGCAGGCGTAAACTGCAGTGACCGGGCCTCTGGCACGAGGACCGGCTCTGAGGACCAGAAGGGAAAGAGGGAGAGGTGGAGAGCGCTAATTATAGGAGACTCTATAGTTAAAGGGACATTCAGGCGGTTCTGTGGCCATGGGCGAGACTATCGGACGGTTTGTTGCCTCCCGGGTGCCAGGGTCTGAGACGTCTTGGACCGTGCCTTCAGAATCTATGTCACTTAACATCTTGTACACCTCTATTAAGCCGTCTCTCATCCCTTTTCATTCCAGTAACAAAATCCCAGGGTGCCTCAACCTTTCATCAAAAGACATGCCCTCCAGTCTAGCCAGTATTCGGGTAAATCTCCTCTGTTCACTGAATAAAGCTTCCCCATCTTTCCTACAATGAAATGACAAGAACCTGAACACAATATTCCAAGTGTGGTTGCCGAAAATGTACTGCCAGAGGAGTTGGTGGGAGCGGACACGGCAGCATCATTCAATAAATACCTTACGAATCCATAAATAGGAAGGGAATAGAAGGGTAAAGATCCTGGAAGTGAAGACAGTGTTAATACGAAGGGCAAAATACATCAGCACAGGCTTGGAGTGCCGAAGGACCTGGTGCTGTACTGTATTGTTCTTGGTTCAAGATGTTAGTTGTCATGAATTTGGAAGGTGCTGTCTGAGGATTGTTGCTGAGTTTCTGCCGTGCAGGCTGCAGGTGGTTCATACTTATGTGATCGAGCGTTGTTGGTGGAGGGAGAGGATGTTTGTAGACGTGGTGCACATTGAGCAGGTTGCTTTGTCTTTGATGGTGCTGAGCTCCTTTAGTATTGCTGTACCCATCCATGCAAATGGGGAGTATTCCATCACACTGCTGACTTGTGCCTTACAAATAATGGCCAGGTTGCGAGGAGTCAGGAGGTGTGCTTCCTGCGACATTACTTCTTGCTTCTGACCTGCACATGTAACCGCTGTGTTTATGTGGTGAGTCACAAAGTCATGGAGTCATAGAGATGGACAACACGGAAACGGATCCTTCGGTACAACGTGTCCATGTCGAACAAATGTCCCAACCCAATCTCGTCCCACCTGCCAGCACCCGGCCCAAATCCCTCCAAACCCTTCATATTCACACACCCATCCAGATGTGTTTTAAATGTTGTTCCCCCACTCCCTGAAACCCTCCCATTCTTTGTAAATCAGCACATCAATACTCTCCCTCTGTGTAACCTGCTATGAGCTCTAAACTATTCCCCTCTCTCTAAACTGCTTCAAGCCCTCCAAACCTTCAATGTTCATAAATCCCTGATGCTCCGACTGTCATCGCTATTTGGGTGATCTCTTTCAATCCAGAAAGTGTAATCAAAGTGAAATATGCCAGAATCCTCCCTTTTTGCTGATTCCCCTCGGTACATGTATGGAATGAGGTGCCAGAGGAGGTAGTGATCTGCATGGATACATGAATAAGAAAGGTTCCGAGGGATTTCGGCCAAATGTTGGCAAATGGGAATAGACTGGTTTAGGATACGTGTTTGGATACTATGAGTTAGATTAAAGGGTCTGTTTCCATTCTAAATAACATTATGACTCTACAAATTATAATTATTTACCACAACGAAAAAGGCAATTACTCATCCACAGACACACACAGACTCAATGTGATAAGAATATATAGTTTCGATTTAATTTTGAAAAAGACATTAAATTCAATTCAAAGTTAATAATCAATGTAAAGTGAATCAGTTATTAGCATATACCTTCGCACACCTCGATAGAATTACAATTTACAGAGTGTTAGCAATACGGGTGTGGTGTGGGAGCGATGTAATCACAAGACTATTAATCTAGAAACCAAGGTCATTTTCTGGGACCTGGGTTTGAATCCCACCAATTAGAATCCAAACTCAACTTAATAAAACATCTGGAATTAAGAGTTTAACAATGATTGTTTTGGGGAATCATCCATTTGGTTCATTAATGCTCTTTTGGGACAGAAACCGTTGTCCTTATCTGGTCTGGCCTCTGCGTGCTCCAGACACTTCTGGGCAATTAGGGATGGGCAATAAATCTCATATAAGCCAGTGTCGCCCACATCCCAGTGAGGAATATAAAAATGAGTTAGTTATGCATCCCCTCGAGCCTGTTGCATCCAACTGTGGCCTAACTCCACACACCAGCCTTTGGCCTATATACATTTAACACCATTGTAGAACAAAAAGAAACCTATACCATATTTAACATGAACGTATGATCCAGCATCCATTGGCATTGTGGAAGAGAGTTACCAACATTAACCACACTTTGTGTGTAGAAATGCTTCCTAGTATCGCTCCAGTCCTTACCTGGTCTGGACCCAATTCCCAGTCATTTCCCCCTACTTCTAGATCCCCAACCAGTGGAAATGGCTTATCTTATTCAACCCTGTCTTTTTATTTGGGTATTGTTGATCCAAGCAAGGTTGGTAGCTAGACCTGGTGAGGCATTTGCATCACAGTCAGAGCAGGTATCAGGGAGTATGAGGAGATGAAAAATGCCACCTTCAGTGCACATGAGCGAGTACCAAAAGTCTACAGACAGTGTTTTAGGAATCTAAGGAGGGAGCCTGGTCAAACATGAATTGAGTTTGAAAGGATCAAACAATATAATTCTGATATGTTTGATTTTGATAATGGCAATAAAAGTAGATCAAATATATGATGCTCCTCCATAGACGATTATTTTGGAGAAGTTCAAAAAATTCACTTCCTCAGGAGCTGAAAATGCACGTGGAAGAGCAGAAAATTAAATATGGCGAGATTAGTAGCTGAAATGGCTGATGGTTATGATATGGTTCATGAATCAAAGACTGACTTCCAACATCAATTTCAATTTGTGAAGGATAGAAATTTGGGAAAAGAGAAATTCTCATTTGGTAAGGGAACAGGAATCCTCAATCATACCTGCTCATTGAAGATAGTAAAGATGGTTTATCACAGGAGAAAATGGAAACGCAGGAGGGAGAAAGAGAATTAAAAAGCTCAGGTGTTTTCACGGTAATAAAGTAGACCACATGAAGTCACAACATTGTGGGAGAGGAAAAAGCTGTGGGAAAACGAGATAAGCCAATTAGTTTTGTTGAAGTTGTAAAGGAAAGTACAGTGGAAGCTAAAAAGCATGAAAAGAATGCACAACGTGGACAGGGGCTGTTTCAGATGGTAGTGCCAGATCTTTTTAAGATTTTACTTTTGTGGGTAGGATTTCATCATGTAGGGCAGAAGGAGCAGTTAAAGAAACTAAAATTTAAAGGGATATGTTAGCAAGTCAGTCTTTGACGGTGAGATATGAGAAAATAATTCAGAAGAAGTATTATGTGAAAGACGATAATGTGTGGAATTCATGGTGAGAGAGCAACATTCCATTATATAAAGTGAGATTGAACAGTCCGGGTGAAAGTGGTGAAGTAGTGGGGGTAGGAACAGAGAAAAACATTTTATCCTTGTTAATGATAGAGCTGGATCACAGGTGAGTGTGATGTCTATTGACACCTTGATGAAGAAATTGAGAATCTCGTATATTCAGGCAGATGCGAAATGGGCAGAAGGTCATTATTTGTATTATTGGTGGGTTATAGAATGGAATGGTTTCAGGTTGCACATGAACTGCCAGTCTGAGGCCATTTTGGAGGAAGGAAAACTCAAGACAAAATACAAAATCATCTTTGTTAGCTTGAATATCATATTTAATTCGAAAACCTCATGCAGTGGTAATACCAG
The DNA here is from genome assembly GCF_020745735.1 of Hemiscyllium ocellatum. Classification (NCBI taxonomy): domain Eukaryota; kingdom Metazoa; phylum Chordata; class Chondrichthyes; order Orectolobiformes; family Hemiscylliidae; genus Hemiscyllium; species Hemiscyllium ocellatum. Next base: position 29,753,819 of record NC_083445.1, on the reverse strand, counting down.
ACCATTAACACCCATTCCTGTGTTCGAAGAAAATCTGACAAGTGTTGTTAATTGACTTTGTAGGACACCTACCGAAAGCAAAACGTAGGAGTCAGAATTTGATGATGATGAATGAGTCCACGAGATTTCCAGACAATAAACCAAAAATTCACAATTCCATTAGTGGAGATAAAATGTTATTGGTACGTCTAGTGGGAGATATAAAAGCAAGCTTTGGTGGGCTTTATCAAGTAGAAAGTAAACTGAGTCAGGCAAGCTATTTAATAAGAATGCGAAATAGAAATAAATCTTATAGCGTGTGTCATGCCGAAATGCTTAAAAGGTATTTTGGTCTGGCCTGAGATTCGGATATAAGAATCCTCAATCATACCTACTTATTACATGTTTTCCAATTTGATAACGTGGAAATTCCATCCGTTTCCACTACTTCTGTTTTAATGTGTATGATACTATGCAAATGAAACTAATTTTCTAATGAGATCATGGCTGACCTATGGGTGAACTCCGTACTTTGACCTATATCCGTACTAACCTTGCTTACTAAAACAGTGATCTACACTTACATTATGGCAGAAAGAAATTGGTATTTAAGTTTACCACTATAAATTCTGAGAATCTGAACTTCAGATTCCCCAGTTAGTCTCAACCAAACATAGGCTCAAGGATATAAACTGTGCATGAAAACTTTTGTAAGCAATTGCTTATGACAGTCCTTTGGAAGAATTACATCAACAATATGCCCCCTGCCCCATGTGCCTTTGCACTGTAAGTTTGGAGAAAGATGCAGTGGTTTTTCCTGAGGCTTGCCACAAGCAGCTCTATGCTGCAGGACTCTGAGCTCTCCGGTCTGGTTCCTGGGAGACCAAGAGAAACACCAGCTGTACAGAGAGGACCATCAATTCAATGAAAGACGCTCTTTGGTCTAGGAGTTGGGGGTGACAGAGTGTTGCAGGCTGGCACATTCCAAGATCCCGGATTACGTGCTGAGGGCGCTTTAAAACTTGGAGCAGCTGCTGCCAAGCTGCAGTGGGCAAAGACCCACTGGGTGAGCTCTCCCTGTCGAGGGAAATGGGAGTCTGTCCAGTTATCAGACCCTCCCACTGTCTCAAACACATGTAAATAGTAGTATTGTCTGTATAAGAGAGGTCTTTGGGTTTGATTGGGTTTGTGCAGTCTCACACATGGATAGGAATCAGAAAGGGAGGCAGGCCTGAGCTCTCTCTCCTGCCTTGTTTGGGTGCTGTATCAAATATTTTCCTGCATCCATCAGGAAAGATGTAAGCCTGAACAGGGTGACTTCCCGAGAGTGGAGGGATGCATCTCCAAACCATTCTGTACATGGACAACGTCGACGTGTGGGCGGCACGGTGGCACAGTGGTTAGCACTGCTGCCTCACAGTGCCTGAGACCCGGGTTCAATTCCCGACTCAGGCGACTGACTGTGTGGAGTTTGCACGTTCTCCCCGTGTCTGCGTGGGTTTCATCCGGGTGCTCCGGTTTCCTCCCACAGTCCAAAGATGTGCGAGTCAGGTGAATTGGCCATGCTAATTGCCTGTAGTGTTAGGTAAGGAGTAAATGTAGGGTATGGGTGGGTTGCGCTTCGGTGGGTCAGTGTGGACTTGTTGGGCCGAAAGGCCTCTTTCCACACTGTAAGTAATCTAATCTAATTTCTGTTCCGATCTGCCTTCATTGCACAAACTCATAAGCATCTGTGACCAGATCGACTGGCCTCTGGAGCCAAGGTAAATCGAGACAAGAGCCATGGCTTCACTGTCACCATTTGAGTTATAATTCCAGATATTTATTACATTGACGTTCTGTCATGGTAGGATTTGATCCGGCTCCATGTTTAACTTCTGAAATGCCTCAATATGGAGCCGACTCAGTGTCTGGCCTCCTGGCTGATTCAGAGCAACTTGATGTTTCTGTTCCACTGACGCAAAAAATCTTGTTATTTGTCATTGAATATGAATTTCTCTCTATCGTTCCTGAGAAAATGGGAATACAGAAAGACTAAGTGGCGGCTGTCCCTGTGTAGTTCGCTTCTTATGGAGCTGGGTTTGTGTAATTGTTCAGTGGGTGATTTTCAGGATTTGTGGATGAGCAGAGTGAGTCGTTTTCTCATGCTAAGGAAAGTAAGAAGTTGATAGGCAGAAGAATAGTTGACACGTGGATGAAGTATACGTGTGTGTGTGTGTGTGTGTGTCTGCAAAATGACTCAGACATTCTTCTACTTTGTCAATATTTTATTAAGTCTCCGTCTGAAACAACATCTAATGTGTTGAGCTGAAAAACTGGCACTTCAAAACCATGTTTCAGGAAACACACTTTCCCAGCTGAGGGAGGATGGGAACAACATTGGGAAGGAATATTGCAAATATAAACAACCCTGTTTTTAATCTCGCTTGAGCAGATTTAAACATGATGTGAGCAGGTATTCTAGGTTTGTTGGACTGAATAACGGACAAATCTTGAGTTCCAGAGGAGTTGTAACCAAGGAGATGAGGGAGGAAATTACAGTGACTCTGAGCGAAATGTTTAAATCCTCTCTGGCCACAGAGGAGGTGCCAGAGGACTGGGGGACAGCTGATATGGTTCAAGAAGGGTGGGAGAGGTAGACCAGGAGTAACTGACCAGTGAGTGTAGCATCAGTGTTAGGAAACATATTGGAGAAAATTCTGAAGAAGAGAATTTTATGATCCATCTGTAAAAGCTTACGTTAATTAGGGATAGTCAGTGTTGTCTTGTCAGAGGAAGGTCATGCTTAACAAATCTGGTGGAGATGACTGGTCTATCGATGAGAATAGGGCAAATGATGTGGTTTATATGGATTTCCGCAAAGCCTTTGACAAGGCTCCACATGGGAAATTGACAATGAAAGGAAAAGCACATGAAATCCAGAGCAAATTGGTCAGCTGGCTCCAATATAGGCCCAGTCAGAGATGTTGGTAGAAGACTGTATGTGTAGTTAGAAGCTGGTATCCAGTGGTGTACCACAGGGTTCGGTGCCAGATCCCTTCTTGCTTGTAACATTCATAAAATATGTTGTAGTTTGTGTGTGTGTATGTGTTTGTGTGTGTGTGCATATGTGGTGTGTGTGAGAGAGAGTGCGTGCATGGGTGTGTGTGAGCAGGACAGAGTGGATGAGTGCATGGTTATGAGAGCGTTTCTGTACGTGTGTGAGCATGTGTGCATGTGTGTGTACATGTGTGCGTGTGCATGTGTGTGTGTGTGAAAGTGTGTTTTTCATGTGTATGTGTGCATGTGCGTATGTGAAAAGGAGTGTGTGTGTGAGAGAGAGTGTGTGTGTTGGTGGATACAGGCGGTGTGTAGCTGGAGATGATGGGTAAATTTATTGATGATACAGATATTGACACAGTGCTCAGTGACGAACAAAGCCTGACGTGACAGACAGCTACAGACAGATTGATCAGGTGGACAGAGCAGCAGGGGATTCTATTTAAATCTGGTAAGTGTGAGTGATGAACGTTGACAAATGGAACAAGACAAGGGAGCAGTCAATTAATGGTAGGACATGAAGAAGCTCAGAGTAACAGAAAGGTCTTGAGGAGCTTGTTAACAGATCCCTGCAGGTGAAAATACAGATTGATAGAGTAATTAAGAAGACATATGGGGCAGTTGCCTTTACTAGCTGTGGTATAGATTGTAAGGGCAGGGAGGTGACGTTGGAGTTGTACAGGACATTGGTTTGGTCACAGTTGGAGTATTGTGTACAATTCTGGTCACAGCAGCACAGGGAGGATGTGCTACTATTGGAGAATTCACCAGAATGTTGCTTGGGCTGTGGGAGTTTAGCTGTGAAGAAGAAGGCTGGATAAGCGCGGGCTGCTTTCTTTAGAAAAGAGACAGGGATATCTAAGACTGGAAGGGGCATGAATAGAAAGCAGCGACACCATTTCGTCCACAGGCCAATAACATGGGAACATCATTTGAAGCTCAAAGGCAGGAGGTTTCGAGGGGACACAAGGCAATATCTTCTCATCTCGAGAATGGAAAACTTAAAGAAGTTCTTTGATGAGCACTAGAAATGTTATAACAATGAAGGCTATGGTTCCCAAATGCTGGAAAGTGGGATTGATGGAAATTTAGTGTCATTTTGACTGGAAAAACATGACAGGCCACAGTGCCTCTTGTGTTCTGCATGATTCTGTCATTCTAGAATTCAGAAGTGCCATTTCAGAATTAGTTTCTGTGTTTGTTTTTATTTTGAGGAAATATGACCTCGAGTACGTTCCAGCTGCTGATGTGGTCAGTATCAGCTTCAGCTTTTCTGTTAGAGTGATCGTTTACAGACTGAATTTCCCAAATGAGTTGGAAAACTGAATGAACAAGGAAAGCAGTGGGAGAACACTGTGCAGTAGAACAACTCTCAAAGAGTTCGACAACATGAGGGATTGAATAACTGAACAGCCCCAGCAAAATGAAGGGCATCACGGAAAATGGTATGAAATGATATTTAGATATTGATGGGATGGATAAAGTGTGAAATAATGTAAGAAGTGATGTTTGAAGACAAATTGTGTTTAACATTTGAGATCTAATAGGATCAGATTAATCCGGTCTCTGTGGTATTCAATTATGAACTTGAATCTCAATGATATCATATCATTAAAATAAACTTGTTGTCGTAATCTGTTTGTTCAAAATAATTTTGAAAAATCATAGTTTCCCAGTGGGCATACCACATAATACAAAATAAAGTCTCAGGAACAGTGTCAGCTCCAACTCCAAAAGAGATCCCCCATTCCGACAGATTGCCAGCAGCAGGAACAGAGAGATTGTTTCACAAACAACAAAATGCATCTTCCCAGGCAAATGGCCGCCAAAGTATACTACACCATCCTTGCTGTTGTTGGTATTCCCAGTAAGTCTTGCAACAAATCAACGTGTATAATACTTTGCGTTGGTTCATACCTATTTCCACTCGACGACTGATAAGTATTGTATTTCCTTTTAGCAAGGGAAATCCTGATGCCAGGTGACAGTATCCGCACTTACTGAGTGTAAAGTGAAGAGTTGTCAATGAGGAGGCCCCTCAGTAATGTGCAGCATTGTCTGTTTCTCTGCTCTGTGTCCAATGGGTTTGTACTGAGGCCACGTTGATGGGGTTTGGCTGAGCACCGGTCCCGGCTGGTCTAGGAAGTGTTTAGAAAGACCACTCTCTCTCTGTGAGAGTTCAAAGCCTGGTATCAGTCAGATGGGTTTTGTGACAACGCAGCTCTCCGACACCTGGTGTTCCCCATTCCTTGATGTCAAGGTATTGTATTGGTGGTTCTTGCTCAGGCAGCTGGTTCTATATGGGTGCCCAGATATAATGTGGGCAATAGTTGTGTGGGGCAGTTCATTATGGCGTGATCAATGAGCATCAGTACAGAATGCTTTCACTACTCTGTGTGTTTCAAAGGTCAGTGTTTGGATGGGGGCATGACATTTTTGAGGACAGATCACTGCGAGGGGTGTTGAGCACAGGGTTCCAATTGTGATGTGTATTGTTCAATTATTTAATTGTCAAACAAACATATGAGTTGTGACATTTGTGAAAAGATGCACCATACTGTCCAACGGGAGAAACACTGAAATCTGGAGTATGGGGCAGTAGCCCTCCCACAGAGAATCAAACATTTTTGTCCAACTGCAGATTTCCCTCCCTGCCCTTTGTTGTTGTTGTTTTCCTTTGGTGTTCCCTGCATGACAGTGGTCTATGTAAATGGCCTCCCACGTGACTTCGCATGGACTTGTTATTTCGTCTATGACTCTCGATTTGGATAATTATACTCGATTATCATTGTCATTATTTCATTGACACTGACATTTTGAGGATGAATCCCCTGGATATATTTTGAGACTGATTCACTGTGAGGCCGTAGTGTTTCACCATGGCTTGCAGTACTCCATCAGCTTTGTGAAATCTCTGTTCTTGTTGTTGTCCATAGGGCTCAGAATGCTGGAGGTTGGGTGATACAACAGGATCGTTTTGCTGATGAAAGACAAGTTGGTTTGTGGTGACTGATGCTTGATATTGTGGTGCTACTCCAAGGATCCAATCAGGATCAAGAACATTCGACCATACGGAGGGAAAGTCAGCCCTGTTACTGTGATCTCCAGCCGACCTGATGTTCAGTATTGAGGGACTTGGCCAGTTGGATCTATACCAGGGTCACCAGTTGATCCATAGTCCATCAGCACGACTGAAAGAATATGATTCATCTGTAGACGTTGGTATAATCTTATGGCATGGACCATCATTGTTCCGATTGTCACACAGGATGCCTGTTCAAACAGGGATTGTAATTAACACCACTGGAACATATTTAGATTGATATATACATTCCATCAGTTAGTACGGGACTTGTTGTAGTTACATCAATGCAAGACCTCACCATCCAATTCTAGCCCACCTGCCTGTTCGAAATGTTGTCACGTTTCTTGTACTCTGGATGATTAGAAAGTAGAGGTGATTGGGAAAGACTGTTCATCTGTGTTCACTTTGTGCAAAGTTTTTTCTGGTCAAAACCTGTGCTGGTTGGGGATGGCCATTCAGGGAACTGGCCCCACACAGGGCAGCTCCGTGTGTTCTGCTCCTTCTGGATGGATGAAAGCTTTCCTGTTGTTCAAGCCTCTGTATCAAGGGGAGGTGGTTGAGTGGAGATCACATTTCGGTGCTGAGTAACCTCAGACTGTTTTGTGGCGATTGAGGGATGGGAAGTATGTTGGGGAAGGGAGTGAAGGAGTATCAAAGAGACTTGTTGTTGCCACTTGCACTTAGAAATCTATAAATGTTTGCAGTGATAATAACACTGAGCTGACCATTCCCACAGTCCATTGTAAATGTCAGGAATGCTGCACCCACACTGCTGCCAGGGACAGTGTGTTTTGCAGTAGGGCAGTAGCACAGTGGATAGAACTCTTTGATGCAATAACATCCCGTGGCTTCAATCCGAAAATGGCTTACTTTAAGGAAAATGTTATTGTTGTTGTAATGGGTGGCAAGATACCAAACAAGTTCAGTATTGTAGCTGATAGCACCATGCAAGATTCAGAGAACTTGTTACTCTCATAATGCCAGAGGTTATTACAATGCAGAACACCCAGTGTTACTCTCATAATGTGTTACTCACGTAATGACAGAGGTTAGTACAATGCAGACCATGGAGTGTTCTGGGCTATAAGCATTCTGTGAGCGGCTCTCTGGGAGTTATTTTTATTCTTGTACTGATTTTACTTCCCCAGAGGATCCTGCTCTTTGATGTTGGGTGCTGTCTGAATGCTGATCAATTGCTGTGATATTTATATGGGTACATACATTCCAACAGTTCTAGTGAAATTCGCTGTAGTTATATCGATATAGTTCAAGACCTCAATAGCCTTAACCCTTAACATCCTGCGTACTGAACTGGGACAGTACGTGTTCCTAATGCATGATATTAATGTATGCAGTTACCATGTCCAAACTAACTCTGTGTGTAGTTCCTCAAATGGGAGGAAAATAAATATTTTGCGTGTTACAGGCCATCTGCATTATCCAGTGATTGACTGGAATGTTCTATCCTGTTGGTCCAGATCTCCATGAACAGTCTGAGTGAAGGTATTCCTGATTGTGGAATTGTATGGAATGGGGATCTCGAATCGCAGGCTGGACCCTCTGATAGCTGTGGCCTCATGTTGCTGGGAGGATTGGTCATTGTAGAATTGTAGTAAGCGTGGAGCCCTGACAGGACAATACCTGTGATTGAAATTGCGAGCTTTCCTGCGAATATCTTTCACTGTAAAACTTCTTGCATGGGATTCCAGTGAGAATGTGATTCCGTGAGAGTTTTTCAATATGAATTTGATTGAGTGTGAGTTCCTAGCCAAAAGGGAACAACTAACCCCAGTGTCCAAGTGTTACTGGGGGCATCTCTCAAAGTAAAGTGTGGGTTATTAACTGCAGAGGAACAACTTACCTCACAAAATTCGGAGTGTCCCTGACAATGGAATTTTCTGTTTATCGAGAACTGAATGAAATGGAATATTTGATGCTTCATTTATATAACAGTCCCCATTTCTGTTCTGCACACTGTTGGATCTCTCAGTGTCCTTTGTAAATATATAATGAATTGCAAATGGGAAAATCGTCACAGCTGGTTGTACATGTTTGGTGCTAAGTTTACAATGTGTAATGTCCCAATGGGGATAAACAAATGTGATACGTTCATAACATGTAAATGGCAGAGCAAAAATGTTAATTCAATAAAATGACTGATAGACATATTATGTTGACTCAAATAATATTTCTGGTACTGGTTAATCTTCCAGCAAGGTCAGGACAAGTTGTGGGACAAGGTTACGCTAATTTATTATCCATACATGAATAAGGATGGTGATAGAGTTGGAAATGTTGACTCTTTTTCTCATCTATACCTGGTTCAATTTTAATGAGCACTTTTTGAATCTGTAATTTGTAATCTTTCCACAGTTAATTTTCCAGTGATTGCTGCTGTTCACTTTGGGATATGCATCCTCCTTTCGAGGAAGGGGTTTTGAAAATGATGGTGCATCAATCAGATTTATGGCAATGAATGTAGTTCTGCTCGCTGAGCTGGAAGTCATTTCCGAGATGTCTTGAATGTAGGAGAGAGTGGTTGGGGATTCTGGTCATGTTGTGTCTGCTTCTTTGGATTTGTTGCTGAGAGATCATTGAGTACTCGCATTTTTGAATATACTGTTCTGGTGATTTTTCTCTGCTCTTCATAGTTCCTCTGTGCTGCAGTGTGTGGTGGCTTGTTAAGGTAATGTTCTAATGCAGCTTTGTTTGTGGGGGTTGGGATGATTGCTTCTGTCGGTCAGTGTTTGGTCCGTATGTGTTGTTTTCCTGTAGACGCTGGTTTGAAATTCCCTATTGCCTCTTCACTCTACTGTGACATCTAGGATTGGCAGTTTGTTGTTGTTTTCCCGTCTTTAGTTAATTTTATGCCAGTAAAGGTATTATTGATGGTCTTGAACGTTTTCTCTAATTTGTTTTGCTCAGTGACGGCAAAGGTGTCATCCATGTAGCGGACCCAAAGGTTGGGTTGGATGGTTATCAGATCTGTTTGTTCGAGTCTCTGCATTACTGCCTCTGCTTAGAACCCTGATATCAGAGATCCAATCGGCGTTCTATTTGTTTGACTGTTGTCTTTGTTTTTGAAGGTGAAGTGGGTGGTAAGGCATAGGTCCACTAGCTTGACGATATTGTACTTGTTGATGAAGTTGGTGGTGTTTGCTATATGTGTCTTTGGAACTTCTAGTAGTGTAGTCAGTGTTCCCTTGGCCAGGTTGATGTTGATGGATGTGAACAGGGCTGTTTTGTGAACTGAAACCATTATTTAATCCTCTTCTATCTTGGTGTCTTTGATGGTCTTCAGAAATTCTTGGGTGGAGTGGATGGAATAGGGTGAATCTTCTACGAAGTGTTTTAGCCTTTGGTGTAGTTCCTTGGCCAATCTGTAAATTGCTGTTCCAGGTAGCTAGACTATGGGTCTGAAGGGGACTCCTCGTTTGTGTATTTGGGGTAATCCATAGAAGCGTCGTGTGTTGGATCCCTCGGGTTTCATTTTTTAGAAGTTGGTCTTATTTATTTCTCCAGATTTCTGAAGTTTTTTGAGTAGGGCTGGGATTCAACTCTCCAGTTGTGGGGTCAGGCCTATCACCACTTGTTGGTAAGTGTTGGTGTATGTAAGTAATGCATTCACTTTCTCAATGTAGTTGCTTTGATTTAAAATGATTGTCAAGCGCAATTTTTCTACAGGTAGGATGACAATGTTTTGATGTAGTCTTTCTAATGCTTTCCTTTCTTGTGTATTAAGTGAGTTTCCTTCCTATGTCCTGCTTAATGTTGGTGTGACTGTCTGTCTGATGGTTTGCTGGGTTTCTTTTGTGAGTTGGTTGTCTATCAGTGCTGTTTGTAATGCTGCAAGGAAATCTTTCTTGTCCGAATCCTGGCAGTTGTAATTTAATCCTCTTACTCAGGCAGTTGTTTCAGAGTCTGTTAAGGGTCGGTCAGGTAAGCTTTTTAATCCATGCTTCTGTGTTGTCTATATTTTTAGTTTGTGTAAGTTTGTCAAGTTTTTCTGGCAGTTTTTTTTTCATTTTCTGTATATGTCGCTGTCTAATATCTATGGCTTGTTGTACTGTATCTGTCCATTCATGTTTTGTTGCAGCAGTGAGTAAAATTGTTTAGCACAAATTTTCCCGGTTGTATTTATGGAGTCTGTCGTGAGTATCATTAATCATTTCTGTCAGCATTCTGTGGTCGCTTTTCTCGGCCATTATCTTGGGTAGCGGGGTGTTATGGGGAGGACTACATTTAAGCCATTTTGGTAGTACCTGTTTCCTTCGGCATTCATGCAAGTAGTACTGCTATTCGCAGGTGCCACTCTGTCGGATGGCATTGTTTTCCAATACTCATGCCAGGTTTTTCGCATTGCACCAATAGGTCTCAATGAGTTTTGAGAAGATTTGTAGCTCAGTTTGAGGTTCTGGATGTAGGGATGCTTGCTGAGCTGAAAGGTTGGTTTTCAGATGTTACATCACCGTACAAGTTAACATCATCAGTGAGCCTCCGGATCAAGCACTGGTGGTATTTTTTATTTATGTGTTTTGGTTTCCTTGGGTTGGTGACATCATTCCTGTGGTGATGTCATTTCCTGTGATGATGCCATTTCATGTTCGTTTTTTCAGGGATGGTTTTTGGGATCCCAGTCAATGTGTTTGTTGACAGAGTTCCGGTTGGAATGCTCTGTTTCGAGGAATTCTCATCCATTTCTCTGTTTGGATTGTCCGAGAATAGGTGTGTTGTTCCAGTCGAAGTGGTGTCCTTCTTTATCCGAATGTAAAAACACTAGTGAGAGAGGGTCATGTCGCTTTGTGGCTAGTTTTCTGTGTGTTTGTCCAATGTAGTGCTTGTTACAGTTCCTCCAAGGTATTTTGTAAATGACGTTCATTTTGCTTCTTTTCTGTATAAGGTCATTTAAGTTCATTAACTGCTGTTTTAGTGTGTTAGTGAGTTTGTGGGTTACCATGATGCCAATAAGCCTGAGTCATCTGGCAGTCATTTCCGAGATGCCTTTGGTGTAGGGGAGAGTGGCTAGGGTTTCTGAACGTGTTACATTCGCTTGTTTGGGTTTGTTGCTGAGAAATCAACGGACTGTGTTCATTGGGCACCCATTTAAGGCAATGTATAAAATAAAAATACTAATAGTAATAGGAATAAAAATGCCGGTTTTAACAAATAACTAACTTTAGTCCCTGCAATATTATGGCAATGGTTTATAATTGAGTAGAAATAACAGAAAGAATATCGAACATTTTAAGTAGTATTATAACATACAATACAATTCTCCCCTTTCAAGATGTATTCTAACCCTGAATGACTATTCCATATTAATGCCAATCATGGCATTTCAATCTCTTTCATTCGGGAAATAAGATTTCCATATTTGTATCATAAAATCCTTCATTCTCTATATACATCTGTGCACTCTATGTCACTAACATAACTTACAAATCCCATTTCCAGAACGGTGAGCATTTGTCTTTTTTGTGTGATAATAACAGACATTCTGGATCTGCTGGAGAACACATTCTGTTCCACGTTGATTGTTTTTTTGTATCATAGCCTCTGACATTTCAAAACAATTTATTGACATTTATTTGTTCAATTGTGGGATGTAGGTGTCGCTGGCTGGGCCCAGCATTTATTGCCTGTCCCTGTTTGACCTTGAGAATGTGATGGTGAGCTGCCCCCTTGCACCACTCCAGTCCTCCTGCTGTGGTGTCTAATGGAGGGAATTCCAGCATTCTGACCCAGTGACAGTGAAGGAACGGTGATATATTCCCAAGGCAGGATGGAAAGGATCTTGAAGGTGATTTTCCCAGATATCTGTGCCCTTGTCTTTCTAGATGGAAGTTGTTCTGGGTTTAGCAGATGCTATCTGAGCATCTTGTGCTGAAGTTTTTCAGTGTATCTTGTAGATGGTACACATTGCTATTACTGAGCATTGATAGTGGAGGCCGTGAATGCTTGTGGATTTGGTAACAATCAATTGGACGGCTTTGTTCTCAATGACATGAAGCTTCTTGAATGCTATTGGAGCTGCACTCATCCTGGCAAGTGGGGACTATACCATCACAATCCTGTGGGTTGTAGATGGTAGACAGGTTTCAGGAAGTCAGGAGGTGAGTTACTTGTGGCTATATTTCTAGCCTCTGACATGCTCTGTAGCCTTTGTGTTTATGTACTGAATCCAGTTGAGTTTCTGGTCAATGGCAGTAAAGCAGCCAGTTTATTAATCAGGTATCTTCACAGTTTTATTCATTCCCAAGATGGAGCTAATTGCTTTCAATTCCTGTAAAAGTTCAGACTTATGCTTCACAAGTTTATTCCATACAGACTGAATGCTCCATCTTTCAGTGTTTGACAGTTTATCCTTTGTTGATTCATTCAGTCCAGGAACAGCTATTAAAGTTATGACATCTGCAATATGACAATCGTAACCATAAATCTCTTTCGACAGCATCTCACAAACCTGTGACCTTAGATGCACAGAAACATCATCAATGCAAATTCCTTTTCAAACCACATTTCAGGGAGACTTGGAAATATATTGTCATTCCATCACTGTTGCCCAGTAAAATTTTACAACTCTCCACAAAAACATGGTGGGTTTTCCTGCATCCAAGGGAATGCTGATGTTCATAAAGCATTCACAACATCACAAAGGCAGTCGGACCTGGATAATGAATATTAGCCCCGCCAATAAATCTCATATTCCATGAGTAATTTTAAAAGTAATCACTGCCCCCAAATCGGCAAGAGGATATCTCTGAAAACGAAGGGTGATCAGAGTCCAGGGGAGTGACTCATATGCAGAGAATGGGAAACATAAAACATCGGAAAACGTTGCAGGAGTAGTCCATTTGGCCCTTCGCGCCTCCACTACCATTTAATATATTCGTGGCTGATCGTGCAAGTCTGTCCCCCCACCTTCCACTTCCTCTCCATGCGCCTTGATCCCTTCGGCTGCAAAAGCCATGCCTCACTCCCTCTTGAATATTTCTAATAAACTGGCCCGAACAGCTTCTGTTGAATAAAATTCTACAAGTTCACAACTCTCTGAGTGAAGGAACTCATCCTCATCTCAGTCCTGAATGGCTTACTAGGAGAAAGTGAGGACTGCAGATACTGAAGATCAGAATCGAGTGTGGTGGTGCTGGAAAAGCACAGCAGGTCAGGCAGCATGAGAGGAGCAGGAATATTGACATGCTGCGCATAAGCTCTTCATCAGGAATGGCTGGATGGCTTACTCTTTATTCTTAGAATGTGACCCTCAGTTCTGGACATCTCCACGAGCGGGAACATTCTTCCCACTCCTAGCCTGTCCAGTCCTGACTCCGATACCTCAATCCTCTCACTATGAAGGCTAGCACACCATGAGCTTTCCTAACTGCCCATTGCCCCTATGTGCCACACCTCAGAAAACATTTCATCATGATACCCAGGTCTCATTGCACCTCCCCTTTTCCTAAATTGCCACCATTCAGATCAGAATCTGCCTTCTTCTTTTAGATTAGATTACTTACAGTGTGGCAACAAGTCCACACCGACCCGCCGAAACGCAACCTACCCATAACCCTACATTTACCCCATTACCTAACACTACGGGCAATTTAGCATGGCCAATTCACCTGACCCGCACATCTTTGGACTGTGGGAGGAAACCGGAGCACCCGGAGGAAACCCACGCAGACACGGGGAGAACGTGCAAACTCCACACAGAGTCGCCTGAGGCGGGAATTGAACCCGGGGCTCTGGCGCTGTGAGGCAGCAGTGCTAACCACTGTGCCACCGTGCCGCCCATTTTCTGACTAAAATGGATAACCTCAGATTTATCCACATTGTATTGCATTTGTCAAGTATTCACACACTCAGCCAGTCTGTCCCATGCACCCTTCAGCTTCTTAGCATCCTCTTCGCAGTACACACTGCCCCCAGCTCAGTGTCATCTGCACATTTGGAGATATTGCGTTCAATTCCTTCATCCAATGGTTAATGTATATTGTGAATAGCCGGGGTCGCAGCACTGAACGTTGTGGTGCCCCACTACTCATTGCCTGCTGCTATGTATAGGGCCCATTTATTCCAGTTCTCTGCTTGCTGGTTGACAATCAGTTCTCCTTCCCCCTCAGTACACTACCTCTGATACCACGAGGATTAATATTCCTTACTAATCTATTGTGTTAACCTTGACAAAAGCCTTTTGAACATCCAGATACACATCATTCACTGATTCCTCCTTGTCACCCAAGAGAAATATCCAAGGTGAAGGGCTTTCAGGGCATCAGCTCCCCCCAGTGGATAACTTCATATGACATGGAACTACAATTATCTTTGTGTGAAAATCCATTACTTACAACTTGGGAAATGTCACTGAGAATGTTTGATCAGTAACTTTGCATCTCTTTTTCTCCCTCTCTCTCTTACAGTTAGTCTAGTGACGATTGTACTTTTGGCTCGGGGCAACTGTGGTCTTTCTAAATGTACCACTCGCTATCTAATGGCCATGGCTACATCTGACCTACTCTTCATTATATTTCATATATTACTTTATCAGTTTGTTTACTATTATTATCCATGGTGTTTCCTGAACATCACTCCTGTCTGTAGTGTTATCTATGCTGTGAACCGTGTGACTATTGATTGTTCTGTCTGGTTCACTGTCGCTTTTTCTTTTGATCGATTTGTCGCCATTTGCTTACATCAAATGAAATCTCAGTATTGCACAGAGAAAACTGCAACGAAGGTTCTCGCAACAATCTGTATTTTCTTTTCTTTGAAGAACATTCCCATATATTATCGATTTACACCTGGAGAGATCATCAACAATGTTCCGTGGTACTGTTATAACAGCTATAGCTATTATTATGACAGTCGCTGGACAAGCTTTAAGCATTTTGAAAAATTTTTAACACCATTACTCCCATTCACTGCTATTCTCTTTCTGAACATTCTGACTGTCAGATATATCATTGAAGCTATTCAGATGCGTCGGCGGCTGAGAGGTCAGAGAAAAACAGAGAATGACTCCGAGGTAGATAGCAGACAGAATTCTGTGTTTTTACTCTTTGCTATATCCGCCAGCTTCATCCTTCTCTGGTTGGGATATATTTTATTTTTCTTTCAAGTTGGTTATTCCTTGGATTCTGCTGCTTCTCGTCTCTTTGAAGAAGTTGCAGATATGCTGCGGAACCTAAACTGCTGCACAAATGCTGTCATTTACGTGGTGACTCAGAAAAAGTTCAGAGACCAGTTAAAATATGCAGCGAAATATCCCGTTACAAAAATAACTCAATTGATGAATAAATCCAAGTAACTGAGAGTTAACATGAGATGAAGCAGAGAATGGAACGAGGAGTCCATGTGACGAATGGACTGAAAGAAGAAGGTGGAGGAGCGACATGATAATACTCCTTTGTTTTTGTAAATATATTTATTTGTAATTTTTTTATCTTTACAAACATATAAAATTATTGAAAATTACATTCAATAACAAATACCAGTACAACAAAAAAACACAAATTACAATACAACTACTGTCTCCTAACTATTAGCGTACACTCTAATACAATCAAACCCTAACACTGACAAAGCAACAACAAAAAAAAAGCAAAAAAAAACCCCACAAAATACAGAACAGCTATGTTCGGTGAAATGATCCCATACAGAGGAAGGGGAGCATTGTATATATATCCGTATTAACTCGGGAGACCCCCTCCAGGGCCCAGGGCTTGACAAATCTAAACATCCTGGTTAAACAAACACCCTCGTTAAGACTAGTGGCAAATCTACTTCCAAATAACTCAAGTAGAGCTGCCATGTCTTATAAAAATGGTCTGTTGTGTGGTGCACTATTCTTGTAAAAAAGGTCCAAGGGAATGTGCTCCATAATTAATTTCTGCCATCCCAGCAAGCCCCGCCAGTTCTCAGACATCCAATTCATCAGAATAATCTTCTGTACACAGTATTGCAGAATATTAAATAGTTTCTTCCCATGCCGGTCTAAAGGTAGTTAGATTAGGAGACCTAAGAGGAGAATATCGGGTCTACTTTGACTTCAGTCCACAATACACTCCCTAGTTCTCCCGCCACAGCACTCCAGTAAACACGGAGCCTGTGGCATGTCCAGAAGCAATGGGCAAAAGTACCTGCACTTATTTTACATTTGGGGCGTACTGAAGTTGCCCCGTTTTTAAACTTTGGCAGACGGTCTGGTGCCAGATGAGCCCTGTGCAGAAATTTTAACTGTGTTGTGCATGTCCTATTACAGACTGAGATCTTTCGAGTATTCTCCCATATCTTCTCCCATGTTTCAGAAGAGATCTCCACTCCTAGCTCTTGCTCCAAGACCTCATATAAACGGTTAATATCCTGCCAGCCCCTGCCACCCAGCAGGTGATAGAGGGCACTAACCAAAAGAGTCATTGTGGAACATAGCAACAACCTCTCTGTATCGGGCTTGTAGGGCTTAGTGAGAAGCATAGTCTTCTTTCTGGATGAAATCCCTCACATGAAAAATTGTGAAAAAATCTCTGTTGGGTAACCCGTATTTGCAGCTCAGTTGCTCAAAAGGCATTATAATCTACCCCTCAAACAAATCTGCAAAACTAGAAATTCCTCTCGCTGCCCATAGTTTGAACCCTGAGTTCATCATCCCTGGTCAGAACCCTGGCATGCCAAATATGGATGTAAGTGGTGAAGTCTTGGATACACAACCCTCGTCTCAGATGCATCGTTCTCCAAGCCTTGACTCTACTAATGACAATGGGGTTCTTTCAGTGGTCCATAACTGTCCTCATCTTATCCATGACGAAGATTTTAATAAGAGGGCACTTTGTTCGGGAGGCCTCAATATCCAGCCATGCTGAGTTTGGATCGTTATACCCAATCGCAGGTAAAGGACAGCAGGGAACTCAATTGATACCTTCTGATATCTGGGAAATCAACTCCTCCCCCTCCTTGATGCAACTGCAATTTTCTAAGTCTGATGAGGGGCTGCCCACGATGCCAGACAAAGGAACCAAACCATCCTATAACCTTCCGCAGCATTGACCTGGAAAACATTATAGGGACCGTCGGCATGTGATAAAGCAAACGAGGGAGAACGTTTAATGAGAGATATTCAGCCCAGCCATGATATTGGAAGAGCCTCCCATCTCTGGAGATCTCGCCTAATATTGACAAACGAGGAGCAAATTGGTCCGAAATAAAGATCAAATTTGGGCGTAATAGAAATCAGAACCCTGCCAGTCACTACTTAAGGGAACTTAGGGCCACCTTCAACTTCTGGCACATCCTTAAGGTTCCCCAAAGGCATAGCCTCCGATTTTACAAAGTTAATCTTATATCACGAAATAGCCCCAAATGAACTGATACATTGCATCAAATGGGGTACAGAGGGGAACGGGTTCAATAAAAACAGAAGGACTTCATCTGCAGACAGTGTAATCTTGTGTGCCCTCGATCCTACTTCTGGAACAGTTGTGTGGACGTTCTGACGAATGGTCTCTGCCAGCGACTCGATCACCAACGTAAACAACAACGGTGAGAGGGGGCAGCCTTGTGAACTACCACTACCAATCGTAAAATTCCCAGACTTCACCCTGTTGGTGATGACTGTGGCCAGAGGATGTGATATAAATCCGCCACCCACCTAGCAAAGACTCCACCCAACCTGAACTATTCTAATACATAGAACATAGAACATAGAAAAATACAGCACAGTACAGGCTTTCCGGCCCCTCGATGTTGCGCCGACCGAGGTCTACCTAACCTACACTAGCCCAATAACCTCCATATGCTTATCCAATGCCCGCTTGAATGACCTTAAAGAGGGAGAGTCCACCACTGATACTGGCAGGGCATTCCATGAACTCACAACCCGCTGATTAAAGAATCTACCCATAACATCTGTCCTATACCAACCCCCCTTAATTTAAAGCTGTGTCCCCTAGTAACAGCTGATTCCATACGCAGAAAAAGGTTCTCACTGTCAACCCTATCTAAACCCCTAATCATCTTGTACACCTCTATCAAATCTCCCTTAAACATTCTTTTCTCCAATGAGAACAGCCCCAAGTGCCTCAGCCTTTCCTCATACGATCTTCCTACCATGCCAGGCAACATCTTGGTAAACCTCCTCTGCACCCGTTCCAGTGCCTCCATATCCTTCTGATAGTATGGCGACCAAAACTGCACACAATACTCCAGATGAGGCCGCACCAGAGTCTTTTACAACTGCAACATGACCTCAGGACTCCGGAACTCAATTCCTCTGCCAATAAAGCCCAGTATGCCATATGCCTTCTTCACAGCACTATTTACCTGGGTGGCAACTTTCAGAGATCTGTGTACATGGACACCAAGATCCCTCTGCTCATCCACACTACCAAGTAGCCTACCATTAGCCCAGTACTCCATCTTCTTGTTACTCTGCCCAGTGAATGGCTTCACACTCAGCTACATTGAACTCCATTTGCCACCTTTCTGCCCAGCTCTGCAACTTATCTATATCCCGCTGTAACCTGCCACATCCTTCTTCGCTGTCCACAACTCCACCGACTTTCGTATCATCCGCAAACGTGCTCACCCAGCCTTCAAGCCCCTCCTCTAGGTCATTTATAAAAATGACAAACAGCAATGGTCCCAAAACAGATCCTTGTGGAACACCGCTAGTAACTGCACTCCAAGATGAACCTTTACCATCCACTACTACCCTCTGTCTCCTTCCAGCCAACCAATTCCTAATCCAAACCTCTAATGCACCCTCAATGCCATACCTCAGTAACTTTTGCAGTAGCCTACATAAAAAAGATACGGCCATTCCACCCGTCAAATGCTTTCTCTGCATCTAAGGAAATCACCAACCCCTGAGTCGATCTTTGCTGACAAACGTGGACCACATTCAACAACCTTCCAATATTATTAGAGGACCTACGGCCCCTTATAAAGCCTGTCTGGTCCTCTTTAATAATATGGGGCAACACCTTTTCCAATCTTAAGAACTTGGATTGATCTTGAAATCTGAATTTAATAAAGAGATGGGCCTGTAGGAGGCACAATCCTCAGGAATCTTCCTCTTAATAAGAATTAAGGAAATATTAGTTTCTCTCAAAGATGGGTTTAGCCATTCATGGCTATAGGAGTGATTGTACATCTCCAACATCGGCCCTGACAGAATCCCTATAAACTCTTTATTAAACTCACCTGGAAGACCATCAGGGCCAGGCGCTTTCCCACTCTGAAGTTGCCTAGCTGCCTGCTGCATTTCCTGAACTGTCAAGGGGGCATTAAGGAGAGAGGTCTGTTCCAAGGTTACCCCTGGGAGGTCCAGGTTCTTTAAAAAATGGTCTCCATTTTCGCCCTCCTGTCCATGCAACCTTCAGACCAATACAATTCAGAGTAAAAGCTCCGAAAAGCCTCATTAATCTTTTTATCATCATAAAAAGAGACTCCGGAGACCCCAGCACCGTCTCTGATTGCAGTAATGGATTGGGTAGCATGCTGTTTCCTAGACAGGTATGCTAAATGCATCCCTGCCCATCCCCATATTCAAACAACCTTTGTCTAGCGAAAGCAATTCTTTCTTTGCGTTTTGTGTCAATATTGAATTCAAGGCAGCTCAAAGTGGTGTGATCCACTGTTGCTTAGTCATGAATGCCGTGCAAAATGTGCCACCTCTGTGGCTTTCAACCATGTCTCAAGTCGAAGCTGCTGTTCCTCCTTCTGTAGCTTCCAGCTAGCTGAACAGGAAATACCTAACCCCCTAGCAAAGGCCTTAGCAGTCTCCCATAGCATAGATGGATGACAAGCCGTGCCTGAGTTGATAGTCAGTAATTCCTGAAACTCCTTCAAAAATTATCCCACAAACTTGGAATCCTTCAGGAGAAAAGGGTCCAAACGCCCGTGCCGCAAACCTCGTGCTTCACTCTTGACCTTAACCTCCAAATATACTGCCGCATGATCAAAGGTAGCTATATTCCTAATTTTACAACTTATAATCGAATTCAGAAGGGCCGAGGGAGCCGGAAAGAGGTCAATCCTGGTGTGACATTTATGTGAGTTTGAAAAAAAGATGAATCCCCTGCCGGTAAGGTGAAGACATCTCTAAATATCCACCAACCACAACTCCTCGTATAGGTCAACCACTGCTTAGCCTGTGAAGAAATAGTTGGGGGCCCACAAGGCATTCTGTCCACTGTTGGATCCAAAAGACAATTAAATTCCCCCCATAATAAAATGCCGTGTTCCAAAAGCACTCAACTTAGAGAATCCACTGATCAAACATTTGATGGAATGTGTCAGAGGACAGTAGACATTTAAAATGCCATATTCCTCCCCATGTATCAGAGCTTTAAATATCACAGACTATCCCTGCTCATCTTTCACCTGCTCTAATAATGTGAACGGAAGTTTTTGTTAAAAAAATACTGTCACTCCCCTACTTTTTGTAATAAAGGATGAAAAGAATACCTGATCATAACCCCCATGTTGTAATTTCAGGTGCTCCCCATCATCAAGATGTTTTTCCTGCAAGAAAGTGATATCAACCCTTTCCCTCTTAAGGCTAGAAAACACTTGTTTTCCTTTTAACAGGCGAGTGACTTCCTTTAATGTTCCAGGTGTATCATTTAATAAGACACTCAACTATATTCCCTTTCAGAGACCCTTGAACACCTTGGAGGTAGAACCCAGCTTACAAAGCGCTGAGCATAAATA
Organism: Hemiscyllium ocellatum; assembly: GCF_020745735.1. Classification (NCBI taxonomy): domain Eukaryota; kingdom Metazoa; phylum Chordata; class Chondrichthyes; order Orectolobiformes; family Hemiscylliidae; genus Hemiscyllium; species Hemiscyllium ocellatum. Next base: position 29,733,007 of record NC_083445.1, on the reverse strand, counting down.
AATAAAGACTGATAGAATCGAAAAACTATATGTACAAAAACTATTTGATCATAACTATAAACAATTCTTACGACCAAAACCTACAAAGAAAACCAACTATTAAAACCTTGAATGGAAGACTCTTCCCCCTGCACATAGGAGGCACTCACCCTCCCCATCACCTGCTTCACAGCTCCTTCAAACCCGGACTATGCCCCAGCCTTAGGCCAGAAAACAAAACAAGGAGATGATCCTTAACTCAACAGAATAAAACACAAAGACAGGATGGACACTCCACCCATCCCTGGCTTCATGTCACCCCTACTTGTAACTTAAAGAGAAGCCGATCAAACAAAAAAAGGGGGAGAGACAACAAAGAACATCCACAAACATTTCCCATCAGAAAATCCAGTTATTATAGAAAATAGGAACAACGTATTCCGAAGTCTTCTCCTCCCGTCCCAAAAGGAAATTATTAGAGAGAAAGAAAGGAATACAAACAAGGAAGGAAAAACTTGGGGAAAGATAGAAAAGAGAACAAACATTAACCGTATTCTTCAGGCCAATCCATTTATTTTAAAGTGTCCACAAAGATTTTAGCTTCATCCGCTGAGTCAAATGTATAAACTGAGTCCTCGTGGCTGAAACACAGTACTGTGGGGTATCTCATGGAGTACTGGATGCCCAGATTCGATCAGATGCTCTTTAAACACATCGAAGGGCTTCCTCTTTCAAATTACTGCTGCAGAGAAATCCTGGAAAAATATGTTTTTTGACCCCTTATACAGCAGTGCCTGCCGATCTTTTCCCACGGATCTGGAAGCTTCTATGACTTTTTGCTTGTCCTCATATGAATGGAAGTGCACAAGGACTGAGCAGGAGCGCTGCACTGGGCCTGACCTGTGCACTATAACCCGATAAGCCCTTTCCATGTGAAGCCTGCTGGACTCGATGTGAAGGCCCAAAAACTTGGGCAGCCAGCTTTCAAAGAAGCTGACTGGCTGCTCACCTTCCTCACCTTCAGGGAGCCTGACAATTCAGAGATTTATCCTCTGGCTGCAATTTTCGAGGTCGTCGATATGGTCTCGCAAGGCCTGCACCTCTCGCTCCAGCATCTGGATCTTACTGGATGAGGACACAATCACTGCTTCCGAGGCCTTAGTCCGGCCCTCTACCTCCTCTCACCTCTCCCCCAGGCCCTGGATCTCCTGGTCATGCTTCTGCAGCATGGATGTGATAGGTCGGACCTGGGCACAAAGCTCCCCATGTCTCTCCATCACCGCAGCCAATTCCTTTGAGTCTGTCAGGTCCCCGGGGTGTTCAGGAGAGGCTGCTCCTGCAGCTGTTGCACTCTCTTGTGTGGTCGGTGCTACAGGGGAGTGTCCTCCCTGCTGCTGTTTGCTTCCTCCTTTTCCCTTTGGCATCCTTCCCACTCACAGGTATTAACAAATATGTGTTCTGTCAGGTTTTAAACTAATAACTCCACCACCTAAGTTCTCCAGGGATGGCAAAAAACACCAGTTGCCTTGGCTGTTAGGCAGAGCTGTCCACAGCAGTTCTGCAGAATTGCCGCCAACTAGCCGAGTCCCCATAGCACTCCTTTTTAAATGCGGAAGGAATGTCTCCATCTGTGGAGCAGAATGAAAGAGACTGCAGAAGTAAAGCCAGCGTAAAATGCTGTTAGCAATGAGCTGAACAACAAAAACATCACCGGAAGAGGAATTAAACATCAACCAAAAAAGCATTCATCCCACGCAATCCGCTTGATTGTTAAAGGAAAGGACATGGAGGAAAGGACCATGGTTGATTGCAGGTCAGTGTGGGAAACACGACAATATGATTCTCTGCACATTTCCCCATGGAATTCTCCGATCCACACATCATGACACACGTTAGCAACAAGGTTTGTATAATAAAAAATAAATAACGTACTGTAAAAAGCCTGTATCTTTGATTACAAATGTATTTCCAGCAATACTCTGTCGCTTCCCAGCCAGTTCCCACGGCCTGATGCTGATATCACTCCCTTTCTTTATTCACTTCTTTCCACCAATCAGCTGCGGTGTCGATGGGGAATCCACGGCCCAATCAGAAGGTTTGGACCCAGGTGGGATCTGAACCTCGGGGATGGGGTCGGATGTGGGAGATGAGCCGACATCGTCAATATTTCCATGAAAATTTTTTGTGGATCTCATTGACTCCATCGAGCTCAGCAGGAACTGACTCTGGGAGAACCCTGTTTGCTTGTGACTTGATACTGGAGCCTGAGATCAATGCAGAAAGATACATGCACCATCACCAAAGGTTATTATTTCCATCTGGAACATAGCTCTTTAATCCATCCCTGCCTCAGCTCGTAATTGTTGAATCAGTCATTCATTCCATTGTTACCTCAGGCCCATTGTAATCTAGCGCCACATCAGCCTGACACCAGATTATAAACTCCAGACATTTACTTTGTACAAATTTCTTCCACCCTCCTGGTTTGTTTTATCAACAAATCCCATTTCCTGACCATTCCCTCACCAGAGTGAACTATACAGGCATATTGTCCTCCAAATTCTCCATTTTTACATTTTCACTCATCTATTCAAAATGTTTCAAAGTCATCCATTGATTTATTTGCTTTCTTGGACTGCTTTAAATCTTGTTCTGAAAAGATTCTTTACAAGTGTTAAATATTCTGCTATGGGCTAATATTAGCAGCTGGTGTGATGGTGAAATAAATTACAGATTTCAGAGAATTAGATCACAGAATCATAGAGATGTTCAGCTCGAAAACACACCCCTCAATCCCCCTCGTCCATGCCGACCATATATCCTAACATAGTCCTGACCCATTTTCCAGCACTTGGCCCATATCCCTCTAAATACTTCCTATTTCAGAGACCCATCCAGATGCATTTTAAATGTTGTATTGTACCAGACTTCATCACTTCATCTGGCAACTCAATCCCCACTCTCATTGTGAAAAATTTGTCTATTTGGTCCCATTAATTAATTCTCTTCTCAGCCTAAACCTATGCCATCTCGGTCTGGACTCCCCCACCCCAGGGAAAAGATGTTGTCTATTTACTCTATCCATGTCCCCCATGATTTAAAAAAAATCTGAGAGGTGACCCCTCAGCATTCGATATTCCAAGGAAAAAAGCTCCAGCCTATTCAGCCTCTCTTTGTGGCTCAAATGTGTGAAGCCTCATCTTCCACCTTAAGACTTTGCAACCACATGTATTCAATGTTGATTACACCAGTTTCCTCATTCCCCTCCCCTCACCTAATCCCAGTCCCAAGCCTCCAACTCGGCACTGCCCTCTTGAATTGTCCTACCTTTCAATATTCCTTCCCATCTATCTGCTCCATCCTCCTCTCCAGCTTATCACGTTCTCCCCCAGCTTCATCGAACTATTGTATTGCCAGCTACCTTCCCCCCAGCCCCTTCCTCCTCCCATTTATCTCAGCAACCCCGACCCACAAGCTCATTCCTGATGAAGGGTTTATACCAGAAACGTCGATTCTTCTGCTTCTTGGATGCTGCCTGACCTGCAGTGCTTTTCCAGCACCACACTCTCGACAATGATATTTATTTCCCTGAGATGTCAAATATCAATTTCTTCCTCAACTGTTACAACTGACGCAAAATATTTATTTAATATCTGTCCCATCTCTTCATCTTCAGCACAAATACAACTTCATTGTTTGTCAGAGGGGCCTACTCTCTCTCAGTTTGCTCTCTTGCTCTTAGTGGATTTGTAGAAATTTTGGGATAATCGTTAACCTTACCTGGTAAGGTATCTCATACCGTCTTATCCTTCCTGGTTTCCTTCTTAAGAGTTCTGCTACACTCTTTAAACTCGGCAAGAGATTCAGTTGATCCCAATTGCCTATATCTGATCTTTGATTCCTTTTTATTCTTGACAAGAACATTAATATCTGTGTTCCTCCCCATTTCCTAACATTTATAAACTTGCCATTTACTCTTGCAGTAACATTACATTTCTGAATTCTCATTATCACACGATTAGCGGCCTCCCATTTGTCAGTCGTCGTTTTATCTGTGAACAGTTTACTCCAATCAACTTTCCAAAGCTAATTCTAATTACCTTGCTCCAATTAAAATCTTTAGCTTTATTGGAAGACTAATCTATTTCCATAACTGTTTCAAAACTGATCGTATTATGGCCATGAGTTGCATTGTTCCCCTAATAACACTTCAGTCACTTGTCTTGCCTTATTTTCCAAAAGCCTTCGTAATAGCTCCATAGCTCAGGGGTTGGCAACAAGAGAGACCCACATTCGATTCTAACTTTCAGTAACGGAGTTTTTATTGAGTTTGCACATGTTCCCTGCATGTGGATTTCATCCAGGTGCTGTGGATTGCTTCCACAGGCCAAAGGTGTGAAAGTTTGGTTGGTTGGTAATGCCAAATTACACCATAATGTCCAGAGATGAGTAGGTTGGTGTGTTAGCCACATTAAATTACACCATAGCGTTCAAGGATGTGTTGGTTGGGTAAGTCAGCCATGCTAAATTAAACCATAGTGTCCACAGATGTGCAGATTGGGTACATTAGACATGTCAAATTACACCATAGTGTCAAAGGATGTGCAGATACGGTATATTAGCCGTGCTAAATTACACCATTGTGTCGATGGATGTGCAGGTTGGGTGTGTTAGCCATGTTAAATTACATCATAGGTGTCCACGGATGTTAGGTCGGGTGTGTAAGCCATGCTAAATTACACCATTTCATCCACGGATGTGTCGATTTGAGTGTGTCAACCATGCCAAATTACACCATAGTGTCCACACATGTGCCAGTTGGGTGTATTTGCCATGCTAAATTACACCAAAGAGTCCATGGATGTTTAGCTTGGGTGTGTTAGCCAGGCGAAATTACTCCATAGTGTTCACAGATGTCTTTTTGAGTATGCTAGCCGTGCCGAATTACACAACAGAGTCCACAGATATACAGGCTGAGTGTGTTAGACAATCAAAGTTACACCATGCTGTCCACAGATGTGAAGGTTGGGTGTGTTAGCCACACTGAACTACAACATAGTGTGCACAGATGTATAGGTTGGGTGTGTTAGCCATGCTAAATTACACCATAGTGTCCAAGGTTGTGTAGGTTAGGTGTGTTGCCATGCTATATTTTGTCATACTGTTCACAGATGTGAAGGGTTTCTGTGCTAGCCATGCTAAATTATACCATTCAGTCCATGGATATGTCATTTGACTGTGTCAGCCATGATAAATCACTCAACACGAGGTTACACTCCAACCGGTTTAATTGGAAGCACACTAACTTTTGGAGCGCTGTTCCTTCATCAGGTGGTTGTGGAGGCCACAATAGTAAGGCACAGAATTGATAGCAAAAATGTACAGTGTGATGCAACTGAAATTATACATTGAAAAATAACTTGATCGTCTGCTGAATCTTTCATTAGTTCGAATACCATGATAGTTTCACTTCTTTCATGTGTAAATCACAAAACGTTTTTGCATTCTCAGATTAGCTGTAACAATTGGTGTTATCTGGACGATATGTTGAAGGTGTTAGCTCCCTGTGTTCTCTGACTATGCCATGATGTTTAGATTGATTCCAATCTAAGAAGTGCGATTACAGAGTTTCACTTGAATTAATGCAGTTGTAGTTTGGGGTGTTGTAAGTGTGAGAGAGAGTTTATATGTGTGTGTACGCGAGTGTGGAATGTCTTAGGTCTATGAGGGGATGCATGTGTTAGTGTGGGAGTGTGTGTGTGTGTAAGGGTGTGTGTGAGTGTCTGTATACATGTGTGTGTGTGTGTGTGTGTGTGTGTGTGTGTGTGTGTGTGTGTGTGTGTGTGTGTGTGTATATATATATGTGTGTGTGTATGAGTTTCTGTGTGTGTATATAGTGCAATGGTGGTCACCCTGCAGTGTGACTTGAACCCAAGCTCCCATTGAGGTCCTCCGTATGGGTATGGAACTTTGCTATCAGCCTCTGCTCTGTCACTTTTCGCTGCTGCCTGTCATGAAGTCCGCCTTCGAGGATGGTCACCCAATGGTCCGAGGTCAAATGTCCTGGTCTGCACTCCGATACACACACATACACATGGACACACATGTACACAGACACTCACACACACTCTTACAGGCTCACACACTCCCATACTCACACAGGCCTCCCCCCAGAGACTTAGACTACTCTACACTCAAGCACGCACATATACACTGTCTCTCACAGAGACTCACAAACCCCCACCCCAGACACATGCACACACTCCTACACGCACCCTCTCACAGACTTAAGACACTCTACATTCACATACACACACATATACACTCTCTCTCATATTCACCATCCCCCAACCCAGCCACACGCATACACACAAAAAGACCCACATATACATATATTTTGTGGGGGGAATTTGTACTTACAGAGTTACCTTGTACTTTGCTCAAAAACTGCATGAATTCATGTAAAATTGTGTTATCTCACGTTTTAGATTAGAATCAATCTAAACATCATGGCACAGACAGAGAACACGGGGGGTAACACCTTCAACAGATGGTCCAGCTAACACCAGTTGTTACAGCTAATCTGAGAATGCAACTTTTTAAAAAATGTTTTGTGATTTACTAATGAAAGAAGTGAAACTATCATGGTATTCGAACAGATGAAAGATTCAATAGACAATCAAGTTATTTTTCAATGTATAATTTCAGTTACATCACACTGTAAATTGTTGCTCTAAATTCTGTGCATTAATATCTTGGCCTCCACAACCACCTGATGAAGGAGCAGCGCTCCAAAAGCGAGTGTGTTTCCAATTAAACCTGTTGAACTATAACCTAGTATTGTGTGCTTTATAACTTTGTACAATCCAGTCCAACACTGGTTTCCGCCACCTCCAAACGGAACCCTCCACCGCATCACCTCCACTTCCCACTCCTCCGCCCTTGAGCCCCGCTCCTCCAACCGCCACCAATACAGAACCCCACTGGTTCTCACCTACCACCCCACCAACCTCCGTATACAGCGTATCATCCGCCGTCATTTCCGCCACCTCCAAACGGACCCCACCACCAGGGATATATTTCCCTCCCCTCCCCTATCAGCGTTCCGCAAACACCACTCCCTTCGTGACTCCCTCGTCAGGTCCACACCCCCCACCAACCCAACCTCCACTCCCGGCACCTTCCCCTGCAACCGCAGGAAACGTAAAACTTACGCCCACACCTCCTCCCTTACTTCCCTCCAAGGCCCCAAGGGATCCTTCCATATCCGCCAAAATTCACCTGCACCTCCACACACATCATCTTTTGCATCCGCTGCACCGATGTGGCCTCCTCTATATTGGGGAGACGGGCCGCCTACTTGCGGAACGCTTCAGGGAACACCTCTGGGACGCCCGGACCAACCAACCCAACCATCCCGTGGCTCAACACTTTAACTCTCCCTCCCACTCCACCGAGGACATGCAGGTCCTTGGACTCCTCCATCGGCAGAACATAACAACACGACGGTTGGAGGAAGAGGGCCTCATCTTCCGCCTGGGAACCCTCCAACCACAGGGGATGAACTCAGATTTCTCCAGTTTCCTCATTTCCCCTCCCCCCACCTTGTCTCAGTCGGTTCCCTCAACTCAGCACCGCCCTCCTAACCTGCAATCTTCTTCGTGACCTCTCCGCCCCCACCCCACTCCGGCCTATCACCCTCACCTTGACCTCCTTCCACCTATCATATCTCCATCGCCCCTCCCCCCACTCCCTTTTCCCTACCTTTTATCTTAGCCTGCCTGGCACCCTCTCCTCATTCCTGATGAAGGGCTCTGGCCCGAAACGTCGAATTTCCTGTTCCTTGGATGCTGCCTAACCTGCTGTGCTTTAACCAGCAACACATTTTCAACACTGGTGTCTCCAAATCATGCTAAATCACTGCATGGTTTACACAGATGTGTAGGTTGGTTGTGATATCCACACTAAAGTACACTATTGAGTCCACGGATGTGTAGGTTGGGTGCATTAGTCTTGCTAAATGACACCATAGTGTTCTCAAATGTGGAGATTGGGTCTATTGGCCATGCTAAAATACAGCATAGTTTCCATGAATGTGTAGGTTGGGGATATTAGACAGGCTGAATTACACCATAGTGTCCAAACATGCGTAGGTCCGGAGAGTTAGCCATGCTAAATTGTGTCATACTGTGCCCGAATGGGCAGGTTGGGTTTTTTTGGGCTGGTTAAATTACACCATACTGTCCATGGATGTGCTGCTTGAGTTGGTTGGCTATACCAAATTACACTACAGTATGCACAGATATGTCAGTTGGGTTCGTTAGCCATGCTAAACTATACCATAGTGTCCAAGGAGGTGTCAGTTGAGTGTGTTAGCTATGCTAAATTACACCGTAGCATCCTCCGATGTGTGGGTTGGATATATTTGTCATGCTAAATTACAACATAGCGTCCATGGATGTGTGGATTGGGAGTATTAGACATGCTGTATTACAGCATTGTGTGCATGGATGTGTTTGGAGGGTGCGTTAGTTATGCTGAATTACACCATAGTGCCCACGGATGTGTGGGTTGGGTGTATTAGTCATGTGAAATTACACCATATTGTCCATATTAGCCATGCTAACTTACTCCATTTTGTCCATGGATATGTAGGTTGGGTGAGTTAATCATGGTCAAGGACACCATAGAGTCCATGGATGTATAGGTTGTGTGTATTAGCCATGCTAAATTACACCATAGTATCCCGGGATGTGGATGTTTGGTGTGTTAGCCATGCTAAATTACACTATAGTGTCTACGGTTATTTCAGTTGCGGTTGTTATCCACGTTAAATTACAGCATCGTGTTCAGAGATGTGTAAGTTGGGTACGTTAACCATATTACACCATATTATCCACCGATGTGTTGCTTGAGTGTTGCAGCCTTGGAAATTTACAGGCTAGGACTATTAGCCCAGCTGGGGTCCTCTTCCCGAGGCCGATGTGGAATCATTCTGCTGAATGATCTGTTTCCACACAGTACGGATTCTACGGAGTTCAGGTTTCTCCCTGTCACTTGTTGGATCATGTATGCATTGAGAAAGAAAATTTGCTTGAGCACATTTATCAAATTCTGCACCATCCAAGCTTTGATAACTGTGACAGTCAAAGTTAGTGTTTGGAAAATTAAAATCCTTTACTTTTACAACGTTATTATGCTTGCAGATGTTGAGATCTCAACATATTTGATTCTCAAATTACTTCTGATTATTATGTTCACATATAATGCCATCCCATGATGGTCATAGAGTCATAGAGATGTATAGCATGGAAACAGATCCTTCGGTCCAACCCGTCCATGCCAACCAGATATCCCAACCCAATCTAGTCCCACCTGCCAGCACCCAGCCCATATCCCTCCAAACACTTCTTAAATGTTGCAATTGTACCGGCCTCCACCACATCCTCTGGCAGCTCATTCCCTACACGTACCACCTTCTGAGTGAAAAAAGTTGACACTTCCGTCTCTTTTATATCTTTCCCCTCTCACCCTAAATCTATGCCCTCTGGTTCAGGACTCCCCGACCCCAGGGAAAGAGCTTTGTCTATATATCCTATCCATTCCCTTCATAATTTTGAAAACCTCTATAAGGTCACCCCTCAGCCTCAGACGCTCCATGGAAAACAGCCCCAGCCTGTTCAGCCTGTCCCTATAGCTCAGGTCCTCCAATCCTGGCAACATCCTTATAAATCTTTTCAGAAACCTTTCAAGTTTCACAACATCTTTCCGATAGGAAGGAGACCAGAATTGCATGCAATATTCCAACAGTGGCCTAACCAATGTCCTGGACAGCCACAACATGACCTCTCAACTCCTGTACTCAATACTCTGACCAATAAAGGAAAGCATACGAAACGCCTTCTTAACTATCCTATCTGCCTGCAACTCCACTTTCACGGAGCTATGAACCTGCACTCCAAGGTCTCTTTGTTCAGCTCCACTCCCTCGGACCTTACCAATCAGTGTATAAGTGCTGCTAGGATTTGTTTTCCCAAAGTGCAGCACCTCGCATTTATCGGAATTAAATTCCATCTGCCACTTCTCAGTCCATTGGTCCATCTGGTCCAGAGCCTGTTGTAATCAGAGGTAACCTTCTTCGCTGACCACTACACCTCCAATTTTGGTGTCATCTGCAAACTTACTAACTGTATCTCTTATGCTCGCATCCAAATCACTTATGTAAATGACAAAAAGTAGAGGGCCCAGCACTGATCCTTGTGGCACTCCATTGGTCACAGGCCTCCAGTCTGAAAAACAATCCTCCACCACCATCCTCTGTCTTTTACCTTTGAGCCAATTCTGTACCAAATAGCTAGTTCTCCCTGTATTCCATGAGATATAACCTTGTTAATCAGTTTCCCGTGGGGAACCTTGTTGAACGCCTTACTGAAGTCCATGTAGATCACATCTACTGTTCTGCCCTCATCAATCTTCTTTGTTACTTCTTCAAAAAATTTAATCAAGTTTGTGAGACATGATTTCTCACGCACAAAATCATGTTGACTATCCCTAATAAGTCCTTCCCTTTCCAAATACATGTACATCCTGTCCCTCAGGAATCCCTCCAACAACCTGCCCACCGCTGAGGTCAGGATCACTTGTCCATAATTCCCTGGCTTGTCTTTACCACCCTTCTTATACAGTGGCACCATGTTTGCCAACCTCCAGTCTTCTGGCACTCACCTGTGACTATCGTTGATACAAATATCTCAGCAAGAGGCCCAGCAATCACTTCTCTAGCTTCCCACAGAGTTCTCAGGTACACCTGATCAGGTCCTGGGGATTTATCCACTTTTAACCGTTTCAAGACACCCTGCACTTCCTCCTCTGCAATCTGGACATTTTGCAAGATGTCACCATCTATTCCCCTACAGTCTATATCTTCCATATCCTTTTCACAGTAAATACTGATGCAAAATATTCATTTAGTTAGGTGATCATCACTTTCCTATTTCTCATTTTAACCCATATGTGTTTATTAAATATTCCCTTAGAAATATCTGTGCTTATCACAGCAGTAATGCTTTCCTTATTAAAAATCCCTCCCTCTCCTCTCTTGCCTCTCTTCCTATACTTCCTATAGCATCTAAAACACAAAACATTGAGTTGCCATGTTTGTCCTCCCCTCAGCCACGTTTCTGTCATAATTACAACAGCCCAGTCCCATGTGTTGATAAATCGTGAGTTCATCGGTCACATTTGTAAGAAATATTGCGCTGAAATAAAATCAGTTTAATTTTAGAGAGTTATTTTGTTCCAAGTCCTTCTCCTGCCTGGATTTCCGAATTAACATTTCCGATTCAGAACCATCCATACCTTCCTTTCTAATTTCACTCTTACTTAGAAAGCTCCAACTCCCATCTCGAAAAGTTTCTAGGCTCTACAAATAGAACTATAAAATCCCCCGATTAGGATATTGGTCCCTTTCGAATTCAGGTGAAACCCATCTTTCTTGAACATGTCTTTTCAGTCCCAGAAGAGATCCCAATGATCCATGAAACTGAATCCCTGCAGCCTTCACCACCTCTTCAGCCACTGATTTATCTGTCCTGCCCTTTCCTTCCTTCCCTCATTAGAACGGGGCAATGGAAGGGAACCAAAGATTATCACTTGAGGTGTTCTGTATTTTAACCTTCTACCTTATACTTACTCTGCAAAGCTTTAACCCATTCCCTGACTCTGTCATTCCTTCTGATGTGTACAATAATTTCCAGCTTCTCACTCTTCTCTTTGACAAGATGTTTCGCATATTTTGAGCAGTCCATTACCCTGGCCCCAGAAAAACAACATACTCTCCTAGAGTCACCCTCCCTGGTGCAGACCCTCCTATTTGAGCCCTAACAGAAGAGGGCCAGTTAATAATTATTCTTTGAAACCTTGACAAATCCGTTTAACATCAGATTCATTCTTAGTGTTCAAGATCTGACTACTATTTGAGTTTTCCTCTGAGAGACTACTCTTCCAACAGCACCCGAAACAGAACAGAGAGGATTAGCCGCAGGAGACTTCTAAACTCCCTCTGACCTTTGCTGACAGTCAATCATCTATCTGCCTGGTTCTGCTGTGTAACCATTCATCGTAATCTACTCGGTATCACACTCAGTGTCTCCTCTATGTCTTCAGTGACATTAAGTCTAAAATAAAGAAACCTTCAATGACACAATATATCGAAAAACAAACTGCCTTTCCTTGCCCACAGATTGAATATGGAGCATGCAATAAATAGTAAAGAAAAGCATTAAAAATAACTCAAAGATATAACGGCACAGTGGCTCAGTGGGTCGCACTGCTGCTTCAGAGTGCCAGGGACTCGGGATGGGTTCCACCCTCAGGTGACTGTTCATGTGGAGTTTGCACATTCTCCCTGTGTCTGTATGGGTTTCAAGCGGGTGCTCCTGTTTCCTCCCACAGTCCAAAGATATGCAGCTTAGATGAATTGGACATGCTAAATTTTTCATAGCATTCAGGGATGTGTCGTTCGGTGTAAATGTAGAGTAACGTGGAATGGGTTTGGGTGGATTGCTATTCGTCGGGTTGTTAGGAATTATTGTGCCAAAGGGCCTGTTTCCACACTATGGGGAGTCTATGATATTCTCTGAATTAACTGTACAAATTTTTTTTAAAATCCTTAAATAATCCAACATGCATCTTTCGGTTTCGGAAATTAAAAACATCTCTCTTTGGAGGCTCTCCACAAACTCCACATGTAAACAATCTCTCAGGCATTGCATACTTGTGCATGTTATTTTATTTCTGCTAAAGCTTACACACCACTGCTGACAGAGTCACTGGACTATAGATCCCTTGCCTTTCCTTACTGACTTCCATTAATAATGGCACCACATCAGCCATCCTCCAGTCTCTGGCACCCCACCAGCATCTGTTGATGAGATAACGATAAGAATGTAAGTTAGCTCGCTGAGCATGACGGTTTATTTTCAGACATTTCGTCACCATACTCGGTAACATGATCAGTGAGAGTCTCTGGTGAAGCGCTGGTGGTATGTCCCTCCTCTCTATTTATTGGTTTTTTTTTAAGGTGGTGAGGTCATTTCCGGTTCTTTTTTGGAAGGGATGGTAGATAGGATCTGATTGGAGATGTTTACTGATGGAGTTCTGCTTAAAATTCCAGGCTTCTAAGAATTCTCATGCATGTCATTATTTAGCTTGCCTGAGGATGTCCCAGTCAAAGTGGTGTACTTCTCTGTCTGTATGTAGTTATAGAAACTAGTGATAGTGGGTCCTGTCTTTTGGCTAATTGCTGTTCATGTATCCTGGTGGCACGTTTCCTGCTCATTTGTCGGATGTGGATTTTTTTTTACAGTTCTTGCATAGTATCTTGTAAATGACCTTAGTTTTTCTGGTAGCATCTATTGGATCCTTTAGGATCATTAGTCGCTGTTTCTGTGTGTTGGTAGGTTTTGTGGGCTACCATGATGCCAAGGGGTCTTAGAGGCATGGGATTTTAACCAGATCTCCATCAATAAACACATGAATCAGAAATGACATCACCCACCTTAAGGAACCAAGATCTATAAATAGAGAGGCGGGGCATACCACCAGCACTTCACCAGAGAATCTCACAGATGCTATTACCTGGTGTGGTGTTATGGACTCAACCAGACCACTCAAAACATTCTTAAGCAGGCAGTTCAGACCATAACGTGATAATTTGTTTTGGTATGTGTACAGTGAAAATTAATTCAGATTAATTCAGTGAGGTTGACTGCTAGATTTTAAAACAGACAAAACTTTACTCACAATATTACACAAGGAAACACAAAAAATAGAATATCGAACCCCTACAGACCTCAGTCTATCCAAATTAGGCTTCGTTATGCTGTTACGGATATACACAATAGTCCCAATAAGCAAACTGCCTTTAAAAACCAACACAAATGCAATTCGTGCTTTCAGGTTGAAGGCAGAAGGCAGAAAGAGAGAGAGAGAGCCTTGTTGGGGTTAATTCATAACTGGGGTGCCTAGGTGGGGGCTAGGGAATGTACTATTATTGCTACAACAGGCATTGCCAGATTCAGTCCCTAAACAGTAAATCACAGCCATGCAGGAGGAAGCAAACAACTGCAAGGCTACCTGACTGAAGACACATTCCCCATTGATTAGATCATGTCAAAACTAACAAAAGAACCGGTAACTGTCGGATAGTGTAAATTGGAACACATTATCGATGGAGAAACTGTTAATGCCCCCCCTGACGTAAATCCCCATCGAAACCGGTGATAAATTATAATGCCTGTTAAACCCCCTATGGAGAACTATTGATTCAGTAAAGGAAAACGCCTAGCCAGGTAGACACATAGCAATTAGATTGATCGACCAAACAATGGACTACTGATTACAGAGTCAGAACTGCCGGACCCAGGATGGCTGAACTATTGCGGCCAATGGAGACACAGATCCCCTCGCACACAACAGAACGGACCAATGAGAGGAACGATCAAGGGAGAACGGACCGGGGACTCGAAGAACCGGGAAATATAATTTCGCCGGGTCCGAAGAGAAAGTCGGAACGCGCCTTCTCCAGCAAGCCTGAAAGCTTGCTGTTACACGGACGTCTCTCTCTCTCTTTTCAAATAAAGCAGTTTTGTGCTTTTGAATCTGGCCTGGTGTCTCACTCTTTTCGGTACGAACACGGAGACGGGAGTCCCGTCTCAACAGATGGTGAGCCTGAACGTGCCGGAGAGTAGAGACACGCTTGTTCGCAGAGACTGGGAGCTGCCGATCGGCCGGCCACTTTAAATCGGTTCGGAGGCGCCCTTTTGTGTAAAGGTCTCCAGTAGGGTTTGGATATACTAAATTCTTAGTTTGATCTGGCATCTCACAGGTCTTTGCCAACCCAAATTTGGTAGAGGGAGTCGGGCCGTTTTATTTATATTTCTCAGGTGCAAATGTTTGAAACTCCGGGGTCCGACGACTCAAGCCCTTGACAGCTGCGGACAGCAGCTGAATTCGCGGGTTCGAGCGATCGCTTGAAGAAATAGAAGAGCTATTATTGGTGAGTGTTTATGTTGCAGATTGTGGGTGGTGAGTATTAAAGAGAAATCGTGAGAGTACATTGGGAAAACGAAGCTTCTTTTTTTTATTTTTACGAAGGGGGCCAGCAAAAGCTCCCCCTGCGATGACTGCCCGTGAGCTCGATAGCACACCCCGCGCTGGTGACCCGGTGGACTCAACAGTCCGACAGAATCACACACTTAATACGACGGACAGGGAGTGTAGTTTCCTAGACAGACAGACATATTAATCCGGACTGTGCCCCTACAAGAAAAAGCAAAAAAAAAGTGACAGACAGAAGGGAATAGGACGCTGACTTACAATTAAGTTTGAAACTATCTGCAGCAAGGATGGAAGCGTTTAATTACGGACCGCCCAAGCTGCTGGCCATGCGCACACGTCGCCCCGGCGTGCCATGGTGGCGACTAAATCTGACCAACAACCTGGCCCTAACAAATCAATTACTGCTCGATTGCGTGACGGTGGACAGGAGTAATCTCCTCCGGATCCTTGACCACGCCCCGGCGCAGAGGGCAGAGATATTGGTGAAACTGACTGCTACGTTCACTGACCCCTCGATCATGGTCAAGACCTTAGACTCCTTATGTGCTTATCCCACGAGTACCGCTAAACAACGGGTGGACTTGGGGAACCTGCCAAGGGAGTGGAAAGAGATAGGGGACGCTCCCATGTCGTGGAAGTACTTTCTTCTTGCCATTTTTTACCCGATCTGGGAGAGGGAACATGGGGCGGAGAGGATTGAGGGGGACCCTTCATTGACCTCGGGGGCCCTATTGGGGACGGCCCGCCCGGCTCAGGAGTGCACGGTCCTGACTGGACTGGCTGCATACCTCACTTTCCCACCCGAGGCGGACATGGGTACTATTGCGCCTATCCCGGGTGCAACACTCCCCTCAGCTGCAGGTCCCAAGACGGGCGAGGTCATAAAGTCCGTTCAGACCCTTATTACACAGAACAACACAACAACGAAGGGGAGGCTTAAGTTGTTAGCCCTACAGAGGGCGATCTCAGAGTGGAGAATAAAGGGGTGGTTCCCGGAGGACGACAGGGAATTTTTAACGGCACCCGAGCTTGAGGTCCTGAAGACCAGGGTAGTCGATAGGGTGGCCGCCGACAGGAGGGCAGCGCAGAAAAAACGATTTCGTAAAGACAAGGCAGTTACGAAGACTGCGGACGATGAGGTTTACTTCAGAGAGTTTCTCACTCGGTTTGGGAATAAGATCCCTAAACCTACTTGCCCGAGCACAGATGGGAAAGAGACAGATCGTTTGGGGTGGGAGCTGGACCACACCCCGTCCCATTATCCTTTCCCGTCCCCGTGTGACAGCACCACCGCGTACCGCAGAGGTAGTGAGGGTAAGGCACTGCCACCAGGGGGGCCACCTCTACCTCCGCCTTATGTTACGGAGCCTACGGCCCCTGCGGAGGCCAGAGGACACCCAGCGGTGCAGGCCCCGGTGGTCGAAGTAGTAGGAGGAATGGTCGAAATAAAAGACCCCGGTAGAGAGGTCGTAACGGGCCACCTCAATGTCCACAGGGAACAGATTGACATATTGCAGAAACAAGTAAACGAGTTGTGGGGGAGACAACTCCATGAGGACCGTACTACCCTCAAGCAAGAATTCATGAATGACACGATTATTAAAGGGGCGGACGAGCACGGGGAAATGGACTCTCCCTGTAGTGATACTGGGCGGGCTCCCTCGCCGACTAAGACAAGGGGGAGGCACGAGGGACTGACTCTCTTTCGCAACCAGGGTGACGGGTCGCTACCTTTCGGTTCTACCTCGGTCAGCGACAACGAGGATGCTGTGGTGGTTGTAGGCAGGGACTTAAAGGCTACACTCACTTCATCAGTGAACAAGGGAGGTCACGCTAGGATAATCAAGCCCGACATTGACCTAGAGGGGGGTTACGGAGGCACTCAGCTGTCCATGCCCCTACTGGCCACAAGCCAGGGGAATAGTAAGTATGTCCCGTGGTCCAGCACAGACCTAGAGGCGCTAGTAAATGAACTTCCCCCGATAGAGAATGGTGCCTCGGCATGGATAAAGATTTTTGAACTAGAAACCTGCCACGAAAAGGTAGCACTAGCAGACTTCCGAACTATTATGGTCCGGATCCGAGCCTCAGCAGCAGCCCAAAATGCTGCCAAGTGCAGAGACAGGTCTGAGACGACCCCGTTTGACCTGTATAGGAACAAGATTTATGACTCACTTAGACAAACCTTTCCCACAAAATTCTCACTTGATGCGCTAGCCAGCCTTGACCTCAAGGATAAGGAAGATACCCATGAATACGTCAAACGCGCC
Source organism: Hemiscyllium ocellatum (assembly GCF_020745735.1). NCBI lineage: Eukaryota > Metazoa > Chordata > Chondrichthyes > Orectolobiformes > Hemiscylliidae > Hemiscyllium > Hemiscyllium ocellatum. Next base: position 29,715,638 of record NC_083445.1, on the reverse strand, counting down.
TGGGACCTGTGGGAGGAGGGCACGGGTGTGAGACCGGACAGCTCCTCACTAGCCACAGCACACTTTCGGAGAGGGGTGCTCAACGGTTTGCCCCCGCCCTTAAGAGGAAAAGTCCAAGATCATATGGCTCAAGTAAGATTAGATTAGACTTACAGTGTGGAAACAGGCCCTTCGGCCCAACAAGTCCACACCGACCCGCCGAAGCGAAACCCACCCATACCCCTACATTTACCCCTTACCTAACACTACGGGCAATTTAGCATGGCCAATTCACCTGACCCGCACATCTTTGGACTGTGGGAGGAAACCGGAGCACCCGGAGGAAACCCACGCAGACACGGGGAGAACGTGCAAACTCCACACAGTCAGTCGCCTGAGTCGGGAATTGAACCCGGGTCTCAGGCGCTGTGAGGCAGCAGTGCTAGCCACTGTGCCACCGTGCCGCCCACTATGGCGGACTTTGACTCCTCGCCACCCGACCAACTGATTAAACAACTAGCCCACCACATCAGGCGTTACAGGGCTTCCGAAAAAGCGAAAATGGAGGCACTCTCCTCCAACTCGTCCGCCCACATTATAGAACAGTTAGGGAAGGTTGTTGAGCGGGTTACAGAAAAGACTACTGCTCAGGTGGAACAGTTGGGGAAGGTCATAGAACAGGTGGCGGCAAGGACCACAGCGGAGGATCTGGTAAGATCAGAGATGGTGCCACAGATGTACGCAACGACCCCAGCCCAGCGAGGCGCCCGGCTCCCTGTCCAGCGTTATCCCCGGCCCTACAACAGTCCACACCCGCTGTCGTGTTGGAACATTGGACATTTCGCCAGGGAATTCCCGGACGCGGGGTGGGAAGCCCCAGCCTACAGACACCCCCAAGATTGGGCTGGACGTGGGAGATCAGGGCAGGGACGGATCAGAAGGGACGGCTTGAGAGGCAGGGAATTGGTCGGAAGAAGGGAGCGCCACGACACTGTGGGAGAGAAAGGGGGATGGAGAGCAGTGTCGAACTCCATGCAGGGAATTGTAGATGTGACATCCCGGGAAATTGAGGAAGGGTACAGGGAAGGGACCCCCTCCCACTTTTGACGGTGCCCGGAGGAGTCCCACAGTCTCCAGGCAGTTGAAACCATACCATCGCATTTGCCCCCCATGGTCCGGGTGCGCCTGTGTGGTGAGGAACGCTCATTTATGGCAGACCCTGGGGCATTTGCGACAACCATTTCTCGACTGCCCAGGAACCTTGCCTTGTCAAATAAAACTCTGGATACTGTGGGCTTCTCAGGGAAGGTTGAGAGGCAATTTTACACTAAACCCGTGACAATCTCAATTGGGAATCAAGTCACCATAATTCCATTACTTTACGCCCCACGTTGCCCGGTCAACCTCTTGGCCAGAGATGCCCTCACTTGCCTGGGGGCCCGCATACATTGCTCGGAGGAGGGGCTCCGCCTACTCTGGCCGGGGAATGACTCCCCTGAAGGGGGTCAGTTCATATTTACTCCGACCCAGATACAGTCGGGGATGCAGGAGGTAGAGATCTACTGGCTCCGATTACTGTACTCACTCCCACATCAGGGACTGAGGGCTGAATTCACGGATTGGCTCCCCACGGTTCCGGAGGCACACACTTACCAGCACCCTCGGGACCCTTGGCACATAACCCTAAATTACATCCCGGTGCAGGACCAGGTTTACCAATGAACGGTTCATGGCCCATGTGAATGACACAACTACTGTCATAGAAATAGTGGGCTTAGTGGCAGGCAAAGAGGGTATTGCGGGAATTGCTCACCTCAGCGAGGATCAAAAAGAATGGTTCTGTTTAGGGGAGGAGGTAGTCCCACACGTCACCCTAGCCATTGCCCCGGGATGCGGAGTTTGCAACCTGGGCCCCATGGTCAAACAAGCCTTACAATGTGAGTACGCCCCGGTAGGGAGCGGGGACGGCACGGAAGTTTCCTCGGATGGTCGTTTCCAGAGGAAAACAATCAGGGTCAAAGAAATATCCAAGTACGAAAAATTAGATTTAGAAAGGACACTTTTACTAGACACAAAGGATCATAATGATGCAGCTGCCCTGCTGGGGGAAATCAGCCCTGACCTTTGGACAGCTCACCCATTTGACATGGGAAAACTGGAAGGGGTGGTAGAACTGTCCCTGAGACCTTGCACCAACAGGTGCATTTGGGTACCACAGTACCCCCTGACGGCGGAAAAAATTGAAGGTATTAGGCCAACGGTGGAGGGGCTATTGGAGGTGGGAGTGTTGAGAAAGATGCGGCGGGGAGAGTGGAATACACCCATTCTCCCGGTACCCAAGGGGATGGGAAAGGGGTGGCGTATGGTTCACGACTTGCGGCGCATTAATGAGGCTACAGAGACCCTTAACCTCAAGGTCCCAGACCCGTATGTGGCGCTGCAGGCTCTAAGCCCCGACCTGCAATTTTACTCCGTGATAGATTTGGCCAATGCTTTTTTCTGTTTGCCGCTCCACCCAGACTGTCAGCCCTGGTTCGCATTCACATACGAAGGCCAGAGGTACACCTATAATCGTATGCCCCAGGGATATAAGGACTCGCCGGGCCTGTTCAGTGCAGCCTTTCTCCAAATTTTGAATGCGATCCGTCTTCCCCAGGCCACAGTTATTATACAATACGTAGATGACCTTTTAGTGGCTAGCAAGACGGACAGACAGAATCTGCAGACGGTACGTGACCTTTTGGAAGTACTGTTACGTGCGGGGTTTAAGGTTAAACAGGAGAAGTGCCAAATAGCGCGGAAATCAGTCACCTTCATGGGGAGGATAATAGGGAGGGGTGGAACAACATTATCCCATACCCATCGTGAGGCCATTCTGTCTTACGGGACCCCAATTACTGTACAGGACATGATGGCTTTCCTCGGACTATGTGGTTACTCTCGCACATACATCCCTGACTATGTTGGACTTACAGGGCCCCTTAGAGATATGATAACAGAAGTGGGAGCGAAGAGATTAAAGAGTCCTCTTCGGTGGTCCATGGAAAGAGAGAAAGCATTTAGAGAAGTGAAGCAGGCTTTGGGTGAGGCGGCAGCTCTAGCACACCTGGACTATGATAAGGAATTCCATTTAGATGTGGCAGAAAAGGACGGCGTAAGCAATGCTGTCCTGTACCAGAAAGACAGAGGAGCTAGGAAGGTTCTTTGCTACTACAGTTGTAGGCTGGACCCTGTAGAGAAGGGGTTCCCCGGGTGCGCCCGTTTTGCTGCAGCAGTGGCCAAGGCGGTCAGGAATACCATGCATCTGGTACTGTGCCACCCCCTGTCCATTCACACAGACTATGGCATGAGTGCCTTCCTTGCTTCGAACACTTTCAGTTTCTCCACCAATCGTCAGGTGAAGCTTGAGACTTCTCTTTTGGCCCCACACATATCTTTCCGGCCACCCAAGGGGGAGGACCGAAACATGGTGGCTGGAGTGAATAGTGGCTCTCTCCCTCCCCATGACTGCGTAGCACGGGTAGCAGAGGAAAAGAGACTGAGGAAGGGACTCCACGCTGGGCCACTTCCAGATCCAGACTGGTCGCTTTACACTGACGGGAGTAGTAACCGTAGTCCCTGTGGCAGCGTTCAGGCTTCTTACGCTGTGGTCCGGGCCGAAGGGGGCGGATTCACAACGATAGAGGCGAAGGAGTTGTGTCAGCCAGCCTCTGCTCAACTGGCGGAGATTGCGGGACTGACCAGGGCACTTGAGTTGAGTAGCGGTATGAGGGTCAATATATACACGGACTCTAGTTATGCCTGGGGTGCAGTGCATGTAGAGGGAACATCCTGGATACGTTGGGGGTTCCAAACGACAGCGGGGCGACCGGTAAAACACGAGTCTAGCCTACGGGGCTCCTCAGAGCTGTACTTCTCCCGAAAGAAGTGGCAGTTGTCAAGGTACGGGGCACTCAGGGCCAGACACAGAGGAAGGTAGAGGTAACTCTGCGGCTGATGACGCGGCGAAGGGGGTCATTCAGGCAATGCATCTCCGGTCAGGGACGCGCACACAGGGAGAAATTGTGGAGGCCACCACAGGGGATGTGGAGGATGGTGAGCAGGTGCCACTTCATGAAAGTGGGGGTGATGTGGGCAACCCGATCAGTAGGGACGATGCTATAATGCATCTCATAATTACAGGATCGAGCAAGTGAAGCGGAAAAGAGGGAGTGGGAGGCTAGTGGAGCGGTGGCCCAGACGATTTCTGTAGGGGCATCGCAGCATCAGCTTTGGAGATCAGCAGGAGGGGAGGTGGTGGCACCTCGCTCCCTCCTGCCGACACTGTTTTCTGAACTTCATGGGCCGACACATGTTGGCATTCAGAAAGTCCTACAGGCCGTACGGGATCACTGGTGGGCTCCCAAATTACGGAGACATTTGGAGAATATGAGGGCAGAGTGTAAGATCTGCAACGAACATAACGCGAAACGGCCCCTTCCACACCCTACACTTGCTTTCCCGACCCCTCTCGGCCCATGGCAGGAAATCTGCATGGATTTCACTGACATGGGTGCTAAGTGGCGCACACCAGAACATTACAGATTCCTCTTGGTAATTGTGGACCGTTTTTCCCGGTGGGTGGAGGCAACCCCAACGAAAAAGGAGGATGGGGAGGTCGTGGCCAACTGGCTGCGCAATGAACTGATCCCCAGACATGGGGTGCCCCGACTCATCTGTACTGATAATGGGACTCACTTTAAAAATGAACACTTAGCCCGGGTGGAAGCAGCACTGGGCATAAACCATAGATTTTGTAGTGTTTACCACCCTGAGAGCCAGGGCCTCGTTGAACGGGCAAACAGAACCCTGAAAAATAAAATCGCGAAGGTCCTGGCGGGGACCCCCATGACCTGGGTACAGGCACTGCCCTTGGCACTGATGTCAATGCACCAAGAGAAGGGAGGGGATACTTTTCTGTCCCCACATGAAATACTGACCGGACGACCTATGCCGGGGCCCCGCTTGTCCCCGAGGTGGGAGGTGACATGGGATTTCATGAACCAAGACATGACCCAATACATGAGGGTCTTGCACGAGATGGTTAAGCTGATCAGGACACAGGTGCTTGAAGCCAGAGAGGGGGGAGGTGGGTCGACTGTCCCACCGTTAGTAGGGGAAGAAGTATATCTCCGACATCCAGGCAGAACTTCCTGGAGCAAACGGAGGTGGCAGGGGCCTTTCCGAGTCACCAAAGTGGCAAACACTACCCTGAGGGTAGATAGGGAGGGGGACAATAACTGGCACCATTTTTCGCACTGTTCCAGATCTCCGAAAGGCCAGCCTCTGGCGGTGGATGAACTTGGGGAGGAGACGCGGGATTGTGGTAATGATGTTTAAAGTAGGGCGGATGGGTTGCCTCCTGACAGGGCTGGGATTATGCTTCGCGATGCGACCCTCGGTACAGGCAACAGAAGACCCATGTGGGACAAAGGTAGTATTAGATGTTAATCCCGAGAAGAATCAAACTTTTCAGTTCGATCTTTGTGATGTAATTGGCTGTTGGGGTCCTGAAGAGACATGGACTGGATATGCAGTATATATGTGTCCCTGCTCATGCAACCCGTATCTCTACGGTACATGTGCGGGGTATCCCCAGGGAACGGGGGATGTAGGGGCATGTCGTACCTGGGACGACGTTTGGTGGGGGCAGACACACACTAGCGCCCCGAAGCGAACAGAATACCGGGAGTTACAATGGAAAATTTCATTAGGCAGGGGACAGATCGTGACGACACATGGGAGGAAGAATCCCTTGGTCCTCCGGACCGAGACCGGACTCTATAATCCCTTATGTATGACCGGTTGGTCCAGCAAAACCTGCAGCCATGAGAATGGCAGGAGCCAAATTGACGCTCCATTTTATGACCCGACACGGACCAAGGTACTGTATCTGGCTATAGGGGTCGCCATCACCGGGAGTGACCCGGTGGGGTACATCAGGATCAACTTGGGGGACACCAATGCGGCCCGCCCGCAAGCTAAGCCCAATGTTGTTGTCACTTTCGAGACACATAAGCTGGCCGACCCACGAGGCCGCCTGGCAGTAGCCACAGGGTACACAGAAACAAACACCTGGATTGACCGAGTCATTCAGTTCTCACAACAGGCACAGCAGGAGGACTGCTGGATATGTGCAAAAGGGAGGCCCGGACTGATTATGACCAAGACCCCGTTCGAGCCAGGGTCCATGACTTGTGCGGTCGAACTAATGTCAGAAACCAACCCATCAGTTGACTGTAAGACCTGGGAACATTATTTTCCAATGGCCCCGTCCACCGTTACTCCACCTGACTTTGTAGTTCACCCTTTGGTGAATTTTACTTGCTTCTCCAACCCCCAGTCACTGGCCCGGGGATACCGGGTTGGATCGGTGGACGCATCTAGTTGTAGCAGGATCTGGGACCTCACCAAAGGGGAGGCTGCTAAGCTGACCATTAGTCGGGCAGACCTGTGGTGGTATTGCGGGGGTAGGACTCTATATAATTGGCTTCCTCTAAATTGGGAAGGGAGGTGTGTCCTGGTAACCCTTAATGCTCCACTTTTCTTGTCACCAAGGGCCCCCGGAGATTACACCCTCCGAGAGCCCCCACGGGGAGTTGATGCTCACGTTCGTTATAGGCGGACGGTCGGGACCCATACCTGGATGAACCCGGCCACCAGTGTGGTGGACTTAAGGAACCCACATGGGGTCTGGATAGATGCTATTGCGCAAACCAGAAACATTCCAGATGAGTATAAACTAGCTGGTGAAATAGCCTCGGGTTTTGAGAGTTTCCCCTTGTTCGCTGCCATTTTCCCAGTCACCACCAACAAGAATGTTAACAGAATCAACCTCATTCATTATAATGTCCAACGATTGGCCAACCTGACTGTAGATGCAGTGGATGCAGTCCATGAACAGCTTGCACAAACCTCGCTGATGACCCTACAGAACAGACAGGCTTTGGATATGCTCTTGGCAGAGAAAGGAGGGGTCTGCGCTATGTTTGGTGCCATGTGCTGCACTTCCATAGCAAATAATACGGGACCAGATGGGAAGCTTACTAGAACCCTGAGAAAGCTGCGCGCCTTAGCCACTGAGCTGAAGACGCAGTCAGGTGTCACTAACCCGGTGGTCGACTGAATAAGACGTTCGGTCGTTGGGGAAATATGCTGGGGCAGCTAGCCCTAGGGCTGAGCATTTCCGTTACTATTCTTATTACGTGTGGCTGCTGTTTTATTCCCTGTGTTAGAGCCCTAGTGACCCGGACCATAGGCCGGGCATTTACAGGCAACGACAACGCTGGCCCTCTTGCACCCCCGCCGCACCAAGCTGTCCTACACGAGTGTACAAATGCTTCCCATGGGGAAACCGGATCGGCGGGGACTGTGATGGAAACCGACCTATCGCCGCCGTGTTATGATTTCTAATGGCATTTGTCTTGCATGCATTTTTTTCCTTTGTTGAACTTTCTTGTGTTCTGTTGCGACGCGATATGCTCTGACGACATCTACGCTGCTTAGGGACTCCTATCCCCTTATAACTATGTCTCCATAGAGTCAGACAAGCCGGGTTGCGTCAACGGGTCGGTCTTGCAAACTAGCGGAGGGGCGCTCACCGACCCCCCCAGGCCCTGACTGCTCTGCGGGAAATACTGTATTTTTTATTAGGTTGTAATAGCACGATGGGGGTCTTGGGACTTTGGTATAACGGGGCTATTTAATTTTAACAAAGGGAGACGGCTGGGGTCCCAGGAAGGGTGGTGTGATTACCTAGTTTACTTGTGTTTTAGTACACCGCTGATTTAGTAGGGTGGTTAGCTTTCTGTACCAACTATTTCCGTATTCTTTAACTCAGGTTTCAATTGCCTTTTACTAGCGCCCGCGGTCGGAGATCTCTTCTCCGAGTGAAGGGCAGAAGCTGCTTTACCGTCCTGTATGCGATGTACTGTGGTCATTCTATCTTCGGTGCATGTCGACTAGCGCGGTGTTTTTTTTTAGTTCGGATTCGCATGTTCCCGTCGGGTGCTCTGTTTCACTGGGTATGTCTGTCCTTTCTTTTTCTTTTTCATGTTTCCTCCTTCTACCCTTCTCCCTCATACCCTGGGATTGTCAAGCCTGTGGTCCAAAGACCCTTTAATCAATTTGACCGTTTCATTTGGGCGACACTTAAGTGCATGTTGTATGCTGCAGTCATGGTTGTAAGTGCTGTGTGCCCCGGAGACTCAACAACTGAACACACCAGTGACTACACATCATCCAAGATCGCTCAGTCGACTCGCCTGCTCCAGCGGCCCACCGGTCACAGCAATGAGCCACTGGCCGCTGCCCGGAGTCCGTCCTTGCCGCCTATGAAATCGATAAGGCTCCCCTTTCAAACGGCTGGTTAGCCAGTGACAAGTGAGTCTTCTCGAGTGAGGGGCCACCTACGACAGGCACAGTCGTACTTTGAACTGGGGAGTGGTGGCCTACATTCGTGCGAGTTGTGATACTGCCTGGCTCTTGCATCCATGTTGGACGTCTGGACTGAACTGCTGGTTTAGGAGGCACTCTCATCTGCGGAAGGACCGGGGCACAGCATATTTCGTTCACTGATTGCCTGATCACTCGCAAGTACCAGACTGCTGGTAGCGTACAGTTTCATCTCTCAAATTCACAACACATGTTTACACTTGGGTATTCTTTGGACTGCAGACTTGCGTACTGCAGGCAGTCTACTTATTTTTACTTTTTCTCCGCCCTGAATCTCTTGCGTTCCATACTAGTTTATTGTGTCTCTATTTTTTTTTGTTATTTTCGCGAGATCTGTTTGTCTTTTTGTTATACTTGATTTCATTCCTTGTTTTTGTAGTTTTTGCAGAAGCCTGCCGGAATTGGTTTATGTATACATATGTGTTAGATTAGCTATGCATGTCGTGTTAGTTACCCATTTGTTACTTGGGTTGCGTCGTGTTACTTAGGGCACCCTTCATCCCTACATGAATGTCTCCCTAGAACCGGAGAATCTGGTTATGACAACGTGCTCGGTTAAATCAAAGGGACGCTTTTGGGTACGTCCGCCGGCACACCAGACCCTGGTCGCCTCGCGGGGGGAGGGGGGGGAGTTTTCATCTTTGCGGTCCTTACGGCATTAATTGGTGTGGCCTCTAAAAGAGGCCAACAGGGGGAATGTTGGGGTTAATTCATAACTGGGGTGCCTAGGTGGGGGCTAGGGAATGTACTATTATTGCTGCAACAGGCATTGCCAGATTCAGTCCCTAAACAGTAAATCACAGCCATGCGGGAGGAAGCAAACAACTGCAAGGCTACCTGACTGAAGACACATTCCCCATTGATTAGATCATGTCAAAACTAACAAAAGAACCGGTAACTGTTGGATAGTGTAAATTGGAACACATTATCGATGGAGTAACTGTTAATGCCCCCCCCTGACGTAAATCCCCATTGAAACCGGTGATAAATTATAATGCCTGTTAAACCCCCTATGGAGAACTATTGATTCAGTAAAGGAAAACGCCTAGCCAGGTAGACACATAGCAATTAGATTGATCGACCAAACAATGGACTACTGATTACAGAGTCAGAACTGCCAGACCCAGGATGGCTGAACTATTGTTCAGCACAGCAGGGGTTAGACAGGCACCTCAGTGCGGCCAATGGAGACACAGATCCCCTCGCACACAACAGAACGGACCAATGAGAGGAACGATCAAGGGAGAACAGACCGGGGACTCGAAGAACTGGGAAATATAATTTCGTCGGGTCTGAAGAGAAAGTCGGAACGCGCCTTCTTCAGCAAGCCTGAAAGCTTGCTGTTACACGGACGTTTCTCTCTCTCTTTTTAAATAAAGCAGTTTTGTGCTTTTGAATCTGGCCTGGTGTTTCACTCTTTTCGGTACGAACATGGAGACGGGAGCCCCGTCTCAACACCATGTAGCAATACCTCATCTACCAGAATCCTCAATCATACCGACTCATAACATGTTTTCCAGTTAAGTGACATATACATTCCATCCATTTCCCCTACTTTCGTTTTAATGTGTATAATACAATGCAAATGAAACTAATTATCCAATGAGATCATGGCTGACCTATGGGCGAACTCCGTACTTTGACCCATTCATGCTAACCTTACTTACAAAAAGAATTGTCTACAGTTATATGACGGCAGAAACAACTTGGTAATAAATCTCCCACTGTAATTTCTGAGAATCTGAACTTCAGATTATCCACTAAGTCTCATCCATGCGTAAGCTCAAGGATATATACAGTACACAAAAACTTTTATAAGCACTTGCTTACGATGGTCTATTGGAATAATTACTTCAAAAATGTGCCCCCTGCCCCATGTGCCTTTGCAATGTCAGTTTGGAGAAAGATGCAGTGGTTTTTGCTGAGGCTTGCTCTGTGCTGCAGGACTCTGTGCTCGATGGTCTGTTTCCCGGGGAACCAAGACAAACACCAACCGGAACGAGACGACCAACAATTCATAGAACATAGAACAGAGAAGGATACAGCGCAGTACAGGCCCTTCGGCCCTCGATGTTGCGCCGACCGAATCCTACCTAACCTATACTAGCCCAATAACTTCCAAATGCCTATCCAATGCCCGCTTAAATGACCATAAAGAAGGAGAGTTCACCACTGATACGGGCAGGGCATTCCATGAACTCACAACCCGCTGTGTGAAGAATCTACCCCTAACATCTGTCCTATACCTACTACCCCTTAATTTAAAGCTATGTCCCCTAGTAACACCTGACTCCATTAGCGGTAAAAGGTTCTTAGTATCTACCCTATCTAAACCCCTAATCATCTTATACACTTCTATCAGATCTCCCCTAAACCTTCTCTTCTCCAATGAGAACAGCCCCAAGTGCCTCAGCCTTTCCTCATAAGATTTTCCTACCATTCCAGGCAACATCCTGGTAAACCTCCTCTGCACTCGTTCTAAAGCTTCCACATCCTTCCTATAGTATGGCGACCAAAACTGCACACAATACTCCAGATGAGGCCTCACCAGAGTCTTATACAACTGCAACATGACCTCAGGACTCCGGAACTCAATTCCTCTGCCAATAAAGCCCAGTACACCATATGCCTTCCTCACAGCACTATTTACCTGGGTAGCAACTTTCAGAGATCTGTGTACATGGACACCAAGATCCCTCTGCTCATCCACACTACCAAGTAGCCTACCATTAGCCCAGTAATCCATCATCTTGTTATTCCTACCAAAGTGAACGACTTCGCACTTAGCTACATTGAATTCCATTTGCCACATTTCCGCCCAGCTCTGCAACTTATCTATATCCCGCTGTAACCTATCACTTCCTTCCTCACTATCCACAACTCCACCGACTTTTGTGTCATCCGCAAACTTGCTTACCCAGCTTTCAAGTCCTTCCTCTAGATCATTTATAAAGATAACAAAAAGCAATGGTCCCAAAACAGATCCTTGTGGTACACCGCTAGTAACTGCGCTCCAAGATGAACATAATCCATCAACTACTACCCTCTGTCTCCTTCCAGCCAGCCAATTCCTAATCCAAACCTCTAATGTATCCTCAATGCCATACCTCCGTAGTTTTAGCATTAGCCTACCATGGGGAACCTTATCGAACGCCTTACTAAAATCCATATACACAACATCTACTGCTTTACCCTCGTCCACTTCCTTAGTCGCCTTCTCAAAGAACTCAATAAGGTTTGTGAGGCACGACCTGCCCTTCACAAAACCATGTTGGCTATCCCTGATCACGTTATTCCTACCCAGATGTTCATAAATCTTATCCCTTACCATTCTCTCTAAGACTTTGCCCACAACGCAAGTGAGACTCACTGGCCTATAGTTACTAGGTCTATCCCTACTCCCTTTTTTGAACAATGGGACCACATTCGCTAACCTCCAGTCCTCTGGTACTATTCCCGTTGACAATGACGACATAAAAATCCAGGCCAATGGCTCTGCTATCTCCTCCCTAGCTTCCCATAGGATCCTGGGGTAAATGCCATCAGGCCCAGGAGACTTATCTATATTCATCCTGATGAAGGGCTTATGCTCGAAACGTCGAATTCTCTATTCCTGAGATGCTGCCTAACCTGCTGTGCTTTGACCAGCAACACATTTGCAGCTATATTCATCCTTTCCAATATTCCCAAAACCTCTTCCCTGCATATTTCCAGGGCATCCATTCTAATTATTTGTGATTCCATATTCACATCAGCAACAGTGTCCTGTTCCTGAGTGAATACTGATGAAAAGTACTGATTTAATGTCTCTCCAATCTCCTCCGCCTCCACACACAACTTCCCACTACTATCCTTGACTGGACCGATACCTACCCTAGTCATCCTTTTATTCTTGACATACCTATAGAAAGCGTTTGGGTTTTCCCTAATCCTACCAGCTAAAGACTTTTCATGTCCCCTTCTCGCTTCTCTTAGCTCCCTCTTTAGCTCCTTCCTGGCTACCTTATAACTCTCAATCGCCCCTACTGAACCTTCACGCCTCATCTTTACATATGCCGCCTTCTTCCCTTTCACAAGGGACTCCAATTCCTTACTAAACCACGGCTGCCTCACAAGGCCCTTTACACCATGCCTGACTGGTACATACCTATCGAGGACACGCAGTAGCTGCTCCTTGAACAATCCCCACATCTCATTAGTGTTCTTCTCTTGAAGCCTGTTTTTCCAATCCACACATCCTAAGTCATGCCTCACTGCATCATAATTTCCCTGCCCCCAGCTATAACTCTTGCCCTGCGGCGCACGATTATCCCTCTCCATCACTAAAGTAAAAGTCACCGAGTTGTGGTCACTGTCCCCGAAGTGCTCACCTACCTCCAAGTCTAACACCTGGCCTGGTTCATTACCTAGAACCAAATCCAATATAGCCTCCCCTCTTGTTGGCCTGTCGACATATTGTGTCAGGAAACCCTCCTGCACACATTGTACAAACACCGACCCATCTAATGAACTCGAGCTATAGCTCTCCCAGTCAATATCTGGGAAGTTAAAGTCCCCCATAACAACCACCCTGCTACCTTCACTCTTTTCCTGAATCATCCTCGCAATATTATCCTTTACTTCTCTAGGACTATTAGGAGGCCTGTAGAAAACACCTAACAGGGTGACCTCACCTTTCCTATTTCTAACCTCAGCCCAAACTACCTCAGATGGCAAGTCCTCTTCCATCGTCCATTCCACTGCTGTGATACTATCTTTGACAAGTAATGCCACGCCTCCGCTTTTTTTACCCCCATGTCTGATCCTACTAAAACATTTGAACCCTGGAACGTGCAACAGCCATTCTTGTCCCTGTTCTACCCACGTCTCTGTAATGGCCACAACATCGAAGTCCCAGGTACCAACCCACGCTGCAAGTTCACCTACCTTATTCCTTATACTTCTGGCATTGAAGTATACACACTTCAATCCACCCTTCTGGTTACAGGCACCCTCCTTAGAGATCACTGCATTATTCCTAACCTCCCTACACTCAAGGTCCTGTACCCTAAAGCTACAGTCCTGGTTCCCATGCCCCCACGGAGTTAGTTTAAACCCTCCCAAAGAGCACTAGCAAACCTCCCCGCAAGGATACTGGTGCCCCTCAGGTTCAGGTGTAGCCCATCCTTTTTATAGAGGTCCCACCTTCCCCAGAAAGGACCCCAGTTGCCCAGAAACCGGAATCCCTCCCTCCTGCACCATCCCTGTAGCCACGCATTTAACTGCTCTCTCTCCCTATTCCTCGACTCTCTATCACGTGGCACGGGTAACAAACCAGAGACAACAACTCTGTTCGTTCTAGCTCTGAGCTTCCAACCTAGCTCCCTGAAAGCCTGTCTGACATCCTCACCCCTCTTCCTACCTATATCGTTGGTGCCAACGTGGACCACGATGTGGGGCTGCACCCCCTCCCCCTTAAGGACCCGGAAAACACGATCAGCGACATCACGTACCCTTGCACCTGGGAGGCAACATACCAAACGTGAGTCCCTGTCGCCCCCACAAAACCGTCTGTCTGTACCCCTCACTATCGAGTCCCCAAGAACTATTGCTCTACCTTTCTTCACCCTACCCTTCTGAGCAACGGGGCCAGGCTCCATGCCAGAGGCCTGAACCTCGTTGCTTCCCCCTGGTAAGTCATCCCCCCCACAAGTATCCAAAACGGTATACTTGTTCTTGAGGGGAATGACCGCAGGGGGTCCCTGCACTGGCTTCCTCCTCCCACTCCCCCTCACTGTCACCCATCTATCTTGAACTTTCGGAGTAACTACTTGCCTAAAGCTCCGATCTATGACCTCCTCTGCCTCCCGAATGATCCGCAGTTCATCCAACTCCAGCTCCAGTTCCCTAACACGGGTTTGGAGGAGCTGGAGATGGGTGCACTTCTTGCAAGTGTACTCAGCAGGGACGCTAATGGCTTCCCTCACCTCATACATGTTGCAAGAGGAACATTGCCCTCTCTGCACTGCCATCCCTCTAAAAGTAAGCTTTCCTTAAAAAAAAACAACAAAACCAACTAAATCTAAAGAAACAAACAAGGAAAATGCAGCACTTACCCGCTAGTCACAATTGGTCTTATTATTACGTTAGAGGAGGTGGAAGGGTGGGAGGCACTACTCGTGTAGTGCCTCGGGTGACTCGCCTGCGCGTTTAAATAAGGGGAGAAAAAAAAACCTTACCCAAGTAACCTAGCGCGCCTTCCGGGTCTGCTACTGCTTTTTTGAAAGAAAACTTTAAATTTTTAACTATTAAATAAACGACCAAACTTACCCACCAGCCGTCGTGAAGTCTTCCGAGAGACTGAGGCCTACAACTCGGAGCCCGCGTTTAAATAAGGGGAGAAAAAAAAAACCTTACCCAAGTAACCTAGCGCGCCTTCCGGATCTGCTACTGCTTTTTTGAAAGAAAACTTTAAATTTTTAACTATTAAATAAACGACCAAACTTACCCACCAGCCGTCGCGAAGTCTTCCGAGAGACTGAGGCCTACAACTCGGAGCCCGCGTTTAAATAAGGGGAGAAAAAAAAACCTTACCCAAGTAACCTAGCGCGCCTTCCGGGTCTGCTACTGCTTTTTTGAAAGAAAACTTTAAATTTTTAACTATTAAATAAACGACCAAACTTACCCACCAGCCGTCGCGAATTTCAATGAAATTCGCTCTTTGATCTGCCCAAAGCATGTTGGTCTTCCAAAACAGAGTTGGGCGGGACTGAGTGTTCCAGGCTGGTACATGTGAAGATCCCGGACTACGTGCTGAGGGACGCACTAAAGCTTGGAGCAGCTGCTGCCATCTGCCGTGGGGAAAGTCCATTCAGTTATTGGACCCTCCCACTGTCTCAACTCCATGTAAATATTAATATTATTTGTACAGAGAGGTCTTTGGAGTTTTGGAGAGAGTCAAATATGTTTTGTTTGTGTATTTGATATGGAACTGTGAAGAATTGAACTGCCTTTGTGACTATGTTTCTGTCCAAAGAGATTTTTAATTAATAAAGTATATCTTTGATCTAAAAAAAGATGATGCCTGCCTCATCAGCCTGTACCAGGAGAAGGATATCGCACGTGGGATGCTGTCTCCAAAATGGGCTTTGAGGATGGGATTCCACAATTGGCTCTGACCACTCTACACAAACATCATTTGTGCAGTCTCACATAATGGATAGGAATCAGGAAAGCAGGCAGGCCTGCCCCCTCACTCCTGCCTTGTTTGGGTACTGCATAGAACCTTTTTCCTGCATCCATCAGGAAAGATGTGCGCCTGAACAGGGTGACTAATCCAGAGAGTGGAGGGCTGCAGTTCCAACCCATCCTGCACATGGACAACGTCGAAGTTTTCTGTTCAGATCTGCCTTCATTGCACAAACTCATGAGCATCTGTGACTTGATCGACTGGCCTCTGGAGCCAAGGTAAATCGAAACAAGAGCCATCGCCTCATGGTCACCATTTGAGTTATAATTCCAGATATTTATTACATTGACGTTCTGTCATGGTAGGATGTGACCCGGCTCCACATTAAACTTCTGAAATGTCTTATATGGAGCCGGTTCACTGTCTGGCTTCCTGGCTGATTCAGATTGACTTGATGTTTCTGTTCCACTGACCCGAGAAATATTGTTATTTGTCATTGAATATGAATTTGCCTGTATTGTCCTTGAGAAAGTGGGAATACAGGCAGACTAAGTGGCAGCTGTCAATGACATCAATTTGAATTGACTGGTAACAATACTGAGACTGTGTAGTTTGCTTCTTATCGAGATGGGTTCGTCTAATTGTCCAGTGGGAGAAGTGCAGGATCTATGGATGAGCAGACTGAATTGTTTTCTCGTGCTCAGGAAAGAAAGAAGTCGAAAGGCAGAAGAATAATTTACACGTTGGTGAAGTATACGTGTGCGTGTAAAATGTTTCAGATATTCTTCTGGTTTGTGAATATTTTATTAAGTCTCAGGCTGAAATGACATATAATGTGTTCAGCTGAAGAACTGGCGCTTGAAAGGGATGTTTCAGGAAACACTTTGTTCCCAGGCTGAGGGAGGATGGTAACAGCTTTGGGAAGGGTTACTTTACTGCCAAAATAAACAACCTTGCTTTTAGTCTCGCTTAAGCAGATTTATACACGATCAGAACATGTATTGTAGGTTTGGTGGGCTTCAAAACAGACTAATCTTGAGTTCCAGACGAGTTATAACCAATGAGATGAGGGAGGAAATTACAGTGACACTGACCCAAATGGTTAACTCGTCACTGCCCACAGAGGAGGTGCCAGAGGACTGGAGGACAGCTGATGCGTGTCCATTTTTCAAGGAGGGTGGCAGAGATCGACCAGGAGTAACAGACCAGTGAGTGTAGCATAAGTATTCGGGAACAGATTGTGGAAAATTCTGAAGGAGACAATTTTAATATCCATCTGGAAAAGCTTACACCAATTAGGGATAGTCAGTGTGTCCTTGTCAGAGGAAGGTCATGCTTAACAAATCTGGTGGAGATTTTCATGGAGTTGACCAGCTCTATCGATGAGGATAGGGCAAATGACGTTTATATGGATTTTAGCAAAGCCTTTGACAAGGCCCCACACGGGAGATTGATAATGAAGGGAAAAGTGCATGGCATCCAGATTAAATTGGTCAGTTTGCTCCAATATTAGCCCAGTCAGAGATGTTGGTAGAAAATTGTGTAGTTAGAGGCTGATATCCAGTGATGTACCACAGGGGTCAGTGCCAGATGCTTCCTGTTTGTGATATTCTTAAAAAGACGTTGTAGTTTGTGTATGTGTTTGTGTGTGTGTGTCTGTACGTGTGTGTACGTGTGAGTGCATATGTGTGTGAGAGAGAGAGAGTGTGTGCATGCGTGCATGTATGAGAGAGAGTGTGTGTGCGTGGGTGTGTGAGAAAGAGAGTGGGTGAGTGCATGAGTGTGAGAGCATTGTGTACATGTGTGCATGTGTGAACATGTGTCTACAGGTGCGCGTGTGTGTATGTACATTGTGTGGATATATGTGTGCGTGTGCACGTGTGTGAGAGAGAGTGTGCATGCATGTGTGTGTACGTGTGCGTATGTGAGAGAGTGTGTGTGCATGTGTGTGTGTGAAAAGGAGAATGTGTGTGTGAGAGTTTGTGTGTAGGTGGACACAGGCGGCTTATAGCTGGGGATGATGAGCAAATTTGTGGATGATACAAATATTGACACAGTGCTCAGTGAGGAATAAATCCTGGGGTGACAGAGAGATACAGACAGATTGATGAAATGGACAGATCAGCAGGGGATGCTATTTAATTCTGGGACGTTGACAGAAGAAACAAGACAAGGGAGCACTCAATTAATGGTGGGACATGAAGAAGCTCAGAGAAACGGAAAGATCTTGAGGAGATTGTTAACAGATCCCTGCAGCTGAAAGATAAGGTTAATAGAGTAGTTAAGAAGACACATGGGGCAGTTGCTTTTATTAGCTGAGGTAAAGATTATAAGGGCAGGGAGGTGACGTTGGAGTTGTACAGGTCATTGGTTAGGCAACAGTTGGAGTATTGTGTACAATTCTGGTCATAGCACCACAGAGAAGATATGATAGTATTGAAGGATTTTCCAGAACATTGTTTGGACTGTGGGAGTTTATCTGGGAAGAGGGAGGCTGGATAAGCACAGGCTGCTTTCTTTATAAATGAGACAGGGATTTCTTAGATTGGAAGGGGCATGGGCAGCGTGAATAGAAAGCAGATACACCCTTTCATCCAAAGGTCAATGACAAGGGAACATCATTTGAGGCAGAAAGGCAGGAAGTTTCGAGGCGACACAAGGCAAGATCTTTTCACCTCGAGAATGATAGGAGTTTGCAATTCAGAAGGGAAAACTCAGAAAAGTTATTGGATGAGCACTTGAAATGGTTTAACATTGAAGGCTATGGTCCAAACGCTGGAAATTGGGACTGATGCTAATTTAGTGTATATTTGGCTGGAAAACCATGACAGGCCACAGTGCCTCTTGTGTTCTGTTTGATTCTGGCTTTCTAGATTTCTGAAGTGCAGTTTCAGAATTCGTTTCTGTGTTTGTCTCTGATTTGAAGAAATGTTACCTCTTGTACGTTCCAGCTACTGATGTGGTCAGTATCAGCTTCAGCTTTTTTGTCAGAGTGCTCGTTTACGGACAGAATTTCCCAAATGAGTTGGAAAACTGAATGAACAAGAAAAGAAATGGGACAATACTGTGCAGGAGAACGGCTCTCAAGAAGCTCGACAACATGGGGGATTGAATAACTGAACGGCCTCAGCAAAATGAAGGGCATCACGGAAAAAGATATCAAATGATATTTAGATATTGACGGGATGGATAAAGTGTGAAATAATGTTAGGAGTGATGTTTGAAGACAAATTGTGATTAACTTGTGAGACCTAACAGGATGAGATTAATCCAGTCTTCGTGGGATTCAATTACGTGTTTGTATCTCAATGATATAATATCATTAAAAGAAACTTGTTATCGTAATCTGTTTGTTCAAAATGATTTTAAAAAATGCAGGTGTAATCACAGTTTCACAGTGGGGATACCACACAATATAAAATAAAGTCTCTGGAGCGGTGTCAGCTTCAGCTCCAAAAGAGATCCTCCATTCTGACAGATTGCCAGCAGCAGGAACAGGCTGCACCTTCCAAGGCAAATGGTCGCTAAAGTATACTACACCATCCCTGCTGTTTTTGATATTCCTAGTAAGTCTTGCAACAAATCAACGTGTATAATACTCTGTGTTGGTTCATACCTATTTCCACTCGATGACTGATAAGTATTTTTTTCCTTTTAGCAAGGGAAATCCTGATGCCATCTTAAATTGCCCTCACTTACTGAGTTTGAAGTGAAGAGTTTGTCAATGAGGAGGCCCCTCAGTAATGTGCAGCATTGTCTGTTTCCCTGCTCTGTGCCCAATGGTTTGGCACTGAGGCCACGTTGATGGAGTTTGGCTGAGAACCGGTCCTGGCTGGTCTAGGAAGTGTTTAGAAAGACCACTCTCTCTCTGTGAGAGTTCAAAGCCTGGTATCTGTCAGATGGGTTTGTGACAACGCAGCTCTCTGACACCTGGTGTTCCCCATTCTTTGATGCCAAGGTATTGTGTTGGTGGTTCTTTCTCAGGCAGCTTGTTCCAAATGGGTGCCCAGATATAGTGTGGGCAATAACTGTGTGGGACAGGTCATTATTGAGTGATTAATGAACATCAGCACAGAATATATTCACTACCCTGTGAGTTTCAAAAATCAGTGGTTGGATGCGGGCACAATATTTGTGAGGACAGGTCACTGCGAGGGGTGTTGAGTGCAGGGTTCCAATTGTGATGTGTATTGTTCAATTATTTGATTGTCAGACAGACATGGAAGTTGTGTCATTTGTGAAAAGATGCACCGTACTGTCCAACAGGAGAAACACTGAGATCTGGAGTGTGGTGGCAGTAGCTCTCCCACAGAGCATCAAACATCTTTGTCCATCAGGTTTCCCTCCCTGCCCTTTGTTGTTGTTACCCTTTGATGTTCCCTGCACGATAATGGTCTCTGTGAAGGACCTCACATGTGCCTTCGCTTGGGAATGTAACTTAGGCCTTTGGATATCGATTTGGATAATTATGTTCGATTATCACTGCGGTTATTTAGTTGACATTGACATTTTGGAGATGAATCCCCTGGATATATTTTGAGACCGATTCACTGTGAGGCCATAGTGTTTCACCATTGAGTGCAGTACTCTGTCAGCTTTGGGAAATCTCTGTTCTTGTCCTGCTCCACAGGGCTCAGAACGCTGGAGATTGGGTGATACAACAGGATTGTTTTGCTGATGAAAACAAGTTGGTTTGTGGTGAATTATGCGCGATTTCGGATATTTGATATGGTGGTGTTACTCCACAGATCCAATCAGGATCAAGAACATCCGACCATAAGGAGGAAAAGCCAGCCCTGTCACTGTGATCTCCAGCCGACCTGATGTTCAGTATTGAGGGACTTGGCCAGTTGGATCTATATCAGGGTCACCAGTTGATCCATAGTCCATTAGCAACAAACGACCAAAAGGATAGGATTAATCTTTAGACGGTGATATATCCTCAGGCATGGACCATCGTTGTACTGATTGGCACACAGGATGCCTGTTCAAACAGTGATTGTGATTGACACCGAAGGGGCGGATTTAGATGGATATACACATTCCAACAGTTATTACGGGACTTGTTGTAGTTACATCAATGCAAGACCTCACCATCTAATTTTAGCCACTCCGCCCCTTTGGAATGTTGTCACATGCTCCTTGTTCCCTGGATGATTGGAAAGTGGAGGTGAGTGGGAAAGACTGTTCGTCTGTATTCACTTTGTGCAAAGTTATTTCTGACTAAACCCTGTGCTGGTTGGGAATGACCATTCAGGGAACTGACTCCACACAGGCAGATCAGTATGTTCAGCTCCGTCTGATTGGATGACACTTTTCCTGTTGTTCAAGTCACTGTATCAAGGGGAGGTGGTTTATTGGAGATCGCATTAAGGTGCAGAGTAACCCCAGACTGTTTTGTGGCTATTGAGGAATGGAAGGTATGTTGGGGGTGGGAGTGAGGGAGTATTGAAGGGACTTGTCTGCTGCCAACTTGTACTTGGAAGTTTATAAATGATTGCAGTTGCTTGTGGAGGCTGAAGAGATTGGGGAGACACTGAATGAATACTTTTCATCAGTATGCACTCAGGAACAGGAAAATTTTTGGCGACTGAAAGAGCCATTTCCTATTCCAAGCTCTGTCTACTCAAACAAACCACACCCGAAATAAAGACACGAGCACTGACTACTCGCTGTTTAAAATCCCGCAAAGAGCCCCAATCTGTTATGGACTAAGCCAGAGCACTCAAAACGTTCTTAAGCAGGCAGCTCCAACCATAACTTTGCAACTTGTTTCGATAAGTATACAGTGAAAATTATCCAGATTAAGTTAGCTAAGTTGACTACTTGATTTTAAAACAGACAAAAATGTATTCATGAAATTACACAATGAATCACAAAGAAAAGAATAAAGAAGCCTACAGAAATCAGCAAATCCAAATCGACTTTATTAAACATTTGTTTCTTCTAATTCTTTAATTGCTTATTTTGTTTTTCATCGATGAGATATTAAGTGTATAAAAAAGCTGAATTATGTATGATCAATTAAGACTTGTTCTTATTTTCGCCAAAATGAACAAAATGCTTATGAAAACAACTTGATGCATCATACTTTATGAAAGAAATGAAAAGATCTACACATTTTTTTCTCTAGCATTTCGTAACATAAAATTGAGTTGAGTAATATTACTTGTCGAAGCGCCCAGCTGCCAACTATGGATCAACTATTTATGGAATATTATCACCATTACAGAAACATGGCTCAGGGAGGAACAGGAATGACAGCTTAATGTGCCAGGGCACATGAGCTTTAGGTAGAAGAAAGGTGGTTCAAAGAGGGGAGGAGCAGTTCCATTTTTGATTAAGGTGAGTATCAAAGCAGTAGTTTGAGATGGAATAATGGAAGGGTCATCCATTGAGGCTTTGTGGGTGTAGCTGAGAAATAAGAAAGGGATGGTGACGTTATCAGAGTTGTACAAATGCCACCAAATAATAAACAGGAATTTGAAGACCAATAATACAGAGAAACTGGAGCGGCTTGCAGGCGTAATGGGGTTGTCAGTCTGGGGGCTTTTAGATTTCCTAACATAGATTGGGACTGCCAGGGCATTAAAGGCATGGATGGGGTTCGAATTTATTCAGTGTGTTCAGGAATGTTTCCTCAAGCAGTGCATAAAGGGTTATCCTCGGGAAGGGACAACACACGAGCATGTACTGGGAAATAGCTTCAAAGATCTTAATTGGGTCAGGTCAAAATTTGATGGAATCAAATTGATTGGAATAGTTTCTATGAAGGCAAATGGACTGCCGGCAAATGGAAGACCTTTAAACGTTCAAGGTCTGTATTTTTCTGAGAGTATGAAGAGCAAGGTTGGCTCTTGGAATAGGAAACATTGTATCAAAAGATATGTTGATGCTCTGACTAGAGGAAAAAAAGACAAGGAGACATGGCTCAGGTACAGGAAGCTGGGATCAAGAGAATCCGCGGAGATATATAATGATACAGGAGTTTACTGAAGAAGGAAATCAGGAAGAAGCAAAGTGGGCAAGAGATAACCTTGCCTGAGAAGATTAAGGTGAATGCAAAGAGTTTCTTTAAGCATATGAAAAGAAAAATAATAACTACAGAGAGCATTGGACCTGATGACGAAAGTAGACATGTATGTGTGGAACTGCAGGATATGGGCAAGGTCCTCAACGAATATTTCTCATCTGTGTTAACCGTGGAGAAAGTCATGAAGACTTGGGAATTTTGGGAAGTGAATGTTGATACCTTGGGAATAGTCCCATATCACAGCGGAGGAGTTTTCAACGTATTAGTATGTATGAAGGTTGCTAAATCTCCTGCTCCTGACCATAAATATTCAAAAACGGTTCCAGACACTCGAGAAGAATATTTGGGTACCCAGGCTGATATATTTGATGCATCGTTAGTCACAGCTGAGTTCACAGAAGACTAGGGGGCAGCGACGGTTGTGTCCATATACAATAAAATGTTGCAAATAAAAGCTTGAAAGCTACAGAGCAAAAAGCTAGCAAACCGTGGTACATTAGTTACTTGGTAACATTCTGAGGGATGACATTGATGCATTTGGAAAGGGATTGGGTTTGATGATGATTAGTCAGTTTGTCTTTGTGCGTGGGAGATCAAGCCTAACAAATTTGTTGAGTTCTTTGCTGAAGTTGAAGATCTATTACTCCTCAAGAGGGGCCTCTTGGTTCGAGATCGGTCAAAGAATTGGCAAATGTGGTCTGTACAAAAGTTAGGGTCATTAGTTAATTGAATTAAGGTACCTTGACGCAATTCTATCCAGCAACAGAAAGGTGGAAGCTTCTGTGATCGGTAGTGAAGTTGAGCAATTACATTTGAAAATTGCACATTATTTATATATTTTTAATAAATAATCCATCCTTAATTACAAGAAATACCAATCAACTGTAACATGGTGACATGATTGAAGACAGGGTAATCCAATGGTATTCTTTGGAAAAGATATCTCACTTATATAAATTGTCATGCCATGCATCCGTTCAAGTTTAGTTCAAATGGTCAATTAAATGTGTCAGTATTCATTTTATGAAAACTTTATTGTCCTCTTATCTCTGAATTTCAGCTTAATTCTGTAAATAAGCAGTACAGGTTCACAGGCCAATTTATAGTATTCTTTTTGAATCGAGAAACCATTCTGTGGTGAATAAAGGTCTACATATACTTTTTGCCTAAATTCAAGTTTTAGATCCTCGTTCCCCCCTTTGGTCATTCTATGACCGCACCATAAATACATGGAACAAATTGGTCCAATTCAATCGCAGCAAAAGACTGCCATTATTCTTCTTCCTCCGAAGGAGAATCAAGGGCAGGTACTGATGTTTCTTCATCATGATTTAAGTAAAGAAGGAGAATTTTCAGGGGTGCTAATCTTGTCAGTAGAAGTTAATATTTTAGCAATAATACACTTAATTATACCAATACCAACAAAAATAGCAATTAAAACCAATAGCACCATATGTAGCCATATTAATTAGCCAATTGTACCATGAGCCAAAACCCCAATCTTCACGTCCGCACCTTCATTCAGTTGACAAGAGTACGAATATTACAATTCTGTCCAGTCATATTTTTGATATGATCAGTAACCCACATAATGCATTTCCTATAACGATAGCGCAAAATCCACGTTCCTTCACAAGTATGTATTGTTCTACCCATCTTATAATTGGGAAAATATTAGTGCCGTTAGGGATGTCATAGTGAAGATGTGTGTTGTTACACTTTCCAAATAGAGTTTGAATTCCAGTGGTAATAGGGATACGTTTTTCATTAAGGCATGCACTTGCGGTGCGCAGTCCTTCAGAAAAGCAGTGACGACTAATACATTTAATCATACCATAGGGAATAATTTCAGGAACTCTTACATGAGCGCACCCCAACCTTTACCATTGTAGCAATATGGATAGGAGATGGTGGATTTGTCAATAAACAAGTAGCAGATGGGGATAGGTAATAACTAAAAAAAGATATTACGTCCTGTAAATACATTTGTGTCCCCAGGTTAGGATTTGGAAGGATAAAAGGGATCAGGGAGTCTCTTACTGAAGTAAGGGCTTAACAAATTACTTCATCCTCTCCGAACATTTTATTATGGGTTTCCAGAAATGTCCCCCATTTGTCTCTATTTTTTACTGTGTGATCTATCTGAAAAGGGACAAGGCTTACCAGGAATGCCAGAGTACAAATTTAATCAAACTGGCACACAACACCGTTACAGGGTAAAGACCATTTAGACATGTTCTGTAAATGAACTGTTAATTTTTTAAGTGCAGTTGGCCACTGCAAAAGCCATTCTTGGTAACATTCAATCTTTCGGTACACATGGATATCTTCCTGGCATAGTTGGCACACGGTCTGTTTGCTCAGGATCGCACAGGGAAACTGTCCGTTCTAGTGCATCAATGCTGGCAATGGCAAGGCCACACAGCAGGTCAAGTTCGATTGTTATCATCCCCGCCCTGGCATGGTTGGAGAACGCAAAGTGTCCATTGTAATAAAGTATCAACGATTTCCTCCTTGTATATAAGCATATACAATATACATGGATTCAATTCAAATAGGCAGTGGCAAATAAGGAACACAAACTATTCTAGTAGAGGTCACCCATATTCTGGTTTGAGTATTGGGGGAGTACCTTATTTGAGGCCATAATTTGTGCTCTTCAGTAGGTTAGAAGGCCTAAGATCAATTTTGAAATAAGTAATTCTCAAACTAATCAAACTCAAGTGGCCCACTGGAGTGAATATATTGGACCTACTGGCAAAAAGCTCGTTCATTTCAAACTATACATTGGAGATTCCATTCTTACCCATTATTTTCTTATTTTATATGGAAAATCCCAGGCACGGGTGAATTAAGCAAACCTATTTTTATAAATACAGCATTGCTGGGATGTAATACTTTGAATTTTAAAACATGCACATTATCTAAAATTTACATGAGTTCTGCAATATATTGTATTCTCATTTTAAAGCTATCATTAACCTTGTGCCCAATTCAATGGCCTGACCTACAGCTGTAGTTACCAGAATTTAGAATTAAGTGTAGAAACCAGATAATGATTTTGAGCAGAAAAGTTGGGAATGAGTATTGACTGGAGGGAAATGCTGTCCCCAAATTATGGTAACATGACACAAACCTTTCAAACTACACTGATATTTTTCTAATATTGAGCTAACACTAGAGTTTAGATATTGGCACAAGCTTAAAATTATAAACCATCACTGTTCAGTATTAAACACCTTCGTGAAGATAATAGCTCAGCTAGACACTCCTTCTTCGATCTAACAGCCCAATCCAAATACAAATCATACCAACCAATGTATATTCTTATAAGCTCCAGACACAAAGCAAAGATATTTGGGCTTAGCGTCCATGCATGAAATCAAATGACTTCATCATTCAGTCAGTAGTATATTGTAGTAATGGAAATTTTCAAATTACTTCCAAATTTCAAAACAATATTGAAAGCAATCAAAACACTAAAACCGTATGATTACAGTTAGTAAGCAATAGAGAAATCACCCTCTACACTGTGAATTGGCACTGAACAGACAGTCTCATTCCCCCGTCAGGTTTGTACCTGACCCATGTCTGGCATACCCGCCCTTATACTGGGTCGAACCGTGTTTTGCTGGGGACCCAATGGTATCAGGTGTTTGGGGCGTAAGGCTGTGTGCTTGGCAGCTGCATATACTTGCCCATTACTTTAGAAAAAGTTTCAGTTTCATCAGCATGAGCCAAACATCTTAATAACCTTCAGATTGATTGAACGAAATAGCATTAATATAACACTGCCCTCTTGGGGGTTAAAATATTCAATGTTCCCACAAGGCTCCAAAATCGTGGATCATATGAAAAGCACAGTGAAGAGTCGGTGTATATTTTCCTTTTGCAGGAATGAATGCATATCGATTTCCAACATCAGTTCTGAGAGAACATTAAAAATACATTACTCCCCATTGGTGACATGTCAACAGTTAAAGCAAGGGCAAGGCATTTGCTCCGGGTCTTTTCTCGATGTCTTGTTGCCAGTCTCAAAGATGAAATGCCGGGGTCTACCTGTCCCCATTTTCAGGATTCCCACATGAAAAGGTTGTCCCACAGTGGTCGTCGGCTGAGCACAAGAGTTAGGTTTCGCCCCCAGTGGATATCCTGGTTCCAATCAACCCTATCTGGGCTGGCATACGGCATTTGGGATCGCGAGGGCGGTGGATATAATGTGTTTTACCTATAACTTGCATCATGGTTCAGTCCGGTTCTGGCTATCCCAATAGAAAAACCACCGCTCTCCTCATTTGCGGCTGAAAATTCCTGGACTGGTTTGTTCTGTTGGTCAGGATCATGTCTGTGACTCCAGGCAGAAAACATTGTAAAAGCATAGGGTTAAATAAATGTAATTGGGCTTCTTGATTATTGTTCAAGTCTTTGTCACTTCCATCAGACAGATAGGCATATCTTTCTGTCTTGTAACACAAGGCATTCGTGTTCAGGCTGCTCCCAGAATGTTACTGCATTTACATCAGTATCACACTTGGACACACTGAGCAAATGTGGCAAGTTTGGTCTTGCAGTCAGGGGCATGCTTCATTAACATAACTCTAGTTCCTGGGATCGGACCCGGTTTGGGTTGGCGCAGGTCACTCATTCCCATGATATCAACTATGAAGGCTGGATGCTTCATTTTCAAAAGAAGGAAAAGTTTCCACAAGTGGATCGTTAGAATGAAGGCTGGAGATGATTAGATTCCCTACAATGTGGAAAAAGGCCCAACGAGTCTACACCGTTGCTACGAAGAATAACTCACCTACACACATTTCCCTCTGACTAATGCAGCTATGGGCAATTTAGCATGGCCAAGTCACCTGACCTGCACATATTTTGACTGTGAGAAGAAACCGGAGCCCCTGGAGGAAACCCAAACAATCATCCAAGGCTGGAATTAAACCCGGGACCCGGGCATTGTGAGGCAGCAGTGCTAACCACTGAGCCACCGGGCTCTGCAGGGAAACAGAAACAAGTTTCCCACTTCTCAAAAAGGGTCGGTATGCCAGACATAGGCTCGCGATTCCCAGTAGAATCTAAGTTTCTTTTCATTTTACAGTATTTTTGCTTTAACCTTGTTTATATATTCCTCAACCTGACTGGCCTTACATCGTGTTCTCATGTCTTTTTTTATATACACATATATACACATTCACAGCCACCTGCCCAGCTTTTGGGAGTTTTATCTGCCATATATATATCTCTCCTATCTGCCAATCATGTGCAGAATTTCTTCAACTGGCTGGTAATGTGGCTATCCATTCTTTAATGAATTTGAATTAATGCATTCATGTTTTAAATTAACCATTAAACAATATGACAGGTCACTGACAATGTGTGAAGTAATCCTGCAAATTAATTTTGTTTCGAGCTAATACAACTGATTTATTATAAATATTAATAAATTATATATATATAATTAGTAATAAACATTTATAATAATAATAACAACATAATCATAATCCATAATTGGAAACCCAAC
This sequence comes from Hemiscyllium ocellatum, assembly GCF_020745735.1. Taxonomy (NCBI): domain Eukaryota; kingdom Metazoa; phylum Chordata; class Chondrichthyes; order Orectolobiformes; family Hemiscylliidae; genus Hemiscyllium; species Hemiscyllium ocellatum. The sequence continues at coordinate 29,687,441 of NC_083445.1, read as the reverse complement.
AAGTGACTAAAACATTTGTAAAAACTGTACTCTGCTGCTTTATCCTTCTTATTGCATCATTCTCCTCCCTTTTGTAGTTGATCTCCTTGCCTCTATTTCCAGTTTAACCTCATTTAACCAATTTATCAATTTATGCCTGTCTAGCTTTAAAGCATGTTCTTAACTATATGTTTTGTAATCTTAATTGTCATAATCTGAAAGCTCGTTTTAGGATTTGAATTTTCAGCTCATCAAAAATTGCACGAGGAGAATAACTAAAACAGGTGATTTGTCTCATTCACTTGTCCTGGTCACGGTATCACATGGCTATGACATTGTGGAGCTTGCCAACTCCATGGCAATGGGGCAGTGATGCTACAAAAGAAAGTGATTGATACACCATCCTATTCCTCGATACGTTTGGCTGACCCTATTTTCCAAGGATGGAATGCTGGGTGACAGCAGTGCCTGTTTAAGTCAGGAAGTAGTCCTTTTTTATCCGTTAGGGACACCTAATGATATGGATAGAATTCAGTTTGAATTTAGGAGAGAGCACTGAATGGCCTGGTACCAAGCATACGTTATGCATTACTGAGCGGGGATCCAGCTGAAGAAGGTTACGGGAAATAAGTTATCAATTATTTTTGTGGACATTGGTGGTTCAACACAATTTAGTTGTCATTGTCTTTTTTGGAGATCAGATGTCCCCTGTGGTAATATCGCAGTGGTCATTATTTTTACAATATATCTGAGTAACATACAATATTTTATTTTATTATACAATTTATAAATATATATTTAGATATATTATTTATAAATTGGAAATTGATTTATTCAGTATTCAATATTTGAAATGTAAAATACATACAATCCCCAACTTTGAAATCCACTATAATTACCCGGTTTTAGGCCCTTAATATAAATCCAAAATTAGGTTTCTTAAGTAAGCCTGAAAAATCATTGCTCAATAACAATGCTATAGGTCGTGAAATAATCAGAGCTGCCTTAAAAGGACTTGTCTATTCAAGTTAAAAAAAATACATGATTAGTGGCCGAATCCAAGGACACAGATATTAACCATAGGATATTAACTTTTGATGATTTATCACAAACTAATGTTGAACTGAAACTTCAACTGTTACCGAGGGAGGGGACTTCCTGAATAAAGCTACAGCTGGTACATCATAATCGCCAATTCTTAAAATTAGGTGGAAACATACGAGTCTGAAACACAAAAATAAAGTTATAATGTTGTCTTCCTCCGTATTAAAATCGAATAAGGTTGGTTTTCTTGCAAGGATCAAAGGGGTTAGTTTGAAACTGACAGTCAGGCAGTCATGACCTGTAAAAAGAACAGGAGTTAATATTTTATTTCATAATCACTGAAGAATCCTTAACCTTAACAGAAATCATGTTAAATTTCCAAAATACAAATCAGATTCAAAACAGTCCCGGATCTCAAGCGCCAGGGAAGAATGCACAAATCAATCATCAACAAACAAATGTGCATTCAAACCGAGTTACAAAGGGTTAAACTTTCTACGCGCTGTACATCTCTTTTTTCTCTCTCTGTCTTTCGCACAACATATCTCAGTTTTTAGCTTGGGAGTTTAGTCTGATAAATACTGGCTATGGCACAACGTTGCTTAACCAAGTGAGCAGGAATTGTTACCGATGCCTTATCTTTTAACACATCATGAAAGAACAACGGCCACCCTCCATATTCCATAAACAAAGAACAATCACCAAAACGAACAAACGAAGTAAACAAACAACAAAGCAAGACAAGCCAAGCTGAACAGATACAGCAGGTACAACAAACATCAAAACTAATAAGTGGCCAAAAATCGAAACTTCGACTGGGGAGAGGGGATAATTTTGTGAAAAACTGTTGATTCGTCCTCTGCCTCTTGCTTGGAGTGGAGGATGATTGTAATTAAGAGGTTTACCCCAAGTGTCATCGGAGTTTTAAGGGCAATTCTCACGAAAACTTCCTTGGTTCCCCTGTGTGGCCTTTCTCGGCCACTTAGAGATACAATGGTGGGGACTGCCGCCAGTCAGACAGTTTTCAGTCGGCAGTCACGGGCCCATTGATACAGACTGTTACAATTAAAACAGGCCGGGAACCGACGCCGAGGGGGAGATCCTCTGCCACACCAACGATTGGAGCCTTGAATGTGTGCAGGTCCACTGTTATGACGCCCGGATAATTGTTGAGGTACCCCCTCTTGAAATACAAATTCTAATTTTACACGGATTGGTGATCTGCTGATACCATAAGGCGCTAATAAAACGATGGAGTTGATGAGGGGTGCTTTCAACACAGTCTAGATTGTTTGTTTTGACTGCTGTAACTACAGAGGGCAGCAGGCAATTTAATAGCATAGAATTCTACTCTGCATTAATAACATTTAAATTCCAAGCCCGATCGCTGGAATAGGACTCATGACACTCCCTGAAATGTTCCAAAAAGCCTCAACAGTCTCCTTAATTTTGGGGCAAAGTTCAAGGATACGAGTAAAGTCAATAGACTTTGCTAGTATAGCAGATGCAGCAGCGAGAATTTCATCTGGTCGCTGGTGTTCCTGGACTACAATATTAGTGAAAGCAGGAAAGTTGTTGAGAATTAAGTGAAACGGCTGTACATTCCAAAGACTGATCAGCATGTAAGGAAGAGTTTGAAATGGGAGCCGCAAAAAAAAAATACCACTCATCTAAATCCGAATTATCATTGTCTTCCTCGTTAAAACTAAAGCCAACCATCGAACTGCGCAGTTCAGTTTGTTTACCAGTCACTTGTGACTTTTCCTTTTATTTCTGTCATTGTTTTGATCGAGCACATTGACTTTTAAGAACCTCAACAGATTCCATCGCACCATTTGCAGTTAATTCAATCCCCAATTTGGTGGCAGGATCCTGCTCCGAGCGCAAAACGGATTCATTGTACCACTCACCACAATACTGTCACCATAGTCCGATTAACCCTTTTGTTCCCACTCCGCTGTTCCGTCGCCAAATTAATTGCTGAGCTGATGAAGGGCTTTTGCCCGGAACGTCGATTTCGCTGCACTTTGGATGCTGCCTGAACTGCTGTGCTCTTCCAGCCCCACTGATCCAGAATCCACATTAATTGCTGAGCTGATGTAACCAATGGAACAGCTGTTGGCCCACCTCATGGCCATTCTTCACCAGCCAATGTTTTGTTGAGACCTCCATACAGTTTTCTAAAGGCCTCAGGCTTTTCGGGATATTTTCCACATAATGTCACTAACGTTGATGATGGATCATCTGTTCTGTTTATGTCATTACCCATTTTAAAATTAACTCAGTTTTATAACAACTTCTTTTTTTAAAAAAATTATTTTTCGCTGATCAGACTTCCACAAACCCTAATCAATTTCACAAACCTCTTTAAATAAAACTTCTATTATAAAATATCGTGATATTTCTTTTGATTAAAAAAACAACTTAAGTATTTATTTTATATTATTATTATTCACTATTACTTAATATTATTATTAGGTATTATATTTTGTTATATTGATAATAACCGATTAATCATAATTCTGGGCCGCTTGCCTCCCTTAAAAACTTCAAATATCGAATATTAATACCTGCCTGTTTGAAGCTGTTGAGGACCATATTCTCTGTACAAACATCCGATATTTAGAACCTGGAAATATACAAGGCTCGGGAGATCGAAGTTTCTTTTTATAACCGGAAATTAACAAATTTCGGGAGATTGATTTCCGAAATAAAAATAAATCGATGAAGTCCGGGAGATAGACCTTTTTTTATATAAAAGGCCCGAAATTAAGAAGGCTTGGGAATTCAGATTTCAACCCTCCCCTCGGAGTTTAGCATTTTTCGAAGACCACTCTCCCTTAGTCCCACAGCACCCTCAACTTTAATTAATCTCCCCCCCTTTTTTGTACCATTTAAAACGTCCCGCAGACCCAATCCTTGCTAAGACCGATCCTTTCGGGCTGGTCTGGAAAACAAACACTGAGGGGTCACATCAGACACCCGTTGAATGAGAGGGAAACCAAACGCTCTTAAAATACTCAGGTCTGGCCGGCCGAATGCCTCAACACTCAATAGTGAAGGACATTTATCTCTTACACTGCTGCTCACAATATGTCCATGCAGAAAATGAGTCACGGCATGAAAATGAAGAACTATGACCCCTCAAGAGGGGCCTCCTGTTTCGAGATCGGTCAAAAGAATCGACAAGTGCGGTCTGTACAAAAGTAAGGGTCATGAGTTGATTGAATTAAGGTCCCTTGTTGCCATTCTATCCCGCAACACAGAGGGGGAAGCTTCTGCTTTCGGTGGGGAAGTTGCACAATTACATTTGAAAATTTCACATTATTTACATGACTTTAAGAAATGGTATACCCTTAGTTACAAGAAAAACTGATCACATATAATAAGGCGACATGATTTACAGCAAGTTCATCCAACGATATTTCCTTGGAAAGGGTTCTTAATTACAAGACAAGTCCAATCAACTGTAATATGGTGACATGATTGAAGACAGCCTAATCCAATGGTATTCTGTGGAAAAGATACCTTATTTACTCTAATTGTCATGCCATGTATCAGTTCAGGGTTAGTTCAAATGGTCAATTAATGCGTCAATATTCAATTCATGAAAACTCTATTGTCCTGTTATCTTTGAATATCAGCTTAATTCAACAAATCAGCAGTACGGGTTCACAGGGCATTTCTTTTTAAATCGAGAAACCATTTTGTGGTAAATAACAATCTACATACACTTGTTGCCTAAATTTAAATGTTAGATCTTCAAAGTGACGAACAATATTGATGAGGGCAGGGTGGTAGATATCATCTTCATGGATATCAGTAAGGTCTTTGATAAGCTTTTACATGTTGGGCTGCACTGGAAGGTTAGATCGCATGGATCCCAGGGCAAGCTGGCCAATTGGATACACCATTTGTTTGATGGTAGGAAGCAGAGCGTAATAGTGGAATGATGCTTGTTGGATTGGAGACGTGTTGGATGCTTGTTGGACTGGAGTCGTGTGATCAGTAGAGTGCCTCAGGGGTCGGTGCTAGGACCATTGCTGTTTCTTTTCCAATCAGTGATTTTGGTGAGAATGTATAAGGCATGATTAGTAAGGTTGCAGAGGAGAGTAAAATAGGCAGTATCACGGACAGTGACGAAAGTTACCAAAATTGCAGCAGTACCTTGATCAGCTGGGGAAGTGGACCAATAAAGGGCAAATGGAGTTTAATACAGCTACGTATGACATGGAGTGACAGGTAGACAGGATGGTGGAAAAGGCTTTCGGCACACTTGTCTTCATGAGTCAGGGCATTGAGTATCGAAGTGGGGAAGTCTTCCTGCATTTGGAGTATTTGTTTTTAGTTTTAGTTACCTTTCTAAAGGAAGAATGTTATTAAACTGGAAAAACTGCAGAAGACATTTACAAGGATGTTGTCAGAACTCAACAGCCTGAGATATAAGGAGAGTTTGGATCTATTTATATTTAGAAAAGAATAAGCTTATCACTGATAGGCAACATGGTCTTGTGCGAGGAGATCGTGCCTAACCAACTTCATAGAGTTCTTCGAGAAAGTGACCAAGTTGTTCGATGAAGGAAGGGCTGTTGATGTCATATGCATGGACATTAGTAAGGTGTTTGATAAGGTTCCTCATGGTAGACTAAAGGACAATTTGAAGTCATATGGTGTGCAGGGTGTTCTAGCTAGGTGGATAAAGAACTGGTTGAGCAACAGGAGACAGAGAGTAGTAGTTGAAGGGAGTTTCTCGAAATGGAGAAAGGTGACAAGTGGTGTTCCACAGAGGTCAGTGTTGAGGCCACTGTTGTTTGTAATATACATAAATGATCTAGAAGAGGGTAGTGTTGGTATGATCAGCAAGCTTGAAGATGACACAAAGCTTGGTGGAGTAGCAGAAAGCATAAGGGACTGTCAGAGAATACAAGAGGATATAAGTAGACTGGAGAGTTGGGCGGAAAAGTGGCAGATGGCTTTCAATCTAGACAAATGTGAGATGATGCATTCAGGCAAGTGTATTTCTCGAGCGAATTATATAATGAATGGAAGCGCCTTGGGAAAAGTTGATGGACAGAGAGATCTGGGAGTGCAGGTCCATTGTACCCTGAAGGTAGCTGCACAGGTGGGTAAAGTGATCAAGAAAGCCTATAGTATGCTTGCCTTCATTGGACGGGGTATTGAGTATAAGAGCTGGCAAGTCATACTAAAGTTGTACAAAACATTGGTTTAGCCGCATTTAGATTATTGTGTATAATTCTGTTCGCCACATTACCAAAAGGATGTTGACACTTTGGAGAGGGTGCAGAGAAGGTTTACGAGGTATGGAAGGTGCTAGCTATGAAAAGAGGTTGAGTAAGTTAGGTTTATTTGCATTAGAAAAAAGGAGATTGATGGTGGACCTGATTGAAGTTCACTTAATCATGAAGGATATAGACATGGTGGATAGAGACAAGCTTTTTCCCAGGGCGAAGGATTCAATACCCAGAGGTCACGCTTTCAAGGTGTGAGGTGGAAAGTTTAAGGGGGATACACACGTCAAGTACTTCACACAGCAGGTGGTGGGTGTTTGGAACGTGTAGCCAGCAGAGGTGATTGAGGCAGGCACGGTAGATTCATTTAAGATGCGTCTGGACAGATGCAAGAGCAGGTGGGGAGAAGAGGAATGCAAATGCTTAGGAATTGACCAACAGGTTTAGACAGTAGATTTGGATCAGCTCAGGCCTGAAGGGCCGAAGGTCCTGTTCATGGGCTGTAAATTTTCTTTGTTCTTTTGTTCACCTATGCATAACTAACCTCGATCCTTTCTGGTCTAATATCTTGTACCTCCTTCTTCTCCACTATAATATTCTCCTTTTCCTGAGGGAACACCAATGAGAAATGTTCATTTAGCCCCTCCCTGGTCTCTCCAGTGTCCACACTCAACTTCCCACTTCAGTCCTATTCTTACCCTAATCATACTATTATTCCTCACATGCCTATAGAAAGCTTTAGGATTCTCCTTTATTCTATTTGCTAAAGATTGCTCGTGTCCTCTCTTTGCTCTTGTTAACTCTCTCTTTAAATCCTTGCTAGCTGATCTGTAACTCTCCATCGCCTCATCAGTACCATCTTGCCTCATCAACACATTAGCCTCCATCTTCTTCTTAACAAGAGAAGCAATTTCTGTAATAAACCACCTTACCTTATCGTTTATTCCCATCCTGACAGGGACGTACCAATATAACACACAATATCTGTTCCTTAAGCCAGTTCCACATTTCGATTGTCTGCATCCCCTGCATGTTGCTACCCGATTCTATGCTTCCTAATTCTTACCTAATCACATTATAATTGCAGTTTCCCCATCAATAACTCTTGACCTGTGGCAGATACCTATCCCTTTCCATCGCTAAACTAAATGTAATTGAATTATGGACACTCTCTGCAAAGTGCTCACCTACAACTAAAACAAATATGTGGCCTGGTTCATTACCCAGCACCAGATCCAGTGTAGGCCTCCATTTGTTGGCGCTTCGATATACTGTGTCTGGAAACCCTCCTGTACACATCGTACAAAAACTGATCTATCCGACGTACTGGAGCTATAACAGTTCCAGTCAATGTTGGGGAATTTGAAGTCCCCCATAAGACCAACCTGTTCCTTTCACTCCTACTCAGATTAATTTTGCTAATCCTCTCTTCCACCTCCCTGTAACTCTGTGAAGGCCTATAAAAACTCCAAGCAGTCTGACCTCTCCTCTCCTGTTTCTAACACCAGCCCACACTACCTCAGTAGACGAGAAGACACCGCCTTACATCTCAGAACAGAAATAAATATAAGAAGTCCCTCCTTTACCAGAAACCTCTGCTCTCTGACTTCAAATTTAAAATCACATATTCAGTGACTCACTGCTCCCAGCAGGCACCTAGTGCAAGCTCCTGTCCTTCGAGTTGGTCCTGCCGCTGAAAAACAAAAATTGAGGACTCCTGCTATCGTGGTAAGTTTTTAAAGGCAAAAGCCAGTGTCTCACCGCTCCCGGCAGGCCCCAGGTGCTAGCTCCCACCCATCGAGATGCTGCCACCGCTGAAAAACAGAAATGGAGGACTCCCATTCCATTCCATTCCATTCCAGACCAATACCTCTTGGGTTGCAGTAAACACTGGCCATCCAAAAGGTGAGTTACTCAGTGAAGACTTATTTATTTCTTAATTTGTTCTTGTCGCTATCTGACTTTTGAGCACAGCTTGTGCTCAATGGTAATCCGGTGCAGTTGGTCAGTGTGGATTCAGTGGTGCTAATACAATTGAACATCAGAAGAAGATAGACACTTTCTCCAAATTTGAAGATCATCATTGTTTGTCATTAAGTGCCACTCACATATGTGGCATGAATGCCCCTTGTCAGTTGGCAGTCCAATGTTTAAATCTATCTTGCTCTTCGCAGCGATGGACACGGACACAAGGGCTATCTCGTTTTTATTGTTTCCCATTGCCCTGTGCCATTATTGGCATGTCTCTCTTTTTTCCTCTCGTTCCCTTCCTCACGTATGCCTCCCGGTAGATACAAAATCACATTTGTGTGACTATATTCTTTTCGATTCTCAAGTCTAAAGACATGAATTTCAGATGAGCCTCGATTTTATTGAATGGTGGATCAGGTTAGAAAGGCTGGGTGTCCTTCTCCTATTCGTCAACTGGACGTGCCTCAACTTTTTTATAGATTTGTTCACAAATAGTGATGCCCGACAGCTGTTTCGCATTCTGTACCATCGGCAGTGAAGAAGCCATTTATTTCTTTGAAGCGAGGAAAACATTACAGGTGGTGGACCTGCTGCATTTATATTTCTACAAGGCTGAATCTATGCTTTTGCGATGTGCTGTCAACGGAGTCTTGGTAATTTGCAGCAGTGCTTTGGGTAGATATCACACATTGTTGCTACACCTCATTAATAGCTAAGCATCTCAATGTGCCAGATCTTCATGAGTTGCCAGTAAAGTGGGCAACTTTGTCAAAGCTGGTGTTTTTCTTTGGCTGTGGATTATTTCAAAGTGATCCTGGCTTGTACTTTGTTGCCAATGGGGTCAGACTGGTGTAAATAGTTCGATGTTGTGGAAATTTTGTTTACAATTCGAGATAGGGACAATTTACAAACGTATGCATGCTGAAGAAGAAATGAGAGATTATTACTTTCTATATTAATGCACTATCATTCTATTTGTTCTTCTACCTCTCTCACCTCCATCAGCAACCTGGGATAGATCCACCCTGTCCTGGGGATTTGTCCACCCTAATAACCTTTGGCATACCCAAACCGTCTTCCCTACTTATGTCAAAGTGATCCAGATTAATCAAACTTCTATCTATAATCTCAAGATTCATCCTGTTCCTCTCCTCAGTGAACACTGATGCAAAGTAATAATTCAGAATTTCACCCATTCTCTCAGGTTCGGCTCACAGCCTTCCTTCATTATCTTTTAGTGGACCAATCCTTTCTCTGGTTGCCTGCTTGCTTCTTACTTAAGCATAAAATGCTTTAGGATTATCCTTTATTATGCTTGCTAAAGCCACTTCATGACCCCTTTTAGCCTGCTTGATTCCTCGTTTTAACTTGCCCTACTCTTCCGACATTCCTCCAGGGCCCGTTCTGTTTTAGCTGCTGAGACCTTACGTACCCTTACCTTTTTCTCTTGGCTAGTCGTACAATTTGTCCTGTCATCCGCAGTTCATGAATCTTGCCCTTCCTATCCTTTGCCTTAAATGGACATGATTATCCTGCACTACCGTGAACGTTTCTTTGAAAGCCTCCCACATCTCAAACATGGACTTCCCTTCAAATGGCTGTGTCTAATCCACATTTTGCTGCTCCTGCCTAATTTTGATATAATTGGCCTTGGTCCAGTTTAGTACTCTTCCCTGAGGACCACTCTCTTCTTTATCTACGAGTATTATAACACTCAAAGAATTGTGGTCACTGCTCCCAAAGAAATCCCCCACCTCAACTTCTACCACTTGCCTTGGTTTGTTCCCCAGTACCAGGTCCAATATGGTCCCGTCCATCGTTGGACGAGTGACATACTGCTCTCGAAAACTCTATTGGACATTTCGTACAAGTTCTACTCCATCCAGACCACTGACGGTAAGTGTATCCCAGTCAATGTTGGGAAAATTATAATCTCCCATCACCACTGCCCTATCGCCTCTTCATCTGTTCATAATCTGTTTATCTATTTGTTCTTCTACCTCACACTCACTGTTGGGAGGTCTGTAATCCATCCCCAACAATGTAACCGCACCCTTTTTATTTCTCAGCTTCACCCATAAAGCCTCACTGGCCAAGTCCGTCATAGTGTCCTCCTTTAGCACAGCCGTGATATCATCCCTGACCAGCAATGCAACTCCACACCCTCTTTTACTTCCCTCCCTGTCCTGTCTGAAGCGTCTATATTCTGGAACATTTAGTTGCAAATCATCATCCCCTTCCTTCAACCAAGTCTCTGTGATGGCAATAATATCATGCTCCCAGGCACCAATCAAAGCCCTAAGTTCATCTGCCTTACACACTATACTCCTTGCATTAAAGTAGCTGCATTTCAGGCCAACAGTTCTTTTGCGCTCACTTACTCTCTGCCTATTCTTCCCTTTATTAATGTTACCTTACATTCTTACATTCTTCAGTCTCTATCTCGCTGCCTACTTGTTTTCTCTTCTGGTTCCCAGACCCCTTCCACATTAGTTTCAAACCTTCCCAACAGCGGTAGCAAAAACTCCCCAAAGAACATTGGTTCTGGTCTGGATCAGATGTAGGCTGTCTCTTTTGTATTAGTCCCACCTTCACCAGAACCGGTCTCAATGTCCAAAAAATCTGAACCCCTCCCGACTACACCATCTCTCAAGCCACGTGTTCATCCTGCCTTTTTTTTTCATTTCTACGCTGGCTAAAATGTGGCAATGATATTAATCCCGAGATCACTACCTTTGAAGTCCTCCCCTTTAACGTTTCTCCTAGATCCCTGAATTCTTCTTTCAGGACCTGATTTGTTATCAATTCTAGAAAGAGTGAAAGTAGGCAAGTCTCCTGGGCCGGATGGGATATATCCGAGTATTTTCTGGGAAGCTTGGGCAGAGATAGTAGAGCCTTTGGCTCTGATATTTGAGTCGTTGTTATCTCCAGATTTAGTAGCTGAGGACTGGAGGATTGCAAATGTTGTGTCCGTGTTCATGAAGGGCAGAAGAGGTGACCCAGGTAATTATAGACAAGAGAGCCTTCTTACTGTTGCTGGAAAGGTTTTGAAAAGGATAATACGAGATAAGATATGTAATCATCTCGCAAGTAACAATTTGATTTCAGATCGTTAACATGGTTTTGTCAAGTGCAGGTCTGCCTCATAAACTCTATGAGTTTCTTGAGAAGGCGGCCAAGCATGTAGATGAGGATAGGGCAGTTGACGTGGTACATATGGATGAAAATGTGTTGCTGGTTAAAGCCCAGCAGGTTAGGCAGCATCCAAGGAACAGGAAATTCGACGTTTCGGGCATAAGCCCTTCATCAGGAATGAGGAGAGTGTGCCAAGCAGGCTAAGATAAAAGGTAGGGAGGAAGAACTTGGGGGAGGGGCGATGGAGATGTGATAGGTGGAAGGAGGTCAAGGTGAGGGTGATAGGCTGGAGTGGGGTGGGGGCGGAGAGGTCAGAAAGAAGATTGCAGGTTAGGAGGGTGGTGCTGAGTTGAGGGAACCGACTGAGACAAGGTGGGGGGAGGGGAAATGAGGAAACTGGAGAAATCTGCGTTCATGCCTTGTGGTTGGAGGGTTCCCAGGCGGAAGATGAGGCGCTCCTCCTCCAGCCGTCGTGTTGTTATATTATTCCGGTGGAGGAGTCCAAGGACCTGCATGTCCTCGGTGGAGTGGGAGGGAGAGTTAAAGTGTTGAGCCACGGGGTGGTTGGGTTGGTTGGTCCGGGCGTCCCAGAGGTGTTCTCTGAAGCGTTCCTCAAGTAAGCAGCCCGTCTCCCCAATATAGAGGAGGCCACATCGGGTGCAGCGGATGCAATAGACGATGTGTGTGGAGGTACAGGTGAACTTGTGGTGGATATGGAAGGATCCCTTGGGGCCTTGGAGGGAAGTGAGGGAGGAGGTGTGGGTGCAAGTTTTACATTTCCCGCGGTTGCAGGGGAAGGTGCCGGGAGTGGAGGTTGGGTTGTTGGGGGGTGTGGACCTGACGAGGGAGTCACGAAGGGAGTGGTCTTTGCGGAACGCTGATAGGGGAGGGGAGGGAAATATATCCCTGGTGGTGGGGTCCGTTTGGAGGTGGCGGAAATGACGGTGGATGATACGTTGTATACGGAGGTTGGTGGGGTGGTAGGTAAGAACCAGTGGGGTTCTTTCTTGGTGGCGGTTGGAGGAGCGGGGCTCAAGGGCGGAGGAGCGGGAAGTGGAGCAGATGCGGTGGAGGGGATCGTCGATCACGTCTGGGGGGAATCTGCGGTCCTTGAAGAAGGAGGCCATCTGGGCTGTGCGGTGTTGGAACTGGTCCTCCTGGGAGCAGATGCTGCGGAGACGAAGGAATTGGGAATATGGGATGGAGTTTTTACAGGGGGCAGGGTGGGTGGAAGTGTCGTCCAGGTAGCTGTGGGAGTCAGTCGGTTTATAGCAGATGTCTGTGTTGAGTCGGTCGCCTGAGATAGAAATGGAAAGGTCTAGGAAGGGGAGGGAGGAGTCTGAGACAGTCCAGGTGAATTTGAGGTCGGGATGGAAGGTGTTAGTAAAGTTGATGAACTGTTCAACCTCCTCGTGGAGGCCTGATGCAGCGCCGATACAGTCATCGATGTAGCGGAGGGAAAGGTGGGGAGTGGTGCCAGTGTAGTTGCGGAAGATGGACTGTTCCACATATCCTACGAAGAGACAGGCATAGCTGGGGCCCATGCGGGTGCCCATGGCAACTCCTTTAATTTGGAGGAAGTGGGAGGATTGAAAAGAGAATTTATTCAGGGTGAGGACCAGTTCAGTCAGTCGAAGGAGGGTGTCAGTGGAAGGGTACTGGTTGGTGCGGCGGGAAAGGAAGAAGCGGAGGGCTTTGAGTCCTTCGTGATGGGGGATGGAGGTGTACAGGGACTGGATGTCCATCGTGAAAATAAGGCGTTGGGGACCGGGGAAGCGGAAGTCCTGGAGGAGGTGGAGGGCGTGTGTTGTGTCCCGAATGTAGGTGGGGAGTTCTTGGACTAAAGGGGACAGAACCGTGTCAAGGTATGCGGAGATGAGTTCGGTGGGGCAGGAGCAGGCTGAGACAATGGGTCGGCCGGGGCAGGCAGGTTTGTGGATTTTGGGCAGGAGGTAGAAATAGGGAGTGCGGGGTTGTGGGACTATGAGGTTGGAGGCGGTGGATGGGAGATCCCCTGAGGTGATGAGGTTATGGATGGTCTGGGAGATGATAGTTTGGTGGTGGGAGGTGGGGTCGTGGTCGAGAGGGCGATAAGAGGGGGTTTCCGCGAGCTGGCGTTTGGCCTCAGCGGTATAAAGGTCGGTGCGCCAAACTACTACCGCGCCTCCCTTGTCTGCCAGTTTGATGGTGAGGTTGGGGTTGGAGCGGAGGGAGTGGAGGGCTGCACGTTCTGAAGGTGAGAGGTTGGAGTGAGTGAGACGGGTGGACAGGTTGAGTCGGTTAATGTCGCGGTGGCAGTTGGCTATAAATAGATCGAGGGCAGGTAAGAGGCCAACACGGGGTGTCCAGGTGGATGGGGTGCATTGGAGGCGGGAGAAGGGGTCGTCAGAGGGTGGGCGAGAGTCTTGGTTGTGAAAGTAGGCACGGAGGCGAAGGCGGCGGAAGAATACGACCCCACGAGGAGGTTGAACAGTTCATCAACTTTACCAACACCTTCCATCCAGACCTCAAATTCACCTGGACTGTCTCAGACTCCTCCCTCCCCTTCCTAGACCTTTCCATTTCTATCTTGGGCGACCGACTCAACACAGACATCTACTATAAACCGAATGACTCCCACAGCTACCTGGACTACACCTCCTCCCACCCTGCCCCCTGTAAAAACGCCATCCCATATTCACAATTCCTTCGTCTCCGCCGCATCTGCTCCCAGGAGGACCAGTTCCAATACTGTACAGCCCAGATGGCCTCCTTCTTCAAGGACCGCAGATTCCCCCCAACATGATCGACGATGCCCTCCATCGCATCTCCTCCACTTCCAGCTCCTCCGCCTTTGAGCCCTGCCCCTCCAACCGCCACCAAGACAGAACCCCACTGGTTCTCACCTACCACCCCACCAACCTCCGTATACAGCGTATCATCCGTCGTCATTTCCGCCACCTCCAAACGGACCCCACCACCAGGGATATATTTCCCTCCCCTCCCCTATCAGCGTTCCACAAAGACCACTCCCTTCGTGACTCCCCCGTCAGGTCCACACCCCCCACCAACCCAACCTCCACTCTCGGCACCTTCCCCTGCAACCGCAGGAAATGCAAAGCTTGCGCCCACACCTCCTCCCTTACCTCTCTCCAAGGCCCCAAGGGATCCTTCCATATCCGCCACAAACTCACCTGCACCTCCAAACTCATCATCTATTGCATCCACTGCACCCGATGTGGCCTCCTCTATACTGGGGTAACGGGCCGCCTACTTGCGGAACGTTCCAGGGAACACCTCTGGGATGCCCGGACCAACCAACCCAACCACCCCCAACCACCTCTCCCTCCCACTCCACCGAAGACATGCAGGTCCTTGGACTCCTCCATCGCCAGAACATAACAACACGACAGTTGGAGTAAGAGCGCCTCATCTTCCGCCTGGGAACCCACCAACCACAAGGGATGAACTCAGATTTCTACAGTTTCCTCATTTCCCCTCCCCTCACCTTGTCTCAGTCGATTCCCTTGGGCTCAGCACTGCCCTCCTAACCTGCAATCTTCTTCCTGACCTCTCCGCCCCCACCCCACTCCGGCCTATCACCCTCACCTTGACCTCCTTCCACCTATCACATCTCCATCGCCCCTCCCCCAAGTCCCTCCTCCCTACCTTTTATCTTAGCCTGCCTGGCATCCTCTCCTCATTCCTGATGAAAGGCTCTGGCCCGAAATGTCGAATTTCCTGTTCCTTGGATGCTGTCTGACCTGCTGTGCTTTGACCAGCAACACATTTTCAGCTGTGATCTCCAGCATCTGCAGACCTCACTTTTTACTGGAGAATAGAAACTGCAGAGGAACAAGCTCATTGGTTTTCAAATGCGATTTTTTTTCTCTGTAAATCGTATTCGGGATTTTTTAAAACAGACTAGTATTGTGGGTAGTGGTGGGCGGGGAATTTGTGAATGATACATTTAAGAGAAAAGGGTTGCAAATAGTTGTTAGCTAATTTTCTGATGGACTCAAAAATACCGTTGTTAATTTTTACTTGAAATTATGACTTTTGGGATTGTTCTTTGCCTCTCGAATTTTAACAGAGTACAGCACGGGGTGAATCTTACCTGTCTTGCTAGTTAATTAGCAGAGGGGTTTACCCCGTGTCATTACACCTCTGACTGGGGCTTGGATTTCTCCAATGACACAGCAGATGATTCGTAGAAAGGAACAAATCAAGAAAAGGAAGGCTATCAGCATCAGGCCAGAGTGCACTGAACAGAAACAGAGAAACAAATTATTTCTGAGAATACAATTATAATAAAAATACAAATTTTTATGTGGATAAATTATTGAATGTATATGATGGATGGTTTTTAACTTTTGTCCAGATGTGTGGGTCAGAGAATTCAGTGAGGTTGAGAGGTCCAGGGCCTGTCATTACTGTTGCATTCCGGCCTGCAGTGAAAAATGTAACCTTCCTCCATTTTAGTTTGTAACCGGTTCACTCGCTGTGAAGTGATTCCTTGGGATATTTTTCTGGTCATATCTCATACCTCCTTCAGTTATGCTTTTGTTGTTTAGTTTTCTACTAACTGTTACTCATTGCTAACAGCATGTTACGTTGGCTTTGCTCCTGCAGTCTCTTTCTCAGATGGAGTCATTCCTTGCCCATTAGTAAAGGAGGGTTATCTTGCTGCTTCTCCTTCTCCTTTCTGTTCATCCTCACGTGCACTGCTCCTGCTGCAGATAATGTTGGCTCTTAGTTTCTTGGATTTATTCATCAACTGAATTATTTTTATAACGGGATATTTCACTGCATACTTTAACTGGTCTCTGAAGTTTTTCTGTGTCACCACATAAATAAATGCATTTGAGCAACAGCTCAGGTTCCTCAGCATAAATGCAACTCGTCCAAAGACAAAAGAAGTAGCGGAATCCAAGGAATAACCAACATTAAAGAAATGTAAAATATATACCAACCAGAGAAGAATGAAGCTGGCAGATATAGCAAAGAGTAAAATCGCAGATTTCTTTCTCCTCTTTATTTCGATGTCGCTCTCTATTTTTGTCTGACCCCTCAGTCCTTCACGCAATTTATTGGCCTCGAAGATGTACCTGACAGTCAGAACGTTGATAAATAGAATAAAAATGAATGGGAGAAATGGTGTTAAAAATGTTCAAAATATCTAAAACATGACCAATTACGTTTTTTAGAATAACTGTGGGTGATATAACAGTACCATGGAACATTGTTGATGATCTGTCTTGGTTTAAATGGAAAATAGTTGGGAATATTCTTCAAAGAAAAGAAAATACAGATCACCGCTAGAGTCTTAGTCACTGTGCAATATTTAACTTTCATTCGATGAAAACAAATGGCAACAAATCGATCAAAAGAAAAAGCAACCGTGAACCAGACAGAACAATCAATGGTCAAACAACTCAGTGCATAGATAACACCACAAACAGGAACGATATCTAGGAAACACGGTGGGTAATAATAATTTGGAAATTGGTAAAGGACTATATATAAAACAATGAATAGTAGATCCGATGTTGCCTTGGCCAACAGATAACGAGTGCTGCATGCAGAAAGACCACTCTTCCCCCGAGCCAAGAATACAATCACCACGAGACTAACTGTAAGAGAGAGAAAGGACAAATGAGACTTCCAGTTCCTGATCAAACTTTCTCAGCCAACAATGTAGAATACATGTTGTTCCACGTCCTATGAACTTTAAAGGATTTGCACCACATTAGCAACTTCTCTCTAAATGAATTTACTTTTCTAAAACACATAGGGAAGAATATGAGCAGCAGCTTGCTCACAGAAACACAGTCATGTCCTTACTGGGGATTTTTGGGGATTATCTGTGTTTGATTTCAGTGTCTTTATAGGTTACTCAGACTGGCTGCGGTATGGTTTAAGCCAAAAAGATCCACCCAAAGACACCCAGGATCAGTAAAATAAAGAATTGGAGACAACTAACATGGACATGAATCGGAAAATTTTCTTTGATCAGTTTTGCAACCTCCACAGCTCAGATTGCCTCTAGAATTGTATATCCACATGACATGAACAACAGTACAGGGCACTGAATCACTTCACAGCATCCAGGAATGAATGTCCTCCACAATGTGGATGAACAAACGATCAAGCATTGAATCCCTCCCTCTTGCACAGTACTCAAAATTTTGACAATCTGAACGACCAAGATATTCTGCAGTGAACCGATCAGCAATGTCCCAATTTGGATATCCACCATAATCATAAGAACATCAACATTTGGTACAGACTCCCTCATCTGTCCAAGATGGTACACCATAGTTTCCATTCAAATAAAATGTGAATCCATCAGCATTGATTATTACAACTTTCCAGTTTATAAATTGGACACTTTTTTCAAGTTAAGCAAAGCTTCCTGGCTGATACCCAGGATCAGGCTCCCACGTTCTTTTCCTCGGCCCTATCCTTGTGAATAGAGATCCCCCTCACAGAATCGGTGCACGCACTGGCGCTATAAATCCCCAGACTTTAACCGGCATTCTCCACGGCAATCACCAGAAAATTGTACCACAGCTTGGCATCAGAGATGGCTCCTATTGTATAATCATAGAAATGTTACAGCACAGTAAGAGTTCATTTGTCCAATCAAGTCTGCATTACTCCTCTGAAGAGCATTCCAAACCGACACCACCCCCCAAACCGCTATTCTCATGATTTTTATTATCCCTGAACTCTATGGGAAAAATTACTGGTGCCAATTCACCCAACCTGCGTTGTTGGAGGAAACTAGAGCAGCTGGAGTAAACCCATGTAGACACAAGGAGAACATGCAAACTCCACACAGACAGTGATCCAAGGCTGGAATAGCACTCGAGTCCCTGTGCTGTGAGACAGCAATGCTAACCACTTTGTAGCGTTTCTGCCCTGAAGTCCCTGTGGATTCAGGCTTATATGAACAATTTGGGGAGTCAATAACCTTATGGTCTTATCACCAGACTGTTAATTCAAAGACTTGTGCATTGTATCTGGGAGCTGGATGCAACATTCTCCATGTCAAACTGTAGAATTTCATTGCAAGTAAATTCAGACTTAAGGGTCTATCGATAACAGTGAAACAGTTGTCAACTACCTGGAAGAAAAGCCAATCTCAATCACTTCAGAACGGCAACCTGGTATCCTTACTTGGTCTGTCTTACATGCGGCTCCAGATCCTTGACAACCTGGTTAACTCTTACCTGCCCACTGAACAACAAGAGAAAGATGTTAAGTATTGGCCGAGGCAGTGACACCCACATCCCTTCAATAAAGACAAGAAAATGGAGCATCATGCACAGCCAACTCATCATGATAGAGGACTGTGCCCTTTTCAGATTATTCTCTGCATTTGGCAATCCCCACACTGAGAATAATGTCACAATAGGAAATGATCAATTCCAGATATGATTACTTGTTTAGTTTACAAGCGTCAGGAATACCAATGCACAAACCAGTATCCTGCATTGATAACTGAGGCAAAGGGATCTGTAACCTGGCTTTGGGACCACAAAGAGTTGGGAAACTCATTGGGCTCAGCAAAATAGGCCATGTCATGTACTATCCACTGGGACAGTAGATAAACCTGAATTTAGCAAGACACCAGCACCAAGTATTCAGGCTTTCACCTCGGACATTTATCCTGCTGTCCGCTGTACATAATACGCCATTGGACCCTAATCACTCCTCGGGTTCAGAGATATCCTTCTGCACATTTGGGAATCGTGATTATTGTTATATGTACTCATGGATTCTGAGCTTTATTGACCAGGCCAGTAGTCGTTATCCAGCTATAATCACATTTTGATGACGTTTGAGATCTGTCTTTGTGAACACATTTATTCCTGAGGGTGCAGGAAACTCAGAATGCTTTAGAGGGAGAGTTGCAGAAGTTTTTCCTAACCGTGACAGAACAGCAATACATTTCCAAGTCACCATGAAATCTGAATTAGAAGGAATTTGGATGTGATAATGTTGATATGTATCTGCTGCCTTTTTGCTTCCAGGTGCTGGAGGTCATGGTTTTTGAGGTACTGCTGAAAGAGTCTTGGCATGAACACATATATTTTGTGGGGTGAATTTGTACTTGCAGAGCTATATTACACTTTGCTCAAAAACTGCATACCTTCATGTAGAACTCTGAGCTCAAAAACTGCATGAATTTCTGTAAAACTCTGTTGTCTCACTTTTTAGAAGCGAATCAATCTAAATATCAGGTCATAGACAGAGAACACAGAGGGCTAACACCTTCAACATATTGTCTAGCTATCACCATTGTTAACAGCTAATCCGAGAATGCAACTTTTAAGAAAAGGGTTTTGTGATTTACACATGAAACAATTGAAACTATCACAGTATTCGAACAGATGAAAGGCTTAACAGACAATCAATTTTTCAATGTATGATTTCAGTTACATCACACTGCAAATTTTTGGTATAAATTCTGTGTTACGATCGAGCCCTCCACAATCACCTGATGAAGGAGCGTTGCTCTGAAAGTTAGTGTGCTTCCAATTAAACCTGTTGGACTATAACCTGGTGTTGTGTGATTTTTAACTTTGAACCACCCCAGTCCAACACCGGCATCTTGAAATCAAGAGGTAATGAAGTTAGTTATTCGTTGAAGCTAGGTTTTTCTTATTCCTGTTACTTTTGTAAAAAATCTATACATTGCCTTAAAACTGATGGATGCGTGCTCCTTCAAAGGAAGGTACATATCAAAAAGTGAAGGGTAGCGATCTCTGGAAAGATGACTGTGGAAGGATTGATGAATTATATATTTTAAAGTTGTTGATCCAAATCTCATTCGGTACAGATGTGAAATCATTTGAACATTTTCAGTGCTGTATCCATCCTTATCAACGTCTAGATAACAAATTAGTGTATCAAGGTCCAACATTTATCCTGACCTTACTACACAGTTAATCAATCTCAGTTATTTGAGCAAACATAATAATTCTGTAGGGAATTTCATTGAATTAACATTGTCACTCTGCCATTATCCCTTCATGGACATGATGATGTGGACATGCCAGTATGGGACTGGAGTGAACAAGGTCAGACATCACACAAAACCAGGTTATCATCCAACAGGTTTATTTGAAATCCAAAGCTTTCAAAGCGTTGCTACTTCATCAGGTGAAACCTTCATCTGTAACACTTAAATTCTATAGTCAGAGATACTCCTACTTACGCAAGACCACTGCTATAAGATGTTCCCCTCCAGTAAGTAACTACACTGAGTGTAATTTTACTTCGAAAGATGCTCCTAATAACACTGGGGTGAGTTATTCCCCTTTACCTAGGAAACCACACTCGGGAAAAATCTAATTGAAAAAATTTTCCTGAGTCACATTGTCACTGGAATAGTGTGCTCCCTTCAGTTCATTGACCCATGTGCAATCCAGATTTACAGTGAAAGATATTCCCAGTAAAGCATGCAAATGAGATCAGGTGTATTCTTTTGTTAGATTTCTACACTCACTTCAATGCTGCATTTACAGAAACCCACAGAACAACAGAATACTGGCTCAGAAGTTCCTATTTGAGCAGTTTCCCACACTTTGTAGAATTCCACAATGTCACATCCTCCCAGCAACATGAGGTCACAGCAATCAGAGGGTCCAACCTGAGATTCGTGATCCCATTCAATACAATTCCACAATGAGTGATACTTTCACTCAGAATAATTCCTGACATCTGAACCAACGGTACACAACACCCCAGTCAACCATCGGGTAATACAGAGTATCCGTGAGCTACAGACAAAAAAGATTTTCTTTTGTCATTTGAGGAATTGTACCACAGAGTTTGTTTGGAAATGTGTTCTTTGATATCACACATTAGGAACTCATCAGGCCGTCGTCCAGTGCTGTGTAAGTCAAGGGTAACACCTAATTGTCATGCATAACAATGGATCAGCAATCAGGTAGCTCCCTGCATTCGTGAGAAGAATCCTCTGAGGAAGTAAAAAACTAAACTTCAAGGGAAAAATGAAAAAAAACTCCAAGAGACCCCATCAAAGAATGTTAGTTTTACAGAAAACACGGTCTTCTGTATTGTACGAACCTTTGGTGTTAATGCAGTTATCAATACTCTGTGTATCATATCAGATACAGAATGAAATTTGTTTGATGTATTTCCGTGCACCATTGAGATTTTCCTTCAAGTGAGCAATCGTGGAAATAAAGTAAGAGGTTATTATTGCATCAAAGAGTTTGATCCACTAAGTTACTCTTCGTTATTGCATCCAGGAATTATTCCTCTGATGTAAAACACACTGTACTAGACATTTCCCAGCCAGCAGTATTGATGCAGCAGCCCTGACATCTACAATATACTGTGGAAATGTTTCATTTGGCTCTATCCTTACTGCAAGCATTTATAAGCTTGTAACAGCAAGTCTCATTAAGACTTCGTCACACTCATTCCCAACATATATTTCATCCATCAATGGCCACAGAACAGTCTGGGGCTATTTAGCACATAAAGGTGAGCTCCAATAAACCACCTAACCCTTAAACTACAATCTCTTCGGGAACTGGGCCAACCAATCCTCGATCCCCTTCACCGTCAGGACCGACCACCTGAAGGTGCTGGGTATTTGGTTCGGGGGGGCTGGGGCGTGCGCCAAGTCTTGGGAGGAGCGTATCAGTAAAGTGAGGCAGAAACTGGGCAGATGGAGGCTACGGTCGCTCTCCATCACGGGAAAAAACCTGGTCATCAGGTGTGAGGCACTGTCATTGCTGTTGTACGTGGCACAGGTCTGGCCTATTCCCAGAACCTGCGCCGCTGCAGTCACCCGGGCCATCTTCCAGTTCATATGGAGTTCAAAGATGGACCGGGTCCGAAGGGACTCACTATACAAAGATCTGGGCAACGGGGGAGAAAATACACCCAATGCCACCCTCACCCTGATGGCCACCTTTGTGTGTGGCTGCATCAAGCTGTGCGTGGATCCCCGGTACGCAAACACCAAGTGTCACTACGTACTGAGGTTCTACCTGTCCCCGGTGTTGCGAAGGATGGGCCTGGCCTCGCTGCCGCGGAACGCTCCGAGTAGTTGGACCGTTCCGTACCACCTGTCCTTCGTGGAGAAATTTCTGAAGAAAAACACCTTTGACCACAAGTCCATCAGGAAGTGGTCAGCACGTAGCATCCTCGAGACCCTTCGGGAAAAGGAGAGGGCGGATCCTGTTGAGTGGTTCCCTGAGCAGACTGTCAAAGCAATTTGGCAGAATGCCTCATCGCCAGAACTTTCCAACAAGCACCAAGACATGGCTTGGCTGGTGGTGAGAAGGGCTCTACCTGTGAGATCGTTTATGCACGCCCGGACTCTCAGCCGCACCGCACGCTGCCCTCGAAGCGGCTGCGGGGGGGACGAGACTGTCACACACCTCCTTCTGGAATGTGCCTATGCAGAGGAAGTCTGGAGAGGAATGCAGTGGTATTTGTCGAGGTTCGTCCCGAGCAGCGCCGTGACGCGGGACTCCGTGCTCTACGGCCTGTTCCCCGGGACGCACACCGAGACGAACATCAACTGCGCCTGGAGGATCATCAACTCGGTGAAGAACGCCCTCTGGGTGGTCCGAAACCTGTTGATCTTCCAGCTGAAGGAGTTGACCCCGACTGAGTGCTGCAGACTGGCACATTCCAAGGTCCAGGACTACGTGTTGAGGGACGCGCTGAAGCTTGGGGCAGCTGCCGCCAAGGCGCAGTGGGGAAAGACCACCGTTTAACACCTGCCTGTCTAAAGAAGATCAGGGGGCCCTGCAGTCATTTGGGCTCTGCTGACGCCTCAGCTCAATATATGAGTGAGAGATGCACAGATCTGTATGTAATAATGATAATTCGGAGCTGTGTATGTAAATGTGGAAATATGAATGGCATTACCTAATGTACAGTGTATCAAATTATTCTATGCATATTTTATGAATAAAGTATATTTTTGAAATAAAAAAAAAGATAATCAGTATTTATCCAAATTGATAGCTAAAGAATAAATAATAATCTTAAGTGACTGTAAATTGGAACAACTTCACATAGACCATTATCGTTTGTGGAGCATAAAACGATACCAGCAACAAAGAGCATGGTGTGAAATAACCTGATGGACAAAGATGTTTGATCCCCTGTGAAAGAGCTGTTGCTACAACACTACAGATCTCAGTGTTTATCACATTAGAATCTGTACCACAGTACTGTGTATCGTTTTACAAATGGCACAACTCACACATCTTGTTGACAATCAAAATATTCAACAATGCGCATCAAAATTTGAATCTGTGCTCAACACTCCCCCCAGTGATCTGTCCTCGCAAATATTGTGTACCCACACATTCACTGATTGATGAAAACAGGCCGGGATAGTTGAAGCCATCCAAGCTGACCCTTACTTCCTATTCAATAACGACCTGCTGAACCCACCATTGCCCACATTGTATCTGCACTCCCATTCCGAGCAAGCTGCTTGAACAAGATCCACCAACAAAATACCTTTAAATGAAGGAATGTAATATTCCAGATGTCATTAAGAGGTGGAGAGCTATGGCCGTTGCTCAGCTCAGCCAAACACCATCAATGTGCCTCATTGCCAACCCATTCTGCACAGTATAGAAAAACAGACAGTGCTGCACATTACTGAGGGGTCTCCAACTTGAACATCAGTTTGTTATAAACTCAGTAAGGATGACACTATCGTCGAGCATTGGGGTTTCACCTATAAATTGAAATAACATAATAAGTTACATGTTGAGATAAGTATGATTTAATGCAGAGATTTATATACGTTACAAGACTTACCAGGAATCCCAACAACGGCAAGGATGGTGTAGTACACTTTATTGATCCTTTCTGTTACAGAACGCATTTTGTTGTTTATGAAGCAACCTACTGCTGGCAATCTGTTGGAATCAGAGATATCTCTTGGAATTGGCCCTGAGTCAGTTCCAGAGTCCTTATTTTATATTGTGTGGTATCACCACTGCAAAATCATGAATACACTTTCACCATTTTTATACTATTTTGTACAAAACAAATTACGACAACATGCTTATTTTAATGGTGTGATATCATTGAAATTTAAGGCTGCATTTGAATACCCCAAAGACTGGATTAATCTGATCCAATTAGATTTCAAATGTCAACTGCATGATGCCTTCAAACAGCGATACTTGCATTATTTCACAAACTATCGATCCCATCAATACCCTTTGATATTCGTTTCAGTGATGTGAAGGCTATTCAGTCATTCAATGTCTCATGTTGTCGAGCCTCTTGGGAACTGTTCTACTGCACACAGTTATACCACTGCTTTCTTGTGAATTCAATTACACAATTCACTTGGGAAATTCTAGCTGTGAATTAGCACTGTAACACGGAAACTGAAATTCACTGTAACCAGAACAACAGCTGGGGCTTACACTTGGCAATATTTTATCAAAATGAATGCAAAATAAAATAAAGTTCAGAACTTTAACTTCAATTTCATAGAATAATAGCATCATATAGGACAAAAGAAGCCCATCGCTCCATCAAGATTCCACCTCCAAAATTATGAAAAGCTGCACTAGTCACACTTTCCAGCACTTAGTCAATAGTTTTTAAATGTTACGACATTTCAACTGCTCATCCAAGTACATTTTTAAGGTTTTGAGGATTTCTAGGTACCACGAAGTTGGTGTGAAAAAATGGTAAAATTGTGAACAGGCATTGCGAAGTTCCTTTCAAAAGAATTTTTCTTCTTTTTAAAAAAAAGTTGATGTCGAAACAAAGTTTCAAGTCCAGGTGCACAGAGAATATGTGAATTCAACTGACATTTTTGCATCAAACAGCCAAGCAGAATACTTAGCCAGACATCAATTTAAATTCAACCAATTAATTTATAAGACACATGGAGATTAAGGACCAACTGAATTTAAACCGGATTGTATTGATACCTGGAAGCCAAGTAAATTATAAGAATTTCATATGTAACTATGAATACAAACGATGCAGGCATTTGAAAATTAAGAGTAGAGCCAGCTGTCAGCTGAAAACTTAACAACACGTCATTTAAGAAATATTGGGCTATGACAAGTACTCTCCACCTCTCCGAGAAAAAGCATCAACCTATATAGGAAGAAGACACGTTCAAATAATATGTCAGACACCAGAATTTGGCAGCTGGAGAATGCATTTCAGGTGGAGGAAGACAGCAGAATCAACTGACAGAACGGATACCATTTTGAAAGATTATTTTCACAGCAATTTTGAGAGATTCAGTTTTAGTTTGCTGTTCTTTTCAATTGGATTTATCTAAGTGGGGTCAAACAGCATGGAATTTAATTCAGTTAGATAATAGATAATAGCTAGGAAGCAACTGTTTGAGTTGTTAGTGGTTCTGTTAATTTATTACTTAGAACATAGAACATTACAGCTAGGACAGGCCCTTCGGCCCTCGATGTTGCACCGACTTGTGGAACCAACCTGAAGCCTAATTACCCAACACTATTCCATTTTCATTCATATTTTATCCAATGACCATTTAAACACCCTTAAAGTTGGCGAGTCCACTACTGTTGCAGGCAGTGTTTTCCACACCCCTACTACTCTCTGAGTAAAGAAACTAACTCTGACATCTGTCCTGCATCTATCACCCCTCAACTGAAATAAGGCTCACTGTTGTATAATTATCAGGATTGTCTCTACTCCCCTTCATGAACAAGGGAACAACATTTGTTATTCTCCACTCTTCTGGCACTATTCCTGAAGACAATGACAACATAAAGATCAAAGCCAAAGGCTCAGCAATCTCCTCCCTGGCTTCCAAGAGTATCTAAGGATAAATCCCATCCAGTCCAGGAGACTAATTTATTTTCACACTGTCCAGGATTGCTAATACCTCCTCCTGGTGAACTTCAATCCCGTCTAGTCCAGTCACATGTATCTCAGTATTCTGCTCAAAAACATTATCTTTTTCCAGGGTGAATACTGACAAAAAATATTCATGTAGCACTTCTCCTATTTCATCGGATTCCAGATACAACTTCTGATAACTATCCTTGGTTGGTCCTA
Organism: Hemiscyllium ocellatum; assembly: GCF_020745735.1. Lineage (NCBI taxonomy): Eukaryota > Metazoa > Chordata > Chondrichthyes > Orectolobiformes > Hemiscylliidae > Hemiscyllium > Hemiscyllium ocellatum. The sequence goes on along the minus strand of NC_083445.1, from coordinate 29,660,997 downwards.
ATCTTTTTCTCGTCATTTTTAAAATTCCTGATGTACCTATCGAAAGCTGTCGGGTTTTCCTTGATCCTATCCACCAATAATGTCTCATGTCCTCTCCTAGCTTTTCTTAGCTTCACCTTAGGTCCTTCCTGGCTAACTTGTAAATTTCAAGTGCCCTAACTGAGCTTTCACATCTCATCCAAACATAAGGCTCCTTCTTCCTCTTGACAAGAGATTCAACTTCTTTAGTAAACCACGGCTCCCTTTCTCGACCACTTCCTCCCTGCCTGACAGGTATATACTGAATAATGACACAAAGTAGCTGTTCCTTGAATAAGCTCCATATTTCAATTGTATCCATCCTCTGCAGTTTCCTTCCCCATCCTATGCATCCTAAATCTTACCTAATTGCATTATAATTGCCTTTCCCCAAACAATAACTCTTGCCCTGATGTATATGCCTATTCTTTTCCATTGCTAAAGTAATCATAACCGAATTGTGGTCACTCACACCAAAGTGCTCACCTACCTCCAAATCTAACACCTGACGAGGTTCATTAACCAGAACTAAACCAATGTGGCCTCGGCCCTTGTTGGCCTGTCTGCAGAAAGGATCAGGAAACCATCTGGACACATTGAACAAAAACTGACCCATCTCGTACTCAAACTACAATATTTCCACTTAATGTTTGGAAAGTTAAAGATCCCATAAGAACCCACCCTGTTACTCTTACTCCTGTCCAAAATTATCTTTGCTACCCTTTCCTCTACACTCTGCAACTATTTGGAGGTGTGCAGAAAACCCCAACAGGGTGACCTCTCCTTTCCTGTTTCTAACCTCACCCTATACTTCCTCAGTCGATGAGTCCTTCAACCTTCAAATCTTATTTATGACCTCACTACTCTCAACCTCTTGGACAGTGGACCTACAATTAAGGCTCCCATCCCACTGCTGAATTAGTTTAAACCCTCCTGAGAGCGTTAGCAAAGGCTCCAATCCCCGAGAGCATTGGAACCCCTCTGGTTCAGGTGTCGACCATCCTATTTGTAGTGGTCCTACTCAAGTCAGAATGAACCCCAATTATCCTGGTAACCGAAACTCTATCTCCTGCACCGTCCCTGTAGCCACTTGTTCAACTCCTTTCTCTCCCTATTCCTTGCCACATTAGCACTTGACATGGGCAACAAACCAGAGATAACAACTCTGTCTGTTCTAGCACTAAGCTTCCGTCCTAGCTCCCTGAATTTCTGCCTTAAATCCTCATCCCTTTTCCTACCTATGTTGTTAGTACCTATGTGGACCACGACTTGGGGCTGCTCACCATCCCCCTCATGAATCCCAAAAACAGATCCGAGACATCACGAACCCCGGCATCAGGGAGGCACTACACCATCCGTGAGTGTCTCTTGTTCAATTTGGAGTTAGATAAATAAATAGTTACTTGTTACTTATAAAATGAGATTCAGGAATTCCATTTCAGTTAACCACTTCTTCATAACAGTTTGGGTGTATAAGGTAAGTTACATCTTCATTCCTGAAGAAGGGCTTATGCCCGAAAAATCAATTCTCCTGCTCCCTGGATGCTGCCTGACCTGCTGTGTTTTTCCAGCAACACATTTATCAGCTCTGATCTCCTGCATCTGCAGTCTTCACTTTCTCCAAGTGATACCATTTGCCAGGCTGCTTTTATCAGATTACGTGGTGAGGATACCTTCTTCTAGAGTTTCGGATTTTAATTATCGAAGGGGTGTGAACCTTCTCATCATAACATACCCTCCCGGACAGTGCAGTGCAGCCCCCTACAATCATCTGGGTGGAATGCTTCCTTGAAGCCTTCTGCATTGCAGCTTAAATTTAAGCCTTTTTTGTCATTGACCCTTCAGATAAGGGGAATAACTGCTGTCCATGCCCCTCATAATCTGAAATACTCCAATCCTTAAAAAAGCAGACTGAATTTATCCAGCATTTCGTTTCACAGCTGCACCCTGAGTAACATTTAATGAATTTTCTTTGCAGTCTCTCAAATGCAATCACATCCTTCCTACACTGCAGTATCCAGAACTGTACACAGTAATGTAGCTGTGGCCGAACAGAAGTCCTGTACAGTTCCAACAGGACCTCCATACCATAACAATTTATGTCTTAAATGGTAAAGGCACATGTCCCACAGACCTTATGAACCACCCTCTTAACATGTTCTGCCGCCTTCAGGGATGTATGGACAAATTCCTCAATTTCCTCAGTGCCATTTCATTCTTTTCATTTGGTCAATCACGGGATTGTGTGACTGGTTGCTCCGAGTGTACTTAAACATCAACTATATTGCTATGAGTCTGGAGTCACTGGACACCAGACTAGATGAGGATGGGCATCAGTGAATGACACAGATTTCCTCCAACAATTGATAATGCTTTCATGGTCAACATTAAACTCCTGGTTCCAGATATTTACTAAATTTAAATTTGACCATGTACCAGAGCAGAATTCGAACCAGGGCTGTTGTACAATACCAGGGCCTTAGGATTAATAGTGTAGTCTATCGATAACAACACCAAGTCATCAACTCCCAATTTTCCTCATTGTGAATTATTTAGTCAGTTTAACACGTCCTTCTTCATGATCCACCTATCCCTCATCGCCCTATCACCACACACATTCACTCTTATCTATGTCATTGATGAATATCGCAAACAATATGGTCACCAGCACTGAACCCTGTGGTATGCTACTGGATATCAATCTCTAATTACACAAATAGCCTTTTGTTACCATTGTTATAGACCAGGCCAGGCCACCTCAAAATAATTTAAGAAGGTAGCCTAGACCTTAAATATTCCTTTTCTGAAGGCAGATGTGAGTGGATGATCCAGGTGTGATGCAGCCAGTCAAACCACCCAGTTTTAAGCAAAACAGAAATTATTGAAATGCTACAGTCGAAATAAAAACAAAAACAAAAGTAATTTGGATTAATTAACTTTTGTATAACTTAATCGAACTGATAATGCAACTTAACTAAGGAACTATTCCAATCCAGTAACATACCACAGACACACCCAGTTGGAAAAAGGTGAATTAGAACAGGTTCTCACATGTAGGAAAGAACAACTTACAAAGATATTTCAGAGAGAAGATTTCAAGCCTTTCCTGGACTCCAGCATCTTGTGACTGCCACAGCCTAAGCAAACGAGAAAATAATCTGAACTGCGAGAACTGGCCACTCCCCCAACATTGTTAAACTGGGTTGTTCTAGACCCCTCGGCCACTCTGCCTTTAAAACCTCTTTAAAAAACAACCAAGAACAATCTAACCTTGCTAAAGTGACAGCATCGCCACAACACATTCTGCCTCCTATGACTAAGCCAATTTGCCAAGGTACCCAGGATACCATAAACTTTTATCGTCATTCACAATCTCTCATGTGTGAACTTTACAAAGGCATGACTGAAATCTGTATCAACTTCGTCAATTGTCCTACCCATATCTGCAGAATTGGTCACCATCTCAAATAATAGAGGGAAATTTACAATGCATGACATGATAAATAAATTAACACCTTTATTTTGTAATTGGAACAGAATTATAAAGTTGATTTCTAAATCAGTCAGGAAACCAGCCATCAAATTGGCTCATATTCAAATACTTGCAAAGAATTATCATGGACCCGGGTCAAATCCGATCACAACAGATGCCAGAACTTCACTTTAGTAAATACGTGGAATTCTCACTTCAATGTAGACTATGAAATCATTGTCTACAATAGTAACAATCCACCTGGTTCACTAATGCTCTTTAAGAATAGAAAACTGCTGTCCCTAACCTTGTGTGGACTACAAATAGTTCCAGACCCACAGGAACTCGTGTGGTTGTTGGAGGTTAGCCATGTAAGCTCCAAGACTTCACTGCAGGAGTTCCTCAGGATTGTGACATCAGTCTTTATCTTACTATTTATCTTCAGTAACGTACAAATTGACCTCCGTCAATCGTTATGTGACACATCAGAGTCAGCAACATTTTCCTCAGATATTGAAGCACTACACGCCACAATGCAAACAAGACCCTGGCAACCTCCAGGCCTGGGCTGAAAAGTGGTAATTGAGATTCGTGCCACACAAATGTCAAAAAGGGACCATCTCCAATAAAAGATCACCTAAAGGATGCCTTCTGACATTATTTACGATAAATGACCTGAGTGTTTTTATTGAGCTGTGAATGAACTGGACTCATGGTATAAATCCTGTGGCTGCAAGGACAGGACAAAGGGCAAGACTACTGCCAAAGGTAACGCATCCCGTGAGTTGGAAAGGGTCTTCACAATCTACAAGGCAGATGTCAGCAGTGTAATTCAATACTCCCTCCTTGCCCAAAAGAATGTATCTCCAACAACCCTCAAGAAATGCGATATCACCCTAACTCAGCAACCACATAAAACCACAATTCTGTGGACACTTGATATCCAAAATGAAAGCAGAAGGTGCTGGAGAAATTCATCAAACCTGGAAGCTTCCGTCAAATAGAACATATTTTCAGAACAGGAGTTGTATGGGACACTAGAGGAGTCCGGAAAAGGAGTCGTGTGAGACTAGAAACATTAATTCTCTTTCTTTTTTCACAGTTGCTACCAGGCCTGCTGAGTTTCTCCAGGATTTCCTCTTTTAGAACAATGTAGCCAGTTTGAGTTGCCAAGGTCACAAATCACATGACACCAGTTTATAGTAGAACAGTTTAGTTAAAAACACAAGCTAGAAGCATGCAATCCATCCACTAGCAGTGTTCAGTAGCAGCATTATGCATCATTGATAATAGACACTACAAAAATTATCCAAGGCTGTTGAGACAGCATCTTCCAAATCCACGACCACTGCCAACCTAAAGACAAGGGCAGTAGATGTGTTAGAACACCACTATCTGCATGTTCCCTTTGAAGCCACTCACCATCCTGACTTGGGTACGTAGTTCTTCAGTAAATTTGCTCCAGTCCTAGTGAACCATAGGGCTCTTCTCTCATTAATGAGATGTAACTGATTGGAAGCAAAACCTGAGTTTCACCATGCCTGAGGTGAGGCCAAGTTTGAGAAGGTTGGACCGTCATGGTGATCTCAGATGTTGTAGGAATTGAACCTGTACTGTTGGTGTCACTGTATATCACAAACCAGCTGTCTAGCAAGCGCTGCTGCAGTAGTTGAGTTAGCACAGTTGGCTGGTCAGCTGGTGTGAGATGTAGAAATGTAAGGTGATGTTTAACTTGAACTCACCACACGTTATCTCTCTCTTTCTCTCTCTCTCTATGACAGAAAAAAAACCCTCTGGAACGAGGGCAATTCCTCTGGTGCCCTCTGTCAAAATCCCCGCATCACCCCCTCACTTTCACCCATCACCTTCGCCCCCACACCTTCACCCCCACACCTTCACCCCCACACCTTCACCCGCACACCTTCACCCTCACACCTTCACCCCCACACCTTCACCCCCACACCTTCACACCACCGACCAATTGTTGCTACACTGGCAGGATTGCAGAGACAAAAGAAAGTCTCTACTGCCACATTCTCAATGACAATAATTTCTGGTCCAGCCATCAAAGTCCAAGTCTGCTGAAGTAATTTTTCAAACATGTCTAAACAAAAAGATTTTGACAGCAAAGATTCAGGTAAATGTAAATACAGGTAAATTCACAAATAAAAATGTTGGGTGCATCAACATTTGGGAAATACTATGGGATGGATAGTGTGTGGTGTGTGTTTGGATGGGAAGTGGACTGACCATTCCTATGAGGGAATTCAGAAAATTACAGAATGCTTAGTTCAATCATGTGTTAACCACAATTACATGCACTGAGCAGACATCTGATCTGGCTGAGTTTTATTTAAATACTTTCTGAACGGTGAAGCATTTTCAGACAGCACTTTCAGAAAGTGGTTAGTCCATGTAGCAGGCTATAAAATACCTGCTACTGAAAGGAAAAGTTTCCATTCTATGTGCTAAGAGTAATAGCCTTATATTTGGTCAGTCCTTATGCCTCAGCCAAACATACACCACATGTGGTCCAAGGTTGGTCAGTGTTTGCCTGGGTAGAATAAAGCATAACGCCCTTGTCAATCGTGCAGCAAATCGTTTCCTGTCATTGCAATGTTCTGCAAACAGCATTGAAGATGTAATAGTATTAGGAATGAATTATTATCGCTGGTGTAATTGTTGCATCACACATAATTCAGGAGAAATCAGCAACTTCAGGAGTGAGCAGTTTCACTTTTGAACGGACAATGTTTGATGACTGTTAGTTTTAAGGTATATATCAAATGTCCTAGCCTGAAGGAGACAGGGAGCAAGACCAGGGTCAAGAGCATGCTCTGGACGATTTGTTTGAGAAGAATTTCCATCACCTGTCCTTTGGAGCTAGAATTGCTGCCCGTACTTCAAAACCTCACTTTCCAGTTTGTAATGTTGTTTTATTTAATCCTCTAATTACCACCTCTTGCTTTCAATCTGATGTATAAACACAAAACACATCTGAGTGTATTTGGTCAATGACTGTAAATAATATAATTGTTCACTTAACCTAACTGACTCACTGGAAGTTTGATGCCTGTAAAAGTATAGACTCACTTCCATTCCCTTAGCCATGCACCGGTCACAATCTTTCATTGCCTAAAGAAATTCTGGTGGAGAATGGAGCAGCTTTACTGTCCGATTCTGGAAAATGCTGCTCTTCTTGGTAATTCATTATTGAAACCTAGTGTATTGGAATACAGCAGGTGGAAACCGTGCATTAAAAAAGGGAGACAGAAAGCAAAGAGACATGAGGAAAATAAAGTAAAAAAGAAAATGGCAGTAACATCAGGCTAGCTACCAGTGCCACGTGCTAGTCAGAGTAGGAATGAAAGAATACGCAGGATGAATGCATGGCGTGAGAGATGGTGCAGGACAGTAGGATTCAGATTTTTGGACATTGGGACCGAATCTGGGGGAGTTGGGGCTATTACAAATCCAAAGGTCTATACTTGGGCAGGACTAGAACCAATGTTGTAGTGGGTGCTTTTCCTATCACTGTTGGGGAAGGTTTAATCTAAAGTGACATGGGGATGGGAACGAAATGAAGAGGTTAGTGGATAGTAAAGAGTTAGTAACTAAAACTTGTTATGAACTAGATAATGAAGTCAGCGTGACTAAGGGGAAGAGTAGGCAAGGACCACATGATGAACGCAAAAGATACAGGTGGTTTGAGGTGTATTTGTTTTAATGTGAGAAGTGTAGAAAGTAAGGCAGATTAACTTAGGGCTTGGATTACTACCTGGGCGTGAGATGTTATTACTATTACTGCGACCTGGTTGAGGGAAGGGCAAGATTGGCAACTAAATATCCCAGGGAAAAATGCTTCAGGCAGGATAGAGAGGAAGGTAGAAGGGATGGAGGAGTTACATTACAGGTCAGAGAGAATGTCACAGTTGTGCTGAAGGAGAGCACCATGGAGGACCCGAACAGTGAGGCAATAAGGGCAGAGCTCAGAAATAGGAAGGGTGCGGTAACAATGTTAGGTCTGTTCTACAGACATCCTGACAGCGAGTGTGAGAAAGTTTAAAATAGGTAGATGGATGATGGTAGAAAGGAGCACCAGTGTATTGATGATAGATTTTAATTTTCTCAATATTGACTGGGATTCACATAGTTTTAGAGGTCTAGATGGAGCAGAATTTGTAAGGAGTAACCAGGAGAGTTTTAAAGAGCAGTATGTAAATCATCGAAATCAGGATGGGGCCAGACTGGACCTGGTGTTGGAGAATGAGCCCGGCCATGTGGTTGCAGTTTCAGTCGGGGATTACTCTGGGAAAAGTGATCACAATTCTGTGAGTTTTAGATTACTCATGGACAAAGATGAGTGCGTTCCTAAAGGAAGAGTCCTAAACTGGGGGCAGGCCAACGACGGCGAAACTCAGCAGGAGCTTGGGAATGTGAGTTGGGAGCAGCTGTTTGAGGGAAAATCCACATTTGACATGTGGGAGGCTTTTAAAGAGAACTCATTTAGAATATAAGACAGACATGTCCCTGTGAAAATGACGGTATAAATGGCAACATTAGGTAACCATGGTTGACAGGTGAAATTATGTGACTTAATATGAGGAAAAGGAAGCATACATAAGGTCTGGATGACTGAAAACTGATGAAGGTTGGAAGAGTATCAGGAAAATGGGACCAGTCTGAAGCGTGGAATTGAGAAGGCGAAAAGGGGTCATGAAATATCTTAAGCAAACAGGATTAATGATAATCCCAAAGGCTTTTATTTGTATATAAGAAGCAAGAGTCCCACTAGAGAAAGGGTTGCCACTCAAGGACAAAGGAGGAAGATTATGCATAGAGTCAGAGAAAATGGGTGAGATTCTTAATGACTACTTTGCATTGGTATTCACCAAGGAGTGGGGCATGACGGATGGTGATGTTAGGTATAGAATTATTTGCTTACTCTAGGTCAAGTCAGCAGAAGGAGGGAGGATGTGTTGGGTTTTCTAAAAGGCAGTAAGGTGAACAAGTCCCCAGGTCCGGATGGGATCTATCCCTGGTTACTGAGGGAAGTGAGAGATAAAATAGCTGAGACCTTAACAGACATCTTTTCAGCTTCCTTAAACATGAATGAAGTACTGGAGGGGTGGAGAATTGCAAATGTTGTCCCCTTGTTTAAGAAGGGTATCAGAGATAATTCAGGTAATTATAGACTGGTGAGCCTGACATCTGTGGGGGGAATCTTCTGGAGAAGATACTGAGGGATAGGATATATTTATATTTGGAAGAAAATGGGTTCCTCACTAATAGGCAGCATGGTTTTGTGCAGGGACAGTCATTTCTTACCAACTTAATAGAATTATTTGAGGAAATGACAAAGTTGATTGATGAGGTAAGGGCTGTAGATGTCACATTCATGGACTTCACTAAGGCATTTGTTAAGGTTCCCACAGTTGGGAGATAGAGAAAGTGAAGTCGCATGGGGTACAGGGATATTCAAGCTAGATACATACAGAACTGGCTGGGCGAGAGGAGACACAGTAGTAATGGAATGGGGTTTCTCAAAATGGAGAGCTGTGACCAGTGGTGTTCCACGGGGATCCGTGCTGGGACCACTGCTGCTTGTGATGTACGTAAATGATCTGGAGGAAGGTATGTGTGGTCTGATTAGCAGATTTGCAGATGATACTAGGATTGGTGGAGTAGCAGTAACAGATAATGAAGGGGACTGTCAGAGAATGCAGCAGAATACAGATTGGAAATTGGGCAGAGAAAAGGCAGATGGAGTTCAATCCTGACAAATTTTGGACGATCCAATTGAAGATCAAACTATATAGTAAATGGAAAAGTCCTGGGTGTTCAGGTCCATTGTACACTGTAGGTGGCAACACCGGTTGCTGGTCGTCAAAAAGACATACAGCATGCTTTCCTTCATTGGACGGGGAATTGAGTACAAACGTTAGCAGGTTATGTTACAGTTGTATAAGTGTTTTTTTTTGGAATACTACATACAGTTCTGATCTCCACAAGGGTGTGGATGCTTTGGAGAGGGTGCAGAGGAGGTTCACCAGGATGTTGCCTGGTATGGAGGGCATTAGCTATGAAGAGATGTTGAGTAGATTCCAATTATTTTCATTTGAAATATGGAATTTGGCGGGTGTGGGGGAGGGGGAACCTGATTGTGGTGTGTACAAAATCATAAAAGGCTCAGACAGGGTGGATAACACGAAGCTTTTTCCCACAGTGGGGGATTCACTCACCATGGGTCATGAGTTCAAGGTGAGAGGGAAAACGTTTAAGGGAAATATGTGTGAGAAGTTCTTTATGCTGAGGGTGTTGGATGCCTGGAACACGCTGCCAGCTGTGGTGGTAGATGTGGGCATGATAGCGTCATTTAAGATGTACCTGGATGGATACATGAATGGGCAGGGAGCAGAGCGATGCAAATCCTTGGAAAATAAGCGACAGGTTTAGATGGAGGTTCAGGATCAGCGCAGGCTTGGAGGGCCGAAGGGCCTGTACCTGTGTTGTAGTTTTATTTGTTCTTTGTATATACCAGGGTAAACAATATCAGCAAAGCAGACAGATGTTACACACGGATGCCAAGGATTGATTAGTATGTGGGAGCTCCACTCCCAGAAACCATCCCATCAGCTTGTTACTTTAATTTCATTGATTCATTCTTTGACATCGTTGGCCTGCTGTTCTATTTTGGTGGAAGTTCTCTGGGCTGTGGTCAAGCAGGTTTGAATCTGATGTAACCCCAATGGCATGGGTTGCAGACCAGTGTTGTACTTCTCTGGATATTACATTGATTTCTTCACTTGCATTGAATTCTCCTTCTCCATTTTAATATTTATTTATCAGCTGAATTAGGCCTATTCCGGCAAGTATATGTGGCCTAATATGGAAGGTGACATTAACAATGGCCTGTCCCATACTGATATGTGGTAGGTGAGGTTGTGAGGCAGCATTCCCCTTCTCCCCTGTAGGACACCTGTGTGGGGTTGGTGTTGAGGTTGCTAGTCTGAACGGAGCATTTTTGGCTGTTGTTTGTCTTGAAGCCAGACAGTGCATGTTTAATTAAATGAATTGCATAAATAAGTGTTATTACTGTTAGTTTTTTGACACTAATCAACATTGATGCCTTTGAGCCTCCCTTCCTTCTCTACTGTGTACAGTAAAAAAAACCGTCATATACTATCCATAGACCCTCTTGAATAGTGACTGTACATTTTACATTGAACACCCTTAGTACAATTCTCTCAACTGTATTATCATCTGCTGTATATAAATGCAGCACAAGGGCTGCTCCTGTTGTCTGATGTCCTCTCCTCGTTTCCTGTTTTTTTTCGCCTGTTCTTTGTTTTGGCCTGTCCTTCTGGCACAGCTACCATAAGGCTACCGGCTTTATGGCATTCTGGAGACTGTTCTCATTAATCGTGTCCAAAGTCCGTCACTACTCGGGTCAAGACTCTGAAATTATTGTCCATGTTGGCCAAATTATATGGTTAACGGTTGATATCCAGCCCCATATGCTGTCACTGTGCAATTCAGTGTTTCCCTTTTATGTTGTTTGACTGTGGTCTTCCTATCGTCTGTCCTGATCTTTCACCCTAATTATCTATGGGTCAAGTGGCGTTGAAGACGTTTACATTGGGGAGAGCTCCACTCTGGCAGCTTGGTTCTTGCTAAATTCACAGACGCCAATTCGTGGTGAATGATATCATTCAAGATTTTGCCAATTGGTTTTAAAACTAGTCTGTTTTGTGGAGCAGGGGTGATTCGGGTCAAATGTGGTGGGGTGATGCACACAATGTACTTCAGATGTAACTCAGTTCTCATGAGGGGATTATTGTTTCACTGGCTGGTTGTAGCCTGTGTGTTACTCTTTTTTACTTTGAGAAAAGTCCAAAGAGAAATGTTAATTTTTTTAGGTCGGGTTTAACCATTGGATTCTAGTTTTCATTGTTTTGTGTGTGTGTCTTGACTGATCACTTTATAAAAACATACATTTTACCAGAGGAGCTGTTCCTGTGGGGAGGCCTAGCCCTGGGCTGGGCCTCTGAAGATTGAAAATGTGTGTGTGTGTGTGTGTGTGTGTGTGTGTGTGTGTGTGTGTGTGTGTGTGTGTGTGTGTGTGTGTGTGTGTGTGTGTGTGTGTGTGTGTGTGTGTTGAGATGTGAGCACTTGCTGTACCCTGGAGTTTGGGAGAAGACATGTCCTTCAGGAGTGGACCAAAATTCCTGTGAGTTAACAGCACCTTTAAAATGTACAATGTTCCTGTGAGTGGGTCTGGTTCTCCAAGGATGTGCCAGGGCTCCATGGAGACTGAACACCTGTGTGCTGTGGGGTGTGTATTTGCTGCTTTTGGGAGTGGACTCCCGCATTGGTAGATGACCCTGTTTTTAGCAGTGGACCCTGCTGTTTGGAGTGGACTCCACTTCTGACATCGCATGTCATAAACTTTTTTTTTATGACATATATTTTTTAAACATATTTTTAAATATATTTTTTAAGACTTCTATTTGAACGCTATGTGCCAGGAAGAACTCTGTTTGTTCACAATTAACACAACCAAGCTTCTTGTTGTGTTATCACCTGCACTATCTTGAATGTCCCTGGGTCTGGTAGGCCTTACTGTGAGCTGGGAGGCTCATGGGTCGTTCTCATGCTGTCACCCCTGAGAGCCGGAGGGTGGGTAGGCCATCCTCTGAACCTTTAACTGTGAACTGGAACAGTTATTTACAATATCCAAGTGGGAACTAAATAAAATAAACATCTGGCTCAATAGTGATCCGGTAGTAGTGGAGGTGGATAACAATGCAATTGTTTCAGTGATCGCGGAACCAGACTTGAATCAACTTTACCCTGGACTTTAACCCTTAAATTTGCTCAAGACCTCAGCTAGGCTGAGAACCTACACTGGGGAACTTTTACAGATTCAGGGGAAAAACTTCAGTCCCACTCTCTTCTGAGAAGCAGCTGGTTCAGTTCCCACTGATTACAGTAAAAAGCTTGGGCCCAAGGCTGATGGGATGGAATTGGTACAGAAATATTCACCTTGATTTTCCAATTAGAAAATGGCTGCTTGAGTGAGGTCCTAATGGAATACCTGGATATTTCTCAGGAAGTCTAAAAGGGCTATGAAAGGAGCCAAGGCCACCTTGCATGTTGACCAGGAGGCAATTCCACGATTCTGCACGGCTCATCCAGTACCTTTAATACAAAAGTAGAGGCAGGAATCAGGAGACTGGAACGTGACTGAATTATCCAGCCAATACAGTTTGTGGAATGGACAGCACTGGTCTTACCCATTGTGAATGTTGATGGGCCTTTGTAGGGATTTTAACCAAACGGTAAACTGCTTCTTGGAGCTGAATAAATAGCAGTCTCTCGCATCGAGGGTTTATGCACAAATCTGTCAGGGGGCATGTCCTTGACAATTGTGGTTAGATGAGAATTCCTAGAAATATGATCCAATTAATACCTAGAAGGGGTTATACCAATATTCGAGACTCCATTTGGGGTATTAACAGACTGTGCCATTTTTCAGTCAATGATGGAGAACATTTTAAGTGGTCTACCCAAGGTTTCCATTTATCTGGATGACGTACTAATAACAAGGAAGAACGAGAAGGAGCACGAGATGCCTTGGCCGTGGTCTTCAGATGTTTCTCCCATGTGAGCCTGAATAGGGAAATATGTGTATTCCAGGCCCCCCCCCCATGTGACCTCCTTAGGATACAGAGCTGACAAGACAGGTTAGACCCATTGGTAGATAGAGAGGGTGATCAAAGTTGCCCTGACTCCCACGTCTGTCCTCGAGCTTGGGTGTTTCCTCGGGCTGGTGAGTAATTATGGAAAGTTCATCCATAACCAGTCTCAGACCTGACACCTTTACATCAACTCTTAAGAAAGGGTCAGCCTTGGAAATGGTTGCATAGACGAGCCATAGCTTTCGTGGAAGAAACCGCTATTATCCTCCCCGGTGTTGGCTCACTGTGATCCCAAGAGAGATCTGGCATTGACATGAGATACCTCCCCATACAGCATCGGGGCATTGTTATCTCATAGGTGGCCGAATGTAGAGGAACACCCAATAGTGTGTACATTCAGGCTAATGCAGAGTGAAAATATGCCCAGATAGAGAAGGAAGGTTTGGCAGTTATGTTTGAAGTCAGGAAGTTCCACCTATATCTTTATGGAACTAATTTTGTAACAATATCGAACCACAAACATCTACGAGGTCTACTTAAAGAACCAAGACAGTGCTGGCCATAACTTCAGGCTGAATTCAGTGGTAGGTTCTAAACTAAGTGCATGTTCATACAAATGAGAACACTGTCTGGGAGACAGAGCAACAAATGTAGATGCATTGAGCTGCCTCCCACTGGCTTCCAGTGGGACCATCGCTGGAAGAGTCTGCCATGGTTTTACATTTTCTGGACGCACTTACAATCACAGCTGACAATATCAGACTGTGGACGCTGACAGATCCAGTCCTGGTAAAACGGAACCAGCTGGTGGTGATGGGGGAAACCAAATGGCCGTTACAACTAGAACTGGAACCGTTTTGGATCCGGAGAGACCAGATCACCGTCGAGGATGGGACATGATTATGGGAATCAAGGGTGATTGTCCTGAGAAAAGGTCACTGCCAGATACTGGCTGAACTCCACCAGGGTCATTCTGGGGTTTCCAAAATGAAGATGTTGGTGAGGCCTTATGCCTGCTGGCTAGGGTTGGATGTAGACACAGCTGCATTTGGTGGGGCAATGCCCAGAGTGCCAACAAGAACAAAAATTACCACCAGCAGCTGCCCCCCTCCCACAATCAGGAATGGCAGGTAAACCCTGGACTCAGTTAGACGCTAACTATGCCAGCCCTTTCATGGGTTTGATGTTCTTAGTCAGTGTGGACACCCACTTAGACTGACTGCACATGCCCAGAGTTCATTCGTCAAACACAGAGACAATGATAGAAAAACTGTGAACATCTTTCAGTACTCAGACTCCTGAAAGTGTTGGTCCCAGATAACAGGGCAGTGTTTACCAGCAGGGAATTGGAATATTCCCTACAATCCAGTGGACAGGTCTGTACCATTCAGCATCCAATGGTCTGGCAGAAAGAGCAGTTCAAATTTTGAAGGTGTGATTAAAGAGACAGCACACAGCTTCACTCGATACCAAACTGTCCCAGTTCCTATTTAATTACAGGATCATCCCTCCTACAACAACAGGGACAGCTTCAGCAGAGCTGTTGATGGAGAGAAGGTTCCGTACCAGGTTAAACCTGAGCTTCCCAGATCTCCGGGGAGGGCAGAGGGTGTAACAGCACCAGACCCTGCCACGTGACTCCACTCAGTGGGAGAGACAGTTTACTTCAGGGGTTGGAAGTTTGGTGTCAGAACGATGGGAATGGCCCTGTATGGGGAAGGGGCAGGGTCGAGGTGAGGTCAGGTCCCGTGAGGTAGAAGGTTCAGGTCAGTGTGACAGTCCTGAACAAGGATGGGGACCACATGCTCAGCTCCTCCAATACCTTTCTGACTGTTCCAGAATCCGTGGATCCTGCCTGTCATCGAGCACAGAACAGAGAGCAGTACAGCGCAGGTACGGGCCCTCCGGCCCATGATGTTGTATCAAACATGACGTCAAATTAAATGAATCCCTTCTTCCTGCCCTTTGGGCCATATCTCTCCATTACTCGCATTTTCATTTGTCTGTCTAAAAGCCCCTGAACCACCCTGACTGCATCTCCAGACCCCGACCACTCTCTGTGTAAAAGCATTGCCCCTTCTATCTCCTTTGACCTTTTCCCCTCCGACCTTAAATGCATGTTCTCTGGTATTAGACATTTCAATGCTGGGGAAAAAAAATAGAAACATACAAAACAGCTGCAGGAGGAGGCCGTCAGCCCTTCGAACTGGCCCCACCATTCGATATGATGATGGCTGATCATGCAATCTCCCAATCCCACTCCTACTCTCTCTCCATACCGCTTCATCCACTTAGCTGCAAGGGCCATATCCAGCTCGCTCGGGAATGTATCTAATGGACTGGCTCCAACACCTTCCTGTGGGAGACAATCCCACAGATTCACATCTCTTTGAGTGAAGAAGTTCTTCCTCATCTCAGTCCTAAATGGCTGACCCCTTATTCTTAGAATGTGACCACTGGTTCTGGACCTTCCCACCATCAGGAATAATCATCCTGCATCTATCCTGTCCAGTCCCGACTCCGGTACCCCAATCCTCTCACTATGAAGGCCAACATGCCATTAGCTTTCCTCACTGTCTGCTGTACCTGTGTGCCAACCTTCAGAGACTGTTCCACCATGACACCCAGGTCTCATTGCACCTCACCTTTTCCTCAACTGCCACCACTCAGATCATAATCTGCCTTCCTGTTTTTGTGACCAAAGTGGATAACTTTACATTTACCCACGTTATGTTACATTTGGTAAGTATTCACCCACTCCGCCAGTCTGTCCAAGTCACCCTGCCGCTTCTGAACATCCTCCTCACAGCACACACTGCCACCCAGCTCAGCGTCGTCTGCACATTTGGAGATATTACATTCAATTCTTTCATCCAAATGGTCAATGTATATTGTGAACAGCTGGGATCCCAGCACTGAACCCTGTCGTTCCCCACTCATCACTGCCTGCCCCTCTGAAAAGGACCTGTTTATTCCAATTCTCTGCTTCCTGTCTGCCAACCAGTTCTCTATCCACGTCAATACACTACCTCTGATGCCATGAGCTTTAATTTTCCTTGCTTATCTCTTGTGTGGAACCTCGACAAAACCCTTTTGAAAGTCCAGATACACAACATTCACTGATTCACCCGTGTCCACACTCCTGATCATCTCCTCAAAACATTCCGTAATATTTGTCAAGTATGGTTTCCCTTTCGTGAATCTATGCTGATTTGGACCAATTCATTCCCCGTTTTCCAAATGCTCAGTTACGACATCCTCAATAACTGATTCCCCACCACCAATGCCAGGTTAATCAGCCTATAATTCCCCATTTCTCTCTCCTTCCCTTTTTTTTCAAAAAGTGGAGTTACACTCGCTCCCCCTCAGTCCATTGGAACTCTTCCAGAGGCTAGAGAATGTTGGAAAACGATCACCAATGTGTCCACTATTTCTAGGGCCGCTTCGTTCAGTACTCTGAGATGCAGAGCATCAGGCCGAGGGGACTTATCGGGTTTTAATCTCATCAATTTCCCCATTACCATCTTCTGACTAATAAGGAATTCCTACAGTTCCTCCTTCATGCTTGACCCTCTGTCCCCAAGTATTTCTGTAAGGTTATTTGGATCCTCGTCAGTGAAAACACACCCAATGTACTTGTTCAGCCGGTCTTCCATCTCTCTTTTGTCCATCAGGATTACACCTGTTTCAAACTGCAAGGGATCTACATTTATCTTCAGCAATATTTTTCTCCTTGCATATCTATAGAAGCTTTTACAGTCAGTTCTTAAGTTTTCCACAAGCTTACTTTCTTATTCTATTTTCCCTTTTCTTAATCAAACCATTTTGTCCTCCTCTGATGAATTTTACATTTCTCCCAATCCTCAGGTTTGCTGCTTTTTCTGGACAATTTCACTGCCTCCTCTCTGGCTTTAGTCCTGTTGCTGAATCCCCTTGTTAGCCGTGGTTGAACCACCCTCCCTGCTTTCCTCTTACACCAGATGGTGATGTATAATTGTATAGTTCATCCACATTTTCTTTAAATGTCTGCCTTGCCTATCCACTGTCCATCCCTTAATATCCCTGGTCAGCTTATTTCAGTCAATGCACGTCTCATATCATCAACATTAGCATTCTTTAAGTTCAGGACCCTAGTCTCAGAATTAACTGTGTCACTCTCTGTCTTAACGATAAGTTCTACCATGTTATGGTCACTCTTTCCCAAAGGATCTCGCACCATGATGTTGCGTATTAATCCTCTCTCATTACACAATACCCGGTATTGGATGTCCTGCTCTCGGGTTGGTTCCTCGATGTATTGGCTGAGGAAACCATACCTCATACATTCCAGGGCATCATCCTCCATCGTATTGCCACCAACTTGGTTAATCAATAGAGAGATTGAAGTCACCCATAGTCACTGCTGTACCCTTACTACATGCATCGCTAATTTCCTGTTTGATACAGTCCCCAATCTCAAAAATACTGTTTGGTAGGTGGTCTACACACATCTCCCACTAATGCCTTTTCCCTTTGGTGTTCCACAGCTCCATCCAGACAGATTCCACATTGCCCAGGTTCATGTCCTCCCTTACTATTGTGTTAAACTCCTTCTTAACCATCAATGTTACTCCACCTCCCTTTCCTTCCCTCTATCTTTCCCAAAAGTCAAATAACCCTGCATGTTGAATTCCCATCCTTGGTCACCTTGGAGCCAGGTCTCCGTGCTCCCGATTATATCATATCTATTAATAACTCTATACACAGTTAATTCATCTGCCTAATTACAAATGTTCCTCACACTGAGACACAGAGCCTTCAGGCTCATTTTTTTGACTTTCATTGCCCTTTTAGAATAATGATGTGGTAGAATTCTTGCTGCCAATCCTGTCTATTCCTCTCATAATTTAGCAAACTTCTGTCATGTCTCCCCTTGACCCTTCCATTGCAGAAAACGTCCCTGAGTTTTTCGAGTCTCTCCTAGTAGCTCATTCTCTCTAACCCAGGCAGCATCCTGGTAAACCTCTTCTACACCCTCTCCAAAGCCTTCACATCCTTCCTGTAATGTGGCGACCAGAATTGAACACAATACACAAAGTCTTATAAATCTGCAACATGACATCCTGAGTCTTGAACTCAATTCCCTGACCAATACAGGCAAACATGCCACACGCCTTCTTTACCACTCTATCTACTTGCATGACCACTTTCAGGGAACTATGGATCTGAACCCCAAGGTCCCTCTGTACATCAATGCTGTTCAGGGTCCTACCACTAACTGTACACTTTCCCTTAACATTTGATCTCCCAAAGTGCAGCACTCACACGTTACTGGATTAAACTCCATCTGCGATTTCTCTGCCCATATCTGCAACTGATCTATGTATCACCGTATTTTTAACAGCCTTCTAGATTATCTACAACTCCCCTGAACTTTGTGTCATCTGCAAATTTACTGACTCAACCATCTGCGTTTTCCTCCAAGTTATTTATTTCGATGATGTTCCGCCAAGCGTTGAAGTGACCTCGCAATTAGAGATGGACACGGCTGATGTCACTGTCTCGATGCTTTTTGCCTCCTGAAGAAGAGAATGAATTTCTTCCGAGACGTTCCGGCTGCAAGAGGGGAGCTCCTGTGTGTTACATACCGCCCATATCAAGGGCAGAGTTGGAGGGCCCTGACCCGGTGCTAAACTGCCCCAAGAGGAGCTGTGAGAAAAACAACCGGATAATGTCCTCGGACTCAGACAGGAAGGGAGATGGAGAGATTGTAATGAGGTCAGCCAGGTGGACTCATAGTAACAAGGTCCATGACTGGGGCTGTTAATCTGGTACAATTGGGGAGCACTGGCTGATAGAGCAGAACAGGAGGGTTAGGGGTTATGTTCACGCTAAGAGCTGGCTCTGAAGGAGTTGGATCAGTGTCAAAGACATGTCAATGAAGGGTCACTTGGTAATGGGTTACCGACAGGTGTGGAGTTTTTTCAGAAAACACTGGCCCGTCACCCCCCTGATACAGTGACGGTGATAGGCATAGTTCAAGGGGCAGCAAGGGACAAAGGCTCTTAGATTGTTTCCAGGATTGTATCCTACAGCAGGAAGTGTCCACTCCACCCAGAAAGGAGACCCTCCTCACACTTGAAAGTCTGGATTTTGAAGGAGGTCAGTGTAGAAATTGTAGGGCACTCACAATAACCTTTTAGTCTTCCCTAGACCCAGGGGATGTGGTAGATAACTGGGATATTGCAAACATGA
Source organism: Hemiscyllium ocellatum (assembly GCF_020745735.1). NCBI lineage: Eukaryota > Metazoa > Chordata > Chondrichthyes > Orectolobiformes > Hemiscylliidae > Hemiscyllium > Hemiscyllium ocellatum. Next base: position 29,641,572 of record NC_083445.1, on the reverse strand, counting down.
TGATCTTGTTCAGGAAAATTTGTTAGGAGCAGCCCACCAATTACAGACCAGTCTGTTTACCTTCAGTGCTGGGAAAGCTGACAGAGCCAATGGTTTGGAATAGAGGCAGCAGTCCCATGGAGAAAGGCTGATTGATGATGAAGAGCCAGTGTAGATTTCTAAACAGGAAATTGAGCGTCACCAAGCTGTTGAAGTTTGTGAAGTAGTAACAGAAAGACTCAGTGAGGGTAGCACTGTCGATGTGGTGTGCATGGACCTTCAGAAAGTGACAAATGACAGACAGACGAGGAAAGATTTAGCTCATGGAATAAATGGGTCAGCAGCAATGGGCATACAGCATTGGCTGTGAGACAGGAAACAGAGGGAAATGGTCAATGGATATTTTCAGGCTGGAAGTAAATTCTTATGAGCTTTCCAGGAATCATTATTGAGAGTCTTACTTTTCCTGAGTTTGATTAATGATTGAAAACTTGGTGAACAGGGGGACAATTTCAAAGTATTCAGGTAGCACAATTCAATTTTGAACTGAGGAGCACAGTGTTGATCTTCAGGGCGATAGAGACAAGGAGATGGAGTGAGCAGTGGGAGCGGGGAGAGTGCAGACCATGGGGGTGCCCAACACAGGGAAATTGGCTTCAGGATAAGAATTGTCTTTTGCTTAGGGATAAGAAAACTAGTGAAATAAACACAAGTCTAAGGGAATAGTGTGGGAAAGTGGGGTTCCATTTCACGGAGCATTGGTATCACAGAGGAACCTGTACCGATGAAATAGTCTCCACCTGAATCGATCTGGAATGACTGTTATCGTGAAAAGTATAAACAGGGTGGTCACTCGAAGTTTAATCTTGTGATTTGGGGGGAAGCGACAAGGCAAACAAACGAAAGTATGCTGGTAAATAAAAAGGTAAGCAGTAGGTTAGCATGTGTGCAGGAGGGTTTAAGTACAAGGTAAAAAGGAACAATTACTCAGGGGATATTGTTGGAGATGTTGGAAGTCATGAGGGTATGAAAACAAGCATAAGGGCACTTTACCTGAATGCTTGTAGCATTTGTAACAAGGTTCGTTTGTTAGTGGCACAGATCATCGTGAAAAAAAATCATTTAATAGCCATTATGGAAACATGGTTACAGGATGGTCATGACTGGGAGGTAAAGATCCAGCTGACCAGACTAGTTGGAAGGACAGACTGGAAGGGAAGGGAGATGGATTAGCTCTGCTGTTCAAGGATGACATCAGGGCGGTGCTGAGGAATGATATCGGTTGGATGGAGAATAAGGTTGAATCCACTTGCGTGGAAATTAGAAATTCTAAGAAGAAAAAGTCGTCGTTAGGCCACCAAATAATAAGATCACATTGGGGAAGGCAATAAAGAAAGACATAACTAATGCCTCTAAAAATGATACAGCAATTATCATTGGGAATTTTAATCGGCATGTAGATTGGTCGAACCAGCTTGGTCAGGGTAGCCATGAGGAGCAGTTCGTTGAGTGTATTGATGATAGTATTTTTGAACAGCATGTAATGGGACTGACAAGGGTGGAAACTATCCTTGATCTGGTCCTGTGTAATGAGACAAGATTTATTACTGATCTCGTAGTTCGGGACCCTCTTGGAAGGCATGATCATAGTTTGGTTGAATTTAGAATAGAGACGGAGAGTGTGAAGATAAAATCCAATATCAGGATTTTGTGCTTAAACGAGGGAGAACTTGGCTAAAGTTGACTGGAAAAAAAGAGTTTATGGTGGGAAAGTTGATGAGTAGTGGAGGATTTTCAAAGCAATTTTTCAGAGTGCTCAGCAAAAGGATATATTAGTGAAAAGATGTAAAATCACTGTTGTGGTTCTGTTCGCCGAGCTGGAAGTTTTTGCTGCAAACGTTTCGTTCCCTGGCTAGGGAACATCATCAGTGCTATTGGAGCCTCCTGTGAAGCGCTGCTTTGATGTTTCTTCCGGTATTTATAGTGGTTTGTTCTTGCCGCTTCCTGGTGTCAGTTTTAGCTGTAGTAGTTTGTATGTGGGGTCCAGGTCGATGTGTCTGTTGATGGATGTTCTTGCCGCTTCCGGGTGTTAGTTTCAGCTGTAGTGGTTTGTATATGGGGTCCAGGTCCATGTGTCTGTTAATGGAGTTTGTGGATGAATGCCATGCCTCTAGGAATTCCCTGGCTCTTCTCTGTCTGGCTTGTCCTATGATGGTAGTGTTTTCCCAGTCAAATTCATGTTCCTGGTTGTCTGAGTGTATGGCTACTAGGGATAGCTGGTCGTGTCATTTTGTGGCTAGCTGATGTTCATGGATGTGGATTGTTAGCTGTCTTCCTGTTTGTCCTATATAGTGTTTTGTGCAGTCCTTGCATGGTATTTTGTAAACTACGTTAGTTTGGCTCGTGCTGGCTATTGGGTCCTTTGTTCTAGTGAGTTGTTGTCTGAGTGTGGAAGTTGGCTTGTGTGCTGTTATGAGTCCTCAGGGTCGCAGTCGTCTGGCTGTCAGTTCTGAGACGCTCCTGACGTATGGTAGTGTGGCTAGTCCTTTTGGTTGTGGCATGTCCTCGTTCCGTGGTCTATCTCTTAGGCATCTGGTGATAAAGTTGCGTGGGTATCCGTTTTTGGCGAATACATTGTATAGGTGTTCCTCTTCCTGTTCTCGCAGTTCTGGAAGAGGAACACCTATACAATGTATTCGCCAAAAACGGATACCCACGCAACTTTATCACCAGATGCCTAAGAGATAGACCACGGAACGAGGACATGCCGCAACCAAAAGGACTAGCCACACTACCATACGTCAGGAGCGTCTCAGAACTGACAGCCAGACTACTGCGACCCTTAGGACTCATAACAGCACACAAGTCAACTTCCACACTCAGACAACAACTCACTAGAACAAAGGACCCAATAGCCAGCACGAGCCAAACTAACGTAGTTTACAAAATAACATGCAAGGACTGCACAAAACACTATATAGGACAAACAGGAAGACAGCTAACAATCCGCATCTATGAACGTCAGCTAGCCACAAAACGACACGACCAGCTATCCCTAGTAGCCATACACTCAGACAACCAGGAACATGAATTTGACTGGGAAAACACTACCATCATAGGACAAGCCAGACAGAGAAGAGCCAGGGAATTCCTAGAGGCATGGCATTCATCCACAAACTCCATTAACAGACACATGGACCTGGACCCCATATACAAACCACTACAGCTGAAACTAACACCCGGAAGCGGCAAGAACATCCATCAACAGACACATCGACCTGGACCCCACATACAAACTACTACAGCTGAAACTGACACCAGGAAGCGGCAAGAACAAACCACTATAAATACCGGAAGAAACATCAAAGCAGCGCTTCACAGGAGGCTCCAATAGCACTGATGATGTTCCCTAGCCAGGGAACGAAACGTTTGCAGCAAAAACTTCCAGCTCGGCGAACAGAACCACAACAACGGACACCCGAGCTACAAATCTTCAACCAGACTTTAAATGTAAAATCACACAACACCAGGTTATAGTCCAACAGGTTTATTGAGAAGCATTAGTTTTCTGAACACTGCTCCTTCATCATTTGGTTGTGGAGTATAAGATCATAGGACACAGAATTTATTGAAAAATTTGCAGTGAGATGTAACCGCCATGATATTTTGGAAATGACCTGGATTAGTTGTTGAGTCTCTCATCGTTGAAGAAGGGCTCATGTCCGAAACATCGATTCTCCTGCTCTTTGGATGCTGACTGACCTGCTGTGCTTTTCCCGTCTCTCATCTTTGAGAAAGGCCACGTTGGTTCCAGATATTCCATATGTTTCTGATAGTGAAAAGGAAGGACTGCAAAAAAAAGGATAATCTGCTATGGGTGACTCAGGAAATAATGGGGACTATCCAAATGAAGGAGAAGGCAGACAAAGTGTCAAGAACAGCAGGAAACTAGAATACTGGGAAAACTATGGAAGTCAAAAGAAATCCACAATAAAGAGCTTCAACAAAAATGTAGTTAGAACGTGACAAAAAAAACCACAGAATATAAAGACAGACAGCAAAAATTGCTATCAATAAAAAAAAATGAGAAAAGGGGCTAAAGTAAGCATTGGTCCATTAGAGGATGGAAAGGAACATTTAGTCATGGGTATCATGAAATGGCCAAGTCATTCAACAGGTTATTTTGTGTCAATCTTCATAGTGGAAGACATGAACAACATGCCCAGTAATTGACAAAGAAACAAAGGTAGGTGAGGATCTGGAAACAATCATTATCATGGAAGAGATATTGTTGGGCAAGCTAATGGAGCTTAGGATAGGCAACTCTCCTGGTCCTGATAGAGTGTATCCCAGTGTAATAAAACTGATGGCAACAGAAATGACAAGCATATTTGTGGGAATTTTCCAAAATTCATTGGACTCTGGGGCAGTCCTAATAGATTGGCAAACAGCAAATATGACACCACTCCGAAAAAAAACGGGGAATTATAGACCAGTTAGCTTAACCTCTGTGATGGGGAGACGCTTGAGTCTATTATCACGGGGAAAAAAGCAAGGCATCTAGTCAGAAATTGTCTTGTTGGGCAGACTCAGCATGTGTTCATGAAGGGCAGGTCATGATTAACTAATCTTTTAGAATTCTATGAAGACATCTTGAGCAAGGTGGGCAATGGGGACCCAGTGGGTGTGATGTAACTAGATTTCCAAAAGGCCTTCAGCGAGGTGCTGCACAAGAGGCTGCTGCATAAGATAAAGGTGCATGGTGTTACGGGTAAAGTATTAGCATGGATAGAGGATTGGGTGACCAACAGGAAACAACAAAGAATGGTGATAAATGAGTGCTATCCTGGTTGACAATCGTGACTAGTGGGATACCACGGAGATCGTTGTTGAGACCACAATTATTTATAATTTATATCGATGATTTGGAGATGGGGACGACATGCAGTGTGTCAAAGTTTGCAAATGAGACTAAACTAAGTGGCAGAGCAAAGTGTGCAGAGCACTAGGAAACGTTGCAGAGGAACGTAGACACTTTAAGTAGGTGAACAAAGGTCTTGCAGAGGGAATACTATTTTAATAAACATGAAGTCATACATTTTGGTATAAATAACACCCGAAAGGATCATTACTTCATGGTAAAAAGTTGTAGCATGCTGCTGTGCAGAGGGTCCGAGGCGCCATTGCACATGAGTCACAGAAGGTTGGCCTGCAGTTACAACAGGTAATTAGGAAGGCACGTGGAATTTTGCCCTTCCTCGCTAAATGAGTTTAAAAGCAGGGAGGTTATGTTGGAGCTGTCCAGGCCACACCTGGAGCACTGTATATAGTTTTCGCACTGGAGGAAGTGCAGAGGAGGTTCACTAGGTTGATTCCAGCGTTGAGGGTGTTGGTTTATGAGGAGAGACTGAGTAACCTGGGATTATATTCATTGTAATTCAGAAGAATGAAGGGGGATCTTAAAGAAACATGTAAAATTATGAAGGGAATAGATAGAAGTAGAGAGCACGTTTCCACTGGCAAGTGAGACTGGGACAGGAGGGTTTAGCCTCAAGAATGGGGGGGGCGCAGATTTAGGACTTATTTCAGCAGGAAATTCTTCACCCAGAGGGTCGTGAATCTGTGGAATTCCCTGCCCAGTGAAGTAGTTGACAGTACTTCAGAAAATGTTTCTAAACCGAAAATAAATAACTTTATTGAACAACAAAGGAATTAAGGAATATGGTGAGAGGCTGGGTAAGTGGAGCTGAGGCCATGAAAAGATCAGCCATGATCTCATTGAATTGCAGAGGAGCTCGTAGGGCCAGACGGTCTACTCCTGCTCCTAGTCCTTATTTTCTTATATTCTACCTCTAGGCCATCATTACTGTTGTGATATTAAGTCACCTTCTTTCCATTTGTTATCCTGCTAGCTTCCTGTCTCCCTGCCTGGGATGTAGCCTCATTATTGCCTCAGCTGGGCTCCTGGAGACAGTTAGGTTTGCGGAAAAGTTGTTTGCAGCTTCGATCACTTCAGAAACATTTGTTGCCAGGAACTGAAAGGGAAATTCTGCACGGAGAACACAGCAGTTGGGGTGATAGCAATCATAAGCATGATGTGCTGTTTATTTCATTTTATTTCATATTTGAGCCAGTGTATTTGAGTGATAACATACCCTGGTATTCCATTTCAATTGCATGGACAGGATACAACTAGTTGGATCTAACACTAACCCGTTATCTCCCTTCCATTCTAATTTTACTGCTCAGTATTTTGACTGTTAGATATATTCTGTTGGCCAGCAGAGCTCACCGGGATGTTGCTTGTGATGGAGTGTTTTCGCGAGGAAAAGAGTCTCAATCAGCTCGGATTATTTTCTTTGGAGCAGAGATTGAGAGTGGGGAAGGGGACGTGGTGATGGTGATATGATAGAAATGCATCAGGTTATCGGTGATGTGTGTGTGGAAAGGAAGCAACTGTTGCCTTCAGTTGAAGTTTGAAAATCAAGGCGACAGATTTTAAGTCAGAATGCAGGTGTTTGGAGGCGATTTGAGGAATTGTTTTTCACTGAGTGTGTGGAGGCTGCCCTCAGTGCATTGTCTGGCAGGGCAATTAAGGCAGGAAATCTCACAACTTCAAACTAACTATTCTGGTGAACACTCGAACACAGTGAATAAGTCTAGTCCTGGAAAGTGCGAACAGTAAAGATTTCGCATGGTTTTGGTTGTTACAGACTCAATGGTCTGAAGGATCTCTTCAATACAGCATGAGTCTGTGATTAATTTTCAGCTGTATTCATTTTGTGCTCTTACACCAAGTATAAACATAGGGCTGGAGTGCATTTTACTGAGCAATAAGATTGCATCGAGCACACATATCAGGAGGATTATTCAAATTAAAGATTCTAGGAATGTGAGAGTTGTTGAAAATAGCAGCATTAGGCTCCATTCATATTCCTTCTCTGTAGCCAGATTCGAACCTTCACTCTCTCTGGTGGACCCCATGATGCCCACGCTGTGAACTAAGCTGTGTCTGGTGTTCACACACTACTCACTGTCATATCTACAACCGGGCCTCTGGTTCCAGCTACATGCTCACAATCTGAAGCTGAACATTATCTAGATTTCCCACAGTCTTCTGATTAGAAGTGATTGCGTCTGTCAGCTGCTTAAGTATGTCTATGCTGTTGTTTTGGTTATGAAGCTATTCATAGTTCCGAAGCACGCAACAACTTGATTGGATTTTAGTGGTTTAGATCAGAAATTGGTCAGCTAAATGAAGACAGGGGGTGGTGGCTGATGGGAAATGTTCATCCTGGAGTTCAGTTACGAGTGGTGTACCACAAGGATTTGTTTTGGGTGCACCATTGTTTGTCATTTTTATAAATGACCTGAAGAATGATTAAGTAAATTTGCAGAAAACATTAAGGTTGATGGAGTTGTGGACAATACTGAAGGATGTTGCAGTTTACAGAGGGACATAGATAAGCTGCAGAGCTGGGCTGAGTGGTGGCAAATGGAGTTCAATACAGAAAAATGTGAGGTGATTCACTTTGGAAGGAGCAACAGAAATAAAATGCATTGGTCTAATGGTAAGTTGCTTGTTAATGTGAATGAACAGAGAGGTTTTGGTGTACATGTGCATGGATCCCTGAAAGTTGCCAACCAGGTTGATACGATTGTTAAGAAGGCATCCTTTGTGTTATTGAGGGATTATGTTTTGGAGCTATGAGGGTGTGTTGTAGCTGTACAAAACTCTGATGCAACCACTTTTGGAGAAATGTATACAGTTCTGGTGACTGCATTATAGGAAGAATGTGGAAGCATTAAAAAGGGTGCAACGGCGATTTACTCGGATGTTGACTGGAATGGAAGAAAGACCTTATGAGAAAGAGCTGAGGGACTTGAGGCTGCTTTTGCTAGAGAGAAGGTCGAGAGGCGACAAGAGAGACATACAAGATGATCAGAAGATTAGATAGGGAGGACAGTGAGAGCCTTTTCCTCAGATGGTAATGGCTAGCACGAGGGTAGATAGATATAGGACAGATGTCAAAGGTAGGTTCCTTACACAGAGACTAGTTGGGCGTGGAACGCCCTCCCTGCAACAGTAGTAGATTTGCCAAATTCAAGGGTGTTTTCATGGTCACTGGATCGGCATATGGATGAAAAAGGAATAGTGTTGGTTAAATGAGCTTCAGGTTGGTTTCACAGGTCGGTTCAACATCGAGGGCCGAAGGGCCTGTACTGTGCTGTTATGTTCTATGTTTTTGCAAGGTTTGTGAAGGTTTGTATCTCAGGTTGAGGTTTAGGGTGAAGGTTTGCTTGCTGAGCTGTAGGTTTGATATCCAGACATTTCATTACCTGGCTCGGTAACATCATCAGTGGTGACCTCCAAGTGAAGCGAAGCTGTTGTCTCCTGATTTCTATTTATATCATTCTCCTGGATGGTGTTCCTGGGGTTTGTGCTGATGTCATTTCCTGATCGTTTTCTGAGGGGTTGATAGATGGTATCTAGATCTTTGTGTTTGTTTATGGTGTTTGGTTGGAGTGCCAGGCCTCGAGGAATTCTCTGGCATATCTTTGCTTAGCCTGTCCCAGGATAGATGTATTGTCCAGTCACATTGGTGGTTTCTTTCATCCGTGTGTAGGGCTACAAGGGAGAGAGGGTCATGTCTTTTTGTGGCTAGCTGGTGTTAGTGTATCCTGATGGATATCTTTCTTCCTATTTGTCCTACGTAGTGTTTGTGGAAGTCCTTGCATGGAATTTTGTAGATGATGTTGCTTTTGTCCATGGGTTGCACTGGGTCTTTTAAGTTTGTTAGTTTTTGTTTGAGAGTGTTGATGGGTTTGTGTGCTACTAAGATTCCGAGGGGTCTTAGAAGTCTGGCTGACATTTCTGAAACTTCTTTGATGTAAGGTAAGGTGGTTATGGTTTCTTGCTGTGTTCGTCTGCTTGTTGTGGTTTATTCTTCAGGAATCTGCGGACTGTATTTTTTGAGTATCCGTTCTTCTTGAATAAAGTTAAAAATCATACAACACCAGGTTATCGTCCTACAGCTTTAATTGGAAGCACACGAGCTTTCAGAGCGACGCTCCTTCATCAGGTGATAGCGGAGGGTTCAATCGTTACACCGAATTTATAGCGAAAATTTACAGTGTGATATAACTGAAATTATACATTGAAAAATTGATTGTCTGTTAAGTCTTTCACCTGTTAAAATATAGTGATAGTTGCACTTCTTTCATGTGTAAATCACAAAACCTTTTTTTGAAAAAAGTTGCATTCTCGGGTTAGCTGTTAACAATGGTGATAGCTGGACAATATGTTCTTCTTGAATACATTATAGAGGTGGTTCTCCTCTGTTTTCTGAAGCTCGTCTGTGCTGCAGTGTATGGTGGCTCATTGGAACAGTGTTCTGATACAGCTTTGTTTGTGTGTGTTGGGATGGTTCCTGGTCAGTGTTTATCGGTTTTCTGTATATTCAGGTTTGTAGTTCTCTGTTGTCTTTTCTTTCAACTGTGATGTCCAGGAAAGCGAGTTTGTTGTCGGTTTCTTCCTCCTTGGTGAACTTTGTGCTTCTGTGTTCTCTGACTATCACTGGGAGTGTTATATTAGGATGTTGATGAAGACGCAGTACTCCTAAAGCTTGCGATTTTAAATAAACCTGTTATACTGTAAACAGGTGTCGTGTGACTTCTCACTTTGTCCATTCCCAGTCCAACACTGGCACATCCACTTCATGCTTATCCTTGGAGGTGAAGGGATGATGTGCAGGTTCAGCATCTGGCATGCAGTGTTCATGTCAGACGAGAGAGCAAGATGTCCTTTTTTGTCACTCTATCTGATGTGAAGCACAAACAGGCTTCGTTCTCTTAGGGTCACTGAGCTTCGAACTGACTGACCTTATCCGTCGAATCATGGCATTGATTGAATGAAAGCATTAGTCAAGTAGATTTGTGGAACTATAACTTTGCTTTTCACCTCTGATATGAACATCCCTACCTGCATGGTACTGCTCGTCAAGCTCCTCCTGAGTTCTCCATATCCACAAACAACCTGAATAACGCAGAGAAAGAGGTGTGAGTGAGCCGAGCCAAATCTTTCCACTGCCTTCTGCCATTTTGTGATCCTTTCTTGTTCCAGTGGTGCCACTCAGACCCGTCTGCAGCTCCTAAGTGTGCGCCTTGACAAACTGTCGTGTCTTATGTTCACATGATTGTAATGAGTGAAATCCCGCTTTCCCCTTGAAATTCAAATCTGAAGGAAAGTGCCCCAAATGCCATCTTTAACAATTTATTCAACTGTTCCCCCAACTTCAGGGACCTCTCCTCATTGGTCCCAACACCTCTCATTTCTTCTACCTCTCTCAGAATCCTCCCTTTGTGTTGTGGGAGATTGCTTTTTTAGCCCACTCCAAATTGAACTGCACTTGCTCCTTCTTAGCTCCTGATCAAAATGATTGTTCTCTTCTTGACGTCAGCAGGCATCCTTTTCATTTTCAATCACCTGGTTAATTTTAGATTCTCCTCAAATTTCCCACTCAGGCTGTCCATATTAATGTCTCTGTCAGTAATGAATACTGTGAACAGCAAAGTACCGAATTCGGCCATGTGGAGCATCATTCCTTTAATAGCAATGATGTGGAATAAGAATCATTGTGCCATTCTCGCATTTTCATATTTCCATTCATTTGCAAGCATTCACTAAATTTTCAGTGGAAAGTGGAAATCAAATTGAGTCCAATAATGACAGAAGTAGATCATGAGAGAAAGACATCTTCACATTTATACAGTGCATTTCAACGTCACTCGAACAGAAATGTGTTTTTCAGCTGATTAATCCTTCTGACGTGGATTCTTTTTTGTAATGGAGGAAAATCTACAAGCTCCCACAAACCGTGGCACTAATGACAAGGCCATCAGTTCTCCTGAAAGAGGGGAACGCAGGACACTGTTATTTGTCCAAACTGTGACATTGGGTTATTTCCGTCCGTTGAGGAAGCAGAGGGCCCTTTAGACTCTAATCCAATGCCAAGCCATGCAAGGCGATAGAGCAAGTACTGGAAAATGACATGGCTGCTTTGACCAGCTCAGACACGATGGTCTGAATGAGCTTTTTGTGTCATGTTGAGCTCGATGTCTGTTATGATTCTGAGACACATAATAATCCCATGGGCCGTACTGCAAGAAAACGATACATCTAACATGATACACATTAAAGCTGTTTCATTCCAGTGGTAGCTTCGATCTATAACCTTCAGTGTCTGTAATGGGGCAAGCAGCAGTGCACTCCAGCATTTCCTTCCATGCAAATAAATGGTGTTCATTATGACCAAACATACCCTTTCACAAGTACTGGCCCCTTGTTGCTTTACAATATATTAATATTCTCCAAATCTGTAATGATTCATGTAAAAATGAAATTTAATTGTATTTTATTTAGAATATGAGAAAATGCATTCACAAATGCTTTGAGTTATTGTGTTCAGCTGAGTTGATGATTACATTTTTGGACTGCAGTGTAAAATTACACCAGCAAAACTGTTGAGATGTTTGCTGCAAGGTCACAACATTAGTCACTCCCTTCACATCAGGCTGGCCTAATTGACAAAACCGACTAGGCCCAGAAACACTTGCAAGGAGTTTTTCTGGGTCCCTGCACGATGATAGGGGATAAGTGAGAAGTCACCTTGATTGATTTCATGTTGTCTTATGGAAACATGTTGTATAACAGGCAGGGGTTGTTGGGTTTAACTGAGATGTGGACCATGGTTTGGCAGGTGGAATTCTCAGATTTGGAGGTGATAGGACAAATTACCGCACTTGTCTCTCTGCTCAAATGCTGAGTTCTTGACTCATCAAAGAAAGGTGATTTGAGCAAGTCTTCAGGATGAAACCATGTGATTTGTGAAAGGACGTTCTGTGTGCTGAGATTTCTGCAGTCACTGAGCTAGTAATACGCCAAAGAGTCCAACTCACGAGTGTTTCAGAATAATATGAAGATCCTGCACATGGATAATACCGAGGAGAGAGTCCCTAGCAGTTAAGGGAATGGTAAGATTTGCATTGGTTTGACAGGAAATATCGGGAAGATCAGACATTATCTTGACAAACAAAAACGTAATAATACTCTGTAGCTGCACAGAATATATTAGCGGTAGAAACTGCAATTTAGATCATAGAAAGGTACAGCACAGAATAGGCCCTTTGGCCCACGATTTTGTGCCTAATGTAAAATACAATAACTTCACCCACGTACCCTTGTCAAAGTCTTTGACAATGAAATTAACTTACAGAAAAATATGATTTGTGTCGTACGGCCACAGGCACTAATTTAGACACATACACACAAATGCATACACACGCACAGTCATCCCCACCCCCACGCAACTACCCGCACACACATACACATACACGCATACATACACAGACATGCATACACACACAGGCGCTACACCCACACACACACGCACACGCATACACACTCACACACAAACACATACACACTCACACACACCCACACCCACAAACATGCACACTCCCAGTTCCATACACACACACTGAATAAGATGGTATCTGATGTTAATAATGAGCACAACCATAATCCAACCGTGACATTCTGGGAGGCTCTGTATCATGTATGTTTGCGAGATTGCATCTTCATGCTACCAGTCAGACGGCATGATGAGAGAACAAATACATGCACAAAACTCAAATTTTGAGGTAAGTAGTGAAGCACTAATTGTGGCTACATGTTTCTCTTGGCAATTCCCTCGCAAGAGTGGTGAAAAAAACATGCATCTCAGGGAATTGTCCTCTTCGCTGAAAATCTGACTGTAATTTGAGCCTTATTAGTCTTTCCCACTTTCTGTGAGTTGCTTCAGAAAATCTGGTGTCACCAACAGACAGTGGTGAGCTGGGACATTGGTGAATTTTCTCTCTCGGGACAAGAATATCTGCCTGGTTTTGACATTTTCACAGTGGGGACAATGTTAGTGCATCTCCAGCAGATGGAAGTGAAACACTGAGAGTTGATATTGTAACAAATATCTTCAGACCTGTTATGCCACGCCGCTCCAACAGCTCAGACTTATATCCTAGTATTCCAGCTCATTAGTAAGGTCCACTATTATTGAATATGGGAATTGGTAATAAGTAAAAAAAGGAGAAGCATATCTAGATGAATTAAATTTAAAAGACTTCCAAAACTTTGGATGAAGCGTGAAAGAGAATACACTGAAGATAATGCGGCATGGGAAAAAGTACAATAACTTTCAGCAGCTTTTGTCTTCATGTCGACTGGCAAAACCAGATTCGTAGAGGTAGTCATAAAGAAGAATTCGTAAAATATAGTTACGTTCCATCACGACAGTGAACCATTCTGCTAATTAAACAAAAGCCCCAGAATAGCTCGCCTCGCCTAGTGAAGTATGAGTGACATCAAATTCCATTCTTTAAAGAAAAAAGATCAGTTTATTCTTTAACTCTAAAGTTGAACGTTAAGGAACAACAATTTAAAACTCAAAGCCTCCTTTCACTGAAAGGTTTGTTATCTACCTCCAACTCTATAACAGGATTCTGTAACACCAAAATCCCTTATTAAAATTGCACCAACTTAATTTCAAAACCCGACAGTAGCTGTCATCTCCAATGTCTGCCTTCCTCTGGGTTTCGATCTCCCCGGGTCATCTTCAGTTTTTATTATGTGAATGATGTTTCATATGCAAAGCTATATTTGATGTATAGTGTTTGAATGTCAATTTATTCGCTCTGCCAGGTTGGCGACACGGTGACTCAGTACTTCGCACTGCTACCTCATAGCACCAGGGTGTCAAGTTCAATTCCAGCCTTGGGTGACTGTGTGTGGAGTTGGCACGTTCTGCGTGTGTTTGCTCCGGTTTCCTCCCACAGTCCAAAGATGTGGGTTAGCCATGCTAAACTGCTCACAGTGTTAGGTGCATTAATAAGAGGGAAGTGGGTCTGGGTAGGTTATTCTTCGGAGGGTCGGTGTGGACTGGTTGGGCCGAAGGGTCCGTCTCCACACTGTAGAGAATCTCATCTAAACTGAAAATACCAGCTTCTTTATACCCCAAACATGAGATCCTTTCATTGGTTCAATGTTATCAAAACATTAAATTTAAATTCGATTGGGTTCAATTATCTTGGTACATAATTTAACCTGACTGGTTAAATTTGAACTTTTGTGAAAACAAAGTTTTTAAAAAACTCACATATTTGTTTCAAAGCCAGATGGTACAGGTTTTCAATTTTCCAGTACACTCTGCGACTGCTAATCAGTCACATGACAGGAATCTGCAGTCACTCTTAAAGGTACAATACATACCTCCAACTTCATAACATCTTGGGATAGTTGTGTTGTGTAACATGTTGTGTTCCTAATTAGGGATCGTGATGTATTTGATCTGGTGATGTGTAATAATGAAGGTTTAGTTTCTGGAAGAAGGGCTTATGCCTGAACCATCGATTTTCCTGCTCCTTTGATGCTGCCTGACCTGCTGTGCTTTTCCAGACACACATTTTTAAGCCCTGATCGCCAGCATCTGCAGTCCTCACTTTCTCCTAGTTTAGTAAATAATGGCAGTCTCAAAGTTTCCCGTCGAAACGTCCGCTGTCACATGGTCGAATTAGTAGTCTGTTTCAGAGGGAGAAACTTAACTGGAAACAACTGTGCTCTGCTGATATACAGATGATCGCAAGGGAACGAGGGCAGAATTACCTGGAATTAATTGGGAAAGGAGTTGAACAGGAATATGAATGAATAAACAATGACAGATATTCAAGATGTAAGGTGCATGTTTCACAGCAAAGATGTATTCCAGTGAGAAGGAATGACCTTGGAAGGGGATCATTCACCTATGGTAAAGTGGGTAATTTGAGGATAGCAATAAATTGAAGGAAAACAATGCAGCAGGTAGTATTAGTAAGCTGAGTATACAGAGAGTGCATAGAACTAATAAAAGGCAAATAAAACAATGAGGAGAGAGCAGTAAGTAATATTGCAGGTAATATCACAATGGGCAGCAACAGATTCACTAAAAGCATAGAAAGGAAGAGAAAGGTCAAAGTTAACATCCACACTTCCTGAGTGAGGTTGGTGAATAAATATCTGGGAGCCATAAAATGGCAAACCAGTTTAATAAATGCTCTGCATCAACTTTTACACTAGTAGATACAAGCAATATTCCAAAATTACTAATTAACAATGAACAAAAGAAAATGAGATAAAAATGCAATAATCATCACAGAATCCCGACTGAATGGAAGCAGGCCATTCAACCCATCCAGTCCACACAGAACCTCTGAAGAGTATCTCACACAGTCCCACCCCCTGTCCTGTCCCTATAACACTGAAATTCCCATGACTAACCCACCTAGCCCATACACTGTGGGCAATTTAGCACAGCAAACCATCTACCGTGTCCACCTTTGAACTGTGGAAGGAAACTCACGCAGACGCGGGGAAAATTTGCAAACGGCACAAAGACGGTGGTGTGAGGGTGAAATCGAACCCAGCTCCCTGGCATTCTGAGGCAAAAAGTGCTATTCACTGAGCTACTGTGCAAACATTACTGCCCCAGCAAGAAGAAACAACAGGGCTAAGTATATTTAAATTCTGGATATATTCCAGTAGATTGATCACATTTTTATGTTAAAAGTTAAGGATGCAAAATACTCGACTCAGAGAACATTTAATTTAACATCAGTTATTGGAAAAAAAAGGTGAAGTGCACCATGAAGAATGTAACAGCACAGTAGTTAAAAATAAATGAAATCATCAAAAGGAGTGAGTCTAGCTTTACGA
This sequence comes from Hemiscyllium ocellatum, assembly GCF_020745735.1. Classification (NCBI taxonomy): domain Eukaryota; kingdom Metazoa; phylum Chordata; class Chondrichthyes; order Orectolobiformes; family Hemiscylliidae; genus Hemiscyllium; species Hemiscyllium ocellatum. The sequence goes on along the minus strand of NC_083445.1, from coordinate 29,625,791 downwards.
AGGGGTCATATTTCCTTAAAACCTATTAAAATTCTTAGGTAAGGTAATAAGCATCATCAGGAGGAAATAGTGGTTCAATATATTTGAATTTTCAGAAGGTGCTTGATCAGATCCGAGTGTAACAATACAATTACATAATATGGAAAAAGTTACAAATCACACAACACCCAGGTAAAGTCCAACAGGATTATTTGGAAGGATTAGCTTTCAGAACACTGCTCCTTCATCAGATAATTAGTGCGGCAGTAATGTAAGACACAGAATGTATCGCAAATGTTCACAGCGTCATGCAATTAAAATGATATATTGAACAAACCTAGATTGCTGTTAAGTCTATCATCTTTTCAACTGGTTTGCAGGTTTCAGCTCATTAATATCCAAATCCCAGAACTTGTTTGAAGTCATGCTCTTGAGATAACCGATTATTGTATTTTTTTAAAAAAGTTATATCTCAGCTTAGACAATGCATTAAAGTTGTGAGTTGGAGTCTGTCTGTATCCCAATCTTGAGTCAGGCTAGTTCTATTTCCAAAATAGGAATTTGTAAAATGTTGCATGGATTAACTGCCTGCAGGTTGTGTGCATTTTGAGCAAAAGCAGAATGTATTCCCAAATACAATTCTGCAAATTCAAATTCAACCCATAGACTTACGTGTGTATTTGGGGAAGAGAAAGAGAGAACTTGAGTCTGTGTGTGTGAGTATGAGTGTGAGTGTGCGTGAAAGAGAGTGTGTTTTTGTGTGTGCGTGCTTCATACAATGTGTGTCTATGTGTGTGCGTGCACGTGAGGGTGATGGAATATAAGCCTGTGAGAGTGTGTCCTTGGGTGTGAGTGTGGGGGATGTATGTGGGCTTGTCTGAGAGAGAACTTGTCTATGAGAGAGATAGAGCATGTGTATGAGAGAGAGGTGTGTGTGTGTGTATATGTGTGTTTGTATACTGTAGTGCGGTCACCTATAGTGTGACGTGAACGTAAGATCCTGTTTGAGGCCATCCCCATGGGTACCGAACTTGGCTATCAGCCTCTGCTTGGCCAGTTGGCGTTGTTGCATATCACGAAGTCGGCCTTGAAGGATGGTCACCTGAAGATCTGAGGCGGAATATTCCCTGACTGGGGGGGAGACCCCTGACTGACGATTGTTGCAGAGTGTCCATTCATCCAATGTTGGAGCGTCTGCCTGGCCTTGCCAATGTCCCAATGGGCATCCTTGTGTGTCGGGCTACGCAGCAACGCAGAGTCATCAAGCAGAGGCTGGTCGTCAAGTTCGGTAATCATGATGATAGCCTCAACTGGGACTTTGGGTTCATGTCACTGCAGGTACCCACACTACACCATACACTCTCTCTCACTCACACACACACACACACACACACACTCGCATACACACAGCCACATACACATGCACACACATACACTCTTTTATACTCACACACTTACGCAGACCACCTCTCATACATACTCTCTCAGCCACACAGGCATACATGCACAACACTCACATCCATGCTCACCTTCTCACAGGCTTGTAGTCTGTCACACTCGCACCACACTGTACCAAACACACACGCGCAAACTCACACTCTCCCAGTCGCACTCGCATGCACACACGCACACTCTCTCTCTCTCCCTCACATGCACACAGACACACAAACACATGCGTAACTTTATGGGAATACATTCTATTTTTGCACAAAAAGCACACAATCTGTATCTTATTATCCTGCTCCACTAGCTACCTGAAGAAAGAGCAGTGCTCTTTTACTTCCAAATATACCTGCTGGACTATAACGAAGTGTTGTGTGATTTTTAATTTTGTCCACCCCAGTCCAACACCAGCTCCTCCACATCATGGCTACTTAACATGGAACGTGGCCAATACTTTAGTGGTGGTATGTTAGCACGGAGACAGGAGTGTCTGCATCATATAATGAAGAGTGTTCAAATAAATCTTTCAGTTTTCAGGATGCCAGCCTGTAGCTAGTGGACTACCATATGTATCAGTGCTGAGGTACCAACATTTATAATTTACACTAATGACTTAGATGATCAAAACGAATGTACAATAAGCCAGTTTGCGATGTCACCCGAATCGGAGGGAGGCAAGTGCTGAAGATGACACAAAAAGTCAGCAGAGGGAAATAGACAGGTCAGAAGAGTGGGCAAAATCTTTCCAAATTAATTAAATATGGAGAAAATAGATAGTAGTAGTTGTAAAACGGATGGTTATGTATCTTGACAGGAGAAATGGAGCTGCTTAATATCATTTAAAAGGAGATTGAGTACAGAAATCTACAGAACACAGGAATTTGGGAGATCTCATCGTTGAAAGGGAAAATACTGGCATTTGATTTCAGCTGTTAGTAAAGAAGGCAAATTTAAAGTTTAATGAGTTTCAATTCAAATGGATTGGCTTACTAATGGATAGGAATTGTCCTGAAACAGTACAAACACTCGTCACAGAACATTTAGCATATTGTGAACTTTTCTGGGCCCTGCGTTGAAAGAAAGAAATGCTGGTGTGCGAGACAGTCCACATTTAGCTCTCCAGGCTGTTCCCGAGGATGGAGGGACTGTGTTATGAATGGAGCTTATATAATTTGGGCCTGTATACACATTGGGATATGGACAATTGAGTTGCGAAATTATTGAAACATACCTGATTGTTAGGGGACTTGAGTTAAATCCAGAAAAGGTTGCTTCCCTTTGTGGGAGCGGACAGGACCACAGGATATAATCTTTGATTACAAATTAAAGACAGAAGAGGAAATTTTTCTGTCACGATGTTGTGAATTTGTGAAATTTCTTGCCGCAGAGTACTGTCGAGGTTGGGTCAATAAATATATTTCAGCTGAAATGGACATATTTTAAATTTGCCAGGCAATACATGTTTATGAGCAAAGACTAAGAAGTGGAGTTGTGGATTTATTAGATCATTCATGATGATATTGAATGAAAGAGCAAACTACTTCAGCTGAATGATCTACATCTGCTTCAACTCGGTCCAGTCTTCTGCCTGACCTTTACTCCCAGTTAGTCTGTTCAGAATGACTGTAGGCCTCATTTAAATATCTTCCTCGGATTCATGTTTTACAAGAACAGCCGAGCCACTTCAATTCCTGCTCCTCCTGCAAATAAAAAGAAATCTTGGGAACGTGATCGATGACACAGCCGGGTAAAGGGTGAGGATTTGAAAAGTGATTTCAGGGAGTTAGGCGGGAAGCTCAAAGGCAGGACGTACAGAGTAGTAATCTCAGGTTTCGGTCAGTGCCGCGGTCTTGTGAGGCTTGGAACAGGGAACGTGTGCAGCTGAACAAGTGGCTGCAGGGCTGGTGTAGGAGGGAAGGCTTCAGATAGGTACATCATTGGGATACATTCGGGGTAAGGTGGGGCCTGCACATGAAGGGCGGGTTGCACCTGAACTGGAGAGGCAGCAGTATCCTGGGCAGGAGGTTTGCGAGAGCAGTTTGAGAGGGTTTAAACTTGTTTGGCTGGGAGATGGGAACCGGAGCTACAGATCAGAGGAGACGGTGGTTTGTGAATGTGCCAAAATAGAATGCACAGTGTGTCAGGAAGAATACACAGTTAATAGGGTAAAAGGATGGGTTATCTGTTTCAATGCAGAGTGTCAGGAATAAGCGTGATGAACTTAGATCATGGATCAGTACCTGGAACTGCAATGTTGTGGCCTGAATGGAGACGTGGATTTAACAGGGGCGGGAATGGTGGCTGGATGCTGCAGGTTTTAGATCTTTTAAAAAGAACAAGAACGGTCATAAAAGAGGAGGGGGATTAGCATTGTTGATGAGAGAGTGCATCACAGCTGCAGAACAGAAGGTTGTTGAGGAGGGTTTGTCTACTGAGTCAGTATGGTTCCAAATCAGTAATAAGAAAGGAGCAGTCACTTTATTGGGTGTTTTCTTCAGCAAACCTCCACCCCACCACCCCACCAGCTCCAATAGCAGCAGAGGGATGAAGAACAGATTGGACAGCAGATCCTGGAAAGGTGCAGATGTCACAGAGTTGTTGTTATGGGTGATTTCAACTACTCCAATATTGATTGGAAGCTCCTCTGTGCAAGTGGTCTGGATGAAGCCGATTTTGTCAGGTGTGCCAAGGAGGGATTCCTGACTCGATATGTAGATAGCACAGCAGTTCAGGTAGCTTTTCCAGCAGCAGTCTAATCTAGACTCTGGTTTCCAGCATCTGCAGTCCTTGTTTTTATCTCTTTTGCGTTACCATTCCTGGAATGTCTCAGTGGGACAAAGTTTTCCAATGCTCGCAACAAGTGCTCTTTAAACAGTCTCCACATTTCTGTTGTGCATTTCCTGTGGAACAATTGTTCCCAATTTATACTCTACAGCTCCAGTCTAATACCAATAGAATTTCCTCTCCCCCAGTTAAATACCTTCCCATACTGTCTGTTCCTAGCTCTCTCTATGGCTGTGGTAAGGGTGAGGCAGTTGTCCTCACTGCTCCTCGGATGCTGCCTGAACTGCTATGCTTTTCCAGCACCACTCTAATCTAGACTCTGGTAACGTGAAAGAGCCTTGGATGACAACAGAAGAGGAGCTTTTCATTGAGAGGAAGAAGGAAGTTTACTTAAGGTTTAGGAAGCAAGGATTTGATATTGCGTTAGAGGACTACAGGGGAGCTAGGAAATAATTCAAAACTGGACTGAGGACAGCTAGGAGGAGGCATGAAAATGCCTTTGCAGGAAGGATTTGGGATCATCTACATAATGAACACGAGAATGATCAGAGAGAGGGTAAGCCTGATCTGGGATAGTGGAGCGAACTTGTGCCTGGAGTCTGAAGAGGTTGGGGAAGCGCTACATGAGTCCATTGTTCCAGTATTCACTAAAGTGAGGGACCTTGCTGATAGTGAAAACACCATGGAGCAGGTTAACAGGCTTGAACAGATTGATGTTTAGAAAGTGGATGTGCTGGTAATTCTGGGAAGCATCAAGCACGATAGGTCTCCTGGGCAGGACCAGATATATCTGGGTTACTACGGGAAGCGAGGAATGATTGGTGGTGATCTTTTCATCCTCACTCTCCATGGGGGTGGTACCAGATGATTGGAGGAAGGTTAATGCTGTCCTTCATTTCAAGAAAGGGAATGGAGAAATCCCTGGAAAATCCCTGGGAATTACAGATCAGTCAGTCTGTGGTTAGCAAGGTACTGGAAAACTTTCTGAGAGATAGGATTTATGACTTTTTGGAAAAGCATAGCTTGATTAAAGATATTCAGCATGACTTTGTGAGGGGCAGATCATGCCTTTTTGAGACTTTTTGAGTTCTTTGAGGACATGACAAGACAAGTTGGTGAAGGTTGAGCAGTGGATGTGGTGTATGTGGATTTCACGAAGGTATTTAGTAAGGTTCCCCGTGGTGCACTCATTCAGAAAGTAAGGAGGTATGCAATGTAGGGAAATGTGGCTGTCTGGTTACAGAATTTGCTGGCTGAAAGAAGACAGTCAGTGATAGTGGATGGAAAGTATTCCACCTGGAGGTTGGTGACCAGTTGTGACCTACAGGGATCTGATCTTGGGTCTCTGCTCTTTGTAGTTTTATAAATGACTTGGATGAAGAAGTGGAATGGTGCAATAATAGATTTTCCGATGACACAAAGGTCATTGGTGTTGTAGATCGTGTCGAGGGCTATTGCAGCCTACAACATGACATTGACAGGATACAGAGATGGGCTGAGAAGTCCCAGATGGAATTCAACTCTGATAAATGCAAAGTGATTAATTTTGGAAGGTTGGATTTGAACGCTGAACACAGGATTACAGACAGGATTCTTGGCAGTATGGATGAACATGGACATACACCCCTCAAAGTTGCCACCCAAGTTGATAGGACTGTTAAGAAGGCGCAAGATATTTTGGATATCATTAACAGGGGGATTGAGTTCACGAGTCATGAGGTTTTGCTGCAGCTCTATAAAACCCTGGTTCAACCACACTTGGAATATTGTGTCCTGTTCTGGAGCCTCAGTATAGGAAGAATGTAGATGCTTTAGAGAGGGTGCAGAGGGGATTCATCAGGATGCTGCCTGGATTGGAGGGTTTGTCTTATGAAGAAAAGTTGTGTGAGCTGGGGCTTTTCGCACTAGAGAGAAGGAGGAAGATAGGTGACTTGATAAAGGTGTACAAGGTAATGAGAGGCAGAGATAGAGTAGGTAGCCAGAGACTTTTCCCTAGGGCAGAATTGTCTGTCACAAGGGATCACAGTTTTCAGGTGATTCTAGGAAGGTTTAGGGGAGATGCCAGAGGTTGGTCTTCACGCAGAAAGTGGTGGGTGGATGGAGTATACTGCTAGTGGTGGCAGTAGAGTAGGAAACATTAGGGACTCATAAGCGACTGCTGGACAAGCATATAGATAGCAGTAATTTGAGGGGTTGTAGGTTAGTTTGATCTAAGATTAAGATTAAAGGCAGCACAACATCAAGGATGAAGGGCCTGTACTGTGCTGGACTGTTCTATGTTCTATAGATCTCGTCTCTTTCTTTTTGGTGTCAGCTTTCCCTTTCTGTAATGTGGTAACTAAACCTGTACACCTTCAAAGTTACTAATCACACAACACCAGGTTATAGTCCAATAAGTTTAATTGGAAGCACCAGCTTTCGGAGCGCTGCTCCTTCATCAGTTGGTTGTCACAACTACCTGAAGGAGTGACGCGTGGAAAGCTATTGCTTCCAATTAATCCTGTTGGATTATAACCTGGCGTTATGTGATTAGTAACTTTGTACACCCCAGTCCAACACCAGCATTTCCAAATCATGACTGCTATGTACACCTTCAAGTCCGTTGAATATTTGTAACACAATATCAAGGTTTTTGCAGAGAAGGTTAAAGACAGTGTAGTACTATATAACACATCTCATTAGAACAAAAAGTTATGTTCACTTTTTATTCTGACATTAAGCCTTCTGAAATCAGGTAGCACTTCGATCTCTCTTTATACTGCCACGTCTGACACGTTTACTGATTGTGCAGCTCACATGACATACACATTAACTTTCCCTCGACACTGCTCTATCCAGCACATTCATGTCAGATACAGAGTCTGGTTTTGATGTGGAATATAGCTGCAGTCACAAGTCACTAACAGTCCTCCAAGCACAATTGCATCACCGTTTCAAAACAGAATAAATTGCTCTCATCACCTTAATATTGGACAGCCCAGCGCATTAACAGTAAATGCTAATTATAGACTAGATATATATTACATGGAGCCATCAAGTATTCCTCAGCCAAGAACAATACTGGTGAGATAGAATGAAAAGACTTTTCATTCTATCACAGTAAAGTGTTCAAGACTTCCACTCCTGGTCATATGCTGAGTAAAGACCCCTCCACGAGTTCTCTTCAATAGTTTCAGATCAATGAATACTCAAATACACATTTCAGAGAAAACCTTGCTCCACTGACTAAACTCTATTCTGTAAGAAGTATATTAATTGGGCTAATAGGATACGTTCTTCGGCGTTGACCTCGGGTTATAAAGGAAAACCTATCGGACTGTGGAGATGAGAAGCAGAGTCCCAATTCTATTTAAAAATGGAGATGGAGAACGCGAATGGGGAAGAGCAAAGAGGATAAAGAGACAGAAGCATTGCCTGTGTTGCTATATCTAACAATTAAAGATGTTTCTTTTTATGAAATGTGGACGTTGATTTCGCTGTGATTCTGTACTCATGTAACTTATTCATAAAAGAAAATGTTGCAACATAAATTAATATTGGAATCTGTTGAATTCTGTGAAGACATTGCGAGTGTGGAGGACACAGGGACCCAGCAGACATGGTTTATCGAGATTATGAAAAGGCATTTACAAAGGTGGTGCACAAAAGGCTGCTGCATAAGGTAAAGATGCGTGGCATTATGGGCAAATAATTAGCATGGATAGAGGATTGGTTAACTAACAGGAAGCAAAAAGTGGGGATAAATGAGTGCTTTTCTGGTTGGCGACGATGACAAACAGTGTGCTTCAGGGATCAGTGTGGGGACCACAATTCTTCACAATTTATATCAATGATTTGGGGTTGGGGAAAACGTGTAGTGTGTCAAAGTTTGGGGATGACCTGAAGATGAGTGGCAGGGAAAAGTGTGCAGAGGACTCTGAAAGTTTGCAGAGGGATTATAGACACGTTAAATGGGAGGGCAAAGGTCTGGCCAAAGGGGTGCAATATTGATATATGTGGAATTATTCATTTTGGTACGAATAGCAGTAAACAGGACTGATACTTGAAAATAATAGCAATATGCTGCTGTGCAGAGGGACCTGAGCGTCCTTGAGCATGAATGACAGGAGGTTGGTTTACAAGTGCAATAGTAAGTTGTAATATTGTCCTTCATTGAGAAATAAATTAAGGTTAAAAGCGGGAAGGTTATGTTGCAGTTGTTATGGGCGCTGGTGAGTCCACACCTGGAGTACTGTGTGCAGGTTTGGTCTCCTTACTTGAAAAATGATGTACTGGCATTGGAGGGGATGCAGAGGATGTTCGCTACATTGATTCCGGAGTTAAAGGGTTTATCTTATGAGGAAAGACTGAGTAGACTGGGATTATATTCATTGGAATTTAGCAGACTAGTAGCTATCCTATAAAAAAAACATATAAAATAGTGAAGGGAATAGATGTGATAGAAGCAGGGAGGATGTTTCCACTGGCAGGTGAAACAATGACAAAAGGGCACAGCCTCAAAATTAGGTGGAACAAATGTAGGACTGAATTGAGGAGGAAACGCTTCAACTCCCAAAAAATTATGAATCTGTAGAATTCCCTGCCTAGTGCAGTAGTTGAGATTTGGTCATTGAATGTTTTGAAGGGCGGACAGTTAATTTTTTTGAACAATGTAGGAGTTAAGAGTTTTGGTGAGAGGGTGGGTAAGAGCAGCTGAGACCACCGAAAAAGCAGCCATGACCTTATTGAGTGATAGAGCGGGATCGATGGGCGAGATGCCTGACTCCTGTTTTTGGTTTGTATGTTGAGATGAAGAATTATTTGCATTTTGTTACTATTTCTGTGCTGTGCGGGTGGGGGAGTATCAACGTTGTGGTACTCTCCACTCTAATCTGAGAGGCCTATTTCTGTATTTATTTACATAAACATTTCATTGGTTTCAATCAGGAGTTGATGGTGACAAAGCCAGGTGGACAAATATATTTATTAATAAGTTTCAAATCAAAACAAGAGTTCATTTGAAGAATGTTGACAGTTGGCAGAAGTGAAGACAAATATACTGAACATTAATTACAACTGATTTTATTTACTTCCAAATGATCAACACAATTTTGAAGTTTCATATAAGCTCAGAATACAGTTCTAGAAGTTCTGCAGCCAGTCAATTAAATACTTCTGTGCAACTGGATTTACTCTGAACATCCCACTGGTTAAAACTTTAATCCATTTCGACCTGAAAACAAAACCCAAGGGACAAAGATTGATCAAAATGTATTTGAAAGTATTCAAAGAACCCATCCCAATTCCATCCTCTTTAACTGCTGGGATTCGAAACCCTGTCCAGGGAGCAGCAAACTGGCGCTCAGGGTAATTAGCCCAGTGGAATTACCACAGTTACCCTGAGAGTGGAAATGCAGTGGGTGCGCTTTCCACGCTGCTACAAATATAAATTCAAGAAATCAGCATGAAATCTGACATTTTGGATTATGAATAAATATTGGAGTGTAACAATGAGGAGAATTCTTCAACTGTGTAGAACGATGTCACAGGAGATTGTGCATCAAATCAGAGATCCAAAATGTGTATTCCCGATTCTCTCAGTCTCGAAACTGATTCATCTGCTGCGTATTTACACCATTTCTGTTCTTTTTTGTTTGCATATTTATTTCAGATTTAACCAATCTGTAGGACTTTGCACCTTTTGAACCCTTGTTTGAAATCTGAACATTGTTGATAAAGTCGGCATTAGTTATGTATTCCAGGAATGTGGTTATCAACTACAGTTTTCAAAATCTGCCGTATGATTTATCTCTCTGAAGAAAGCTGCATACAACAGGTTGACTTCTTAGTCAAGTTCAGCGGCAGTTAAGGAAGTGTCTGACTCTTGAACAGGGATGCGAGTTAAACTAGAAAGACCAGACTTTGTTGTCTGAACGGCAGTGTTGCATTATGTGAGGTGCTCTGAAATTTTAGTAAATCGATGATTATCATTAACTTTTCGAACATTTTCGTTTCATATGTTTTAATGAATTGAAGCTGTCATGTTAAAAGCTGCGGCCTGGACTCTGGAACTTTACTGTGGGCCTTTGATAACTTATCACATTCTCATTGTGTTCTGCCACCTATGACACAGCAATTGCAGAAACAGCACTGCACATGAATGATTGAAGCATTGTCCTAGCCATATCACCTGTACATCAGGCCTGACACATAAAGTTCATTAATTTGTTTTTGGATTCAACCAAAAATCTGCTTGTCCAGGAGGAGGTGATGATACTGTGATAAGACATTTCTTTCTTACTGGAGTTTATTTTACAATTTTTCCATTTAACTCAGTGCATCTACCGTTCAATATATAAATAGTCTCGTCGACATATTACTTTCATTAAGGTATGATTCCTTCATAATGTCTGAATGGTCTGTTCATGTGTTCATAATGGCATATTGTAGTGTCATTTTGTTCATTTAATCATGTCAGTGATCTGCATACTCTAAGTATGATACTGGATGAAGCACACTGTTGGAACAATTCCCTCACTTTATTTCATGCCAATTTCTGTCACGGAAAATGGTGTAACAGTCTCTGTTATTCATATCACATCAGGCAATGACATTCTAACAATTACAACATGTCTTCTGAATTCTTACTGGACGAGCTTATATCGCTGTATGCCTTACCAACAGTTCATTCTCATTTATCATTGCGATTGAACCTGACATTTTATTAAATCTTTTGTCAGCTATTACTTCGTGAGGCTATGTTACTGTAGGCATTGCATTTGGTAGTATTGCCATCTCTCTGTTTATATATCATTTTACTTTGTTATTTCTTACATTTCACTTCATCCTACCTCAAGTATAACAGCCGTTAGATTTTGTATTATTTCATCATTGTGCCATATTTTCAATGGATATAAGTAAGCACGATGTTCCACTTATGAATGCATTATTCCATACTTTTGCAAATATAGCACCTGATGTAGTTTTGTTTTTTTTTGCTGCCACAACTGGTTTTCATTAGGAAGAGATGAGAGTAGGTTTGAAGTTATTGTTTAAGTACCTCAGAAGCTCAGGGTGTTACTCTGGTGAGATAAGTTTAAATTCAGCCAGTATGATGAATGAACTAAAACTAAAGAATAAATGTGAAATTGAAAAACAATCTCAATAAAGGTGATGGTCTAACTGTCATTGACTGTTTTCAAAATCCAATCTGATCCGCTAATGTCCCACGAGCAGTGACATATTCCATCCTTCCCCAATCAGGCAGACATGATATCGAGTCATTCATTCAAAGAGTCATACAGCATAGGAAGAGGCTCTTCAGGCTATCAATTTCCCGTTTATCATTAAAAACGACTAAATTCCTGTTTAGCATAACTTGGTCCAAACCATTTGTGGGGTTTCAAGTGCCAACGTGAATTTGTCTTAAATTTTGTGATGAAGGCCACATGGACCATCCTTTCAGGCAGAGAATTCCCATCACCATTGCCCACTGGGTACAAAAAGACCTTTCAGACCATTCCAAACCCTTTACCCTTCACTTTCAATGCATGTACCCTGGTTATCGATTGCTCTACGAAAGACATATTTTGTTTTGCTTTCTGTATCACATCTTTACACATTGGAATTCTATCCATATCCCCTTTTTATGAAGTAAGGAAAACAAACTCAGCCGCTGAAAACTGACTTTCGGTCTGAAACCTTTCAAACTAAACAACATCCTGGTGAATCTACTCTGCAGCCTCTCCTGTGCAATCACATCCACCCTGTGAGCTGACATTCAGAGTGCACACAGTATTCAGGTGGAGGCTGATTGATATTTTTATAGCCTACCATCATAATATCCCTGTCCTTGCCCTCAAAGCCATGACTAATAAAGACAAGTGTTCCATATTTGTCCATAATATCATTATCGACCCGTCTTGTTGACTTCAAGGAACTTTTGTTCCCTCCTTGCCTGATAAGGGCGTCACTGGCTGGCCAGCGTTTTATACACAAACCGAATTGAACTTTTGAAGATGGCAGTGAGTTGCCTTTTGAAATGTCTTTCTCCATGGTCGAATCCTATTGGTACCAAATGGTGCAGCTTGGGGTGGCATGGTGGTTTCGTGGTTAGCACTGCTACTTCATAGCAACCAGGACCTGGGTTCAATTCCATCCTCTGGGGAAGATCTCAGTGGATTTTGCAAATGCTCGAGTTTTCTTCTACAGTCCAAAAATGTGGAGGTTGGGTGATTGACTGTGCAACTTTCCCAATGCTCTGCAGGTTGGGTGGATTAGTCATTGGAAATGCAGGATTGCAAGAAATAAAGTTGTTGGAGATGTGTTTGAGTCTAGATAGGATGCTGTTTGAAAGACTATCACTGACTCAATAGACTGAGTATTCTGATCCCCAAGTATAAGGATTCTCTGTGCTCTCACTTAACCCAAAATGCCCTAAGAAGGGGAAATTCTAAGTTGTTGTTTTTTAACTCAGTTACAGTGAAACACTAACAATATATTTCCAAATCAGAATGGTAAGGAACTTGAGGGGAACTTGCAGATGGTGGTGCTCCCATATATCAACTGCACTTCAGATCATGGCGTGGGTTTGTACGATGCCGTCTAACAATCATTGGTGACTTTCTGCAGTGCACCTTGTAGATAGTACACACCGCTGTGACAGAGCATGAGTAGTGAATGGGGTGCATGTGCAGGTAATCCAGCAATTAATTTATCTTGGATGGTGTCAAACCTCTTGAGTGTTGCTGGAGCTATACCCAACCAGCCAATTGGGAAGCATTTCATCACATTCCTGAGTTGTGTTGCGTCGAGAGTGGACAGGCTTTGGGAATTCGGGAGATGAGTTACTGCTGGAATATTCCTAGCCTCTAACCTGCTCCTGGATCCAGTATATTTAATGGTGAGTCCAGATGAATTACTGGTCAATGATAACCCCTAAGGAAGTGGTGAGTGGTGGATTCAACAATGCTAAAACTGTTGAATGTCAATGGCCGGCAGTTAAATTGTCTCTTAATGGAAACGGCTACTGCCTCCATTCATGTAGTGCAAATGGCAGCTCACGCCTGGATATTTTCCAGATCTTACTGCATTTGAACGTGGACACTTTCAGTATCTGAGGATTTGTTAATGATACTGAGTATTGTGTAATCACTAACACACGTTTCACTTTTGAAACTATGATGGAGAGAATATCACTGATGAAGAAGGTGAAGATGAATAGCCCTCAGAGACTACTCTGAGCAACTCCTGCAGAAATGTCCTGGTGCTGAGAAGGCTGATTGTTCATTATCGCGACCATCCATCAAAGCTCAAAATTTAAATCCAACCAGCAGAGAGTTCGCCTCCTAATGTCCATTGATTCCAGTTTTGCTTGGACACCTTGATACCACACTCAGCCCAGTATGGCCTCGATGTCAAGAACTGTCACTCTCACCTCACCTCTGGAATTCAGTTCCTTTCTCTATGTTTGAGTCAAGGATGTAATGAGATCAGGAGCTAAATGATCCTGGCAGAGCCCACGCTGGACGTTAATCAGCAGGTTCTTGCTGAGCAGGTACACAGTTAAAAATCACACAACAATAGGTTATAGTCCAACAAGTTTATTTGGAAGCACTAGCTTTTGGAGTGCTGCGCTTTCATCGGGTGGTTGTGGAGAATAAGGTTGTAAGACACAGAATTCATAGCACATTACAGTGTGATGTAACTGAAATTATGTATTGAAAAAAAAACTGGGTTGTTTGTTAAGTCTCTCAACTTTTAGAACGATCATGTTGGTTTCAATTCTTTCACATGTAAATCCCAGAATATTTTTAAAAGTTACATTCTCAAGTGCAGTTTAACAATTGGAATAATGTCAGCCCAGATAATGTATTGAAGGTGTTAGCTCCCTGTGTGAGGCTGTCTGTGCCACAATGGTCAGATGACTTTAATCTAAAAACAGATTTACCGAATCACACATGGATTCATGCATTTTTTGAGCAAAGATATATGTAATTCTGCAAATAGAAAATCACCCCACAACCTTATATGTGTATGTGTGCATGTGGGTATTTGTGTGTTGGGAGGGTGGGGGGTTTGGTGTCGGTTATGAGTGTCTGTGAGAGAGTGTCTTTTGGTAAAAATAAACACCCCGTGTTAGGATATAGGTTTTACTGCAGGTCACTGTTTCCAAAGCACTTTGACCAGATCTTGTCCAATCAGAGTAAAATTGGCCTTGCCCCAGTTCAAAACCTGTATTTCTCACCGATCTTTATCATTTTCCATAAATAGGTAATACCTTACCGAGTAAACATCAGTGTCATCAAAACTTCTCCAAATGAAGTTCCAAGCTCTGACTTAGTTTCTTTCTATTAAATTCGATCCACGATCACAGACTTCATCGAGCTTTCTAAATCCTGGTTTGAAAAGCTCCCTTGGAAAAGGTTTAAGAAATCAGCCCTTTTGGTCATTTTGCACTGTGTCTATCCCAGTCATTACTGGGAGGTAAAAATATTATTATCCACTGGTTTTTCCAATTGCCTGAATTGGGTCACATAACTGCCTTTCTATCTTCCCTTAACTGTCTGAGGTCCAGAGAACAGTCCCAGAAATCTTCTATGAAGTTACTGACTTTTAACTTCCTTTTGCAATCACCAGCTAGATACTTAGCTCAAGGAGATTTAAGGAAGCTTAAGGATATGGAAATAATGGGCCTCCTCCATCACCAAATCAAAGCCTCCTGTCTACTGCACGAGGACCACCTCATCTTCCACCTCGGGACCCTACAACTACATGGCATCAACATTGACTTCACCAGATTCCAAATCTTCCCACCACTGACCTCATCCTAGATCCATACCAACAAATTGGCACTGCCCTCTTGACCTGACCTACCTCTCCATCTTCCTTCCCACCTATCCACTCTCGCCTTCCCACAGACTACCACCATCACATCCCATGTACATCCACCTAAAGCCATACTGCCCACGTCCCCCTTAATCCTTCCACACCCTTTATTTATCACTCAGCATTGCTCCTCCTTCACATTTCTCATGAAGAATCTTTGACACTCCTGCTCCTCGGATACTGCTTGACCTGCTGTGCTTTTATTAATGAAGTGCTATTCAGCTCGGACTCTCCAGCATCTGCAGTCCTCACATTCTCCTGATAATCTACATATCAGAGTACTTAAGGAAGTGGCTCTGGAAATATTGGATGCATTATTCGTCATCTTCCAAGATTCTACAGACTCCAGTGAGGTTCCTGCAGATTGGAGGGTAGCTAATGCCACTCCAGTATTCAGAAACAGAAGTAGAGATAAACCAATGAATTATAGACCAGTAAGCTGAACATTGGTAATTGGTAAAATTCTCCAGTTCATTATCAAGGACGTTCAGTGAATGATTCAGAAAGCAGTGGCAGGATCACACAGTCAGCATGGATTTAGGAAGGGGAAATCATGCCAGAGAAATCTGTTGGAATTCTCCGAAGATATAACTGGTGGAGTTGACAAGGGAGAGCCAGTCTATCTTGTATACTTAGACTGTCAGAAAGTGTTTGACAAAGTTCCACAGAAGAGATTATTGTGCAAAATCAAAGTGTCTGGGATTGGGGGGGGGGTGGGGGTGTATTGAGCTAAACAGAAACTGCTTGCCAGAGAGCAAGCAAAGAGTTGAAATTCATGGGTAATTTTCCAATTGGCAGACAGTAACTGGTTGTGTGCCTCATAAATCAGTGCTAAGACTGCAACTATTCACAATTTACATTAATCATTTGGATGAAATAACAGAATATAACATCTCGAAGTTTGCAGATGGTACCAAGTTGAGTGGGTGGGTAAACAGTGACGGTGATGCAGCGACACTTCAGCATGATCTGGACAGGTTGGGTGAGTGGGCAAATCAATGGCAGATGCACTATCATTTGGATAAATGTCAGGTTATTCACTTTGGAAACAAAACCAAGAAGGCAGATTACTCCCTGAATGGGTGTAAATTGGGAGGAGGTGGAGTGTGCAGTGAACCCTGGGTATCCGTGTTCACCAGTCACTGAAGGTAACCATTCAGGTGCAGCAGGAGGCAAAGAAGTCAAATGGTATGTTGGCTTCACTCTGAGAGGTTTCAAGTATAGGAGCAATGATATGTTGTTACAGTTATACAGGGCCTTGGTGAAGCCAGACCTAGAGTATTGTGTGCAGATTTGGTCTTCTTTTCTGACGAAGGATGCTCTTGCTCTCAAGGGAGTTCAGCAAGGGTTGCCCAGCTGCTTCCCAGGGTGGGGGGACTGACATATGAGGAATGATTGACTATGTTAGGAGTGTTATTTCTGGAGTTCAAATGAAAGGGGCAGGAGGGTCTCATAGACTAATATAAAATTCAACAGGACTAAACAAGGTAGAAGCAGGGAAGAAGCACTGGTGGGTGTATCCAGAAGCAAGGGTCACAACATGAGGATTCAGGGTGGACCATTTAGGATGGAGATGAGAAGACATTTCTTCACCCAAACAGTGGTGATCCAGTGAAATGCATTATCACAGGAATAAGTTGTTGCCAAAATATTTCATATATTCAAGAGGCAGCTGGATATAGCACTTGGGGTGAATGGAATCAACGTTGACGGGGAGAAAGCAGGAAGAGGCTATTGAGTTGATGATCAATCATGGTGATTGGTAGGGCAGGATAGATGGGCCGAATGATCTCTTACAGTTCCTATCTTCTGTGTTGCTATGTTTCTAGAACATTGTAATTACTGCTTGCCAGATTTACCCATTTTGTAATGAAACATTTTAATGCACACTTTTCCTTAAGTCTCGGGATTTTTTGGAAATGTAAAAACTGAAACATCAAATATTTCAAGAGTCATGGCTGGTAATACCTTATCATAATGTTCACCATGACCCTGGGATTAAAAGTGTTCTTCTGACAATTTTCTCACGAATACTTCACTGACGCTTGCAATTTTATTGATATCATAACGTCATTTTGTTTTCCTGATGTTTCTGCTACTTCTCATTTGTACCCACTATTCAGAGAGCCCTTATAAAGTACCTGCTCAATTCTTTGTCCAATCCCTTCTGGTTATTGGTTTCACTGACTCAATTTCTACAGGAGCAATGTCCTTATATATTCACGGTCGTAGAGTCATACATCACGGAAACAGACCCTTTGGTCCAACCAGGCTGTGCTGAACATAATCTCAAAATCAACTAATCTCACCTGACTGCTCCTGACCCATATTCCAGCAAACCTTGCCTATCCATCCAAATGTCTTTTAAATGTTGCAATCGTACCTGCATCTACCACTTCCTCAGGAAGTTATTTCCACAATCGAACCACCCTTTGTGTCAAAAAAGCCTCTTACTTCTTCTTTAAGTTTCTGTCTGTTTTTCTACAGAAAATATTTATTATCTGTAACTTTTTTTAGTGCAAATTAACTTTAACTTTTCCTGTGATACTGTCTTGCTTGTTAAAGTTTTATTCTTCACCGCTTCAATATTCCGTCCAATCTTCTGACCTACTGTCGATCTGTGTGCAATTGTACGGATTAACTTTGGTGTTATCATTTCCTTCCCCTTGGAGCTTGCTTTCTCACTTTACAGAAATTATTTATGAGATGCATTCTGAATTCTCCCCCTTAACTGTCTCTTACTGCACTGTCACTAATGATTATTTTAAATTACTTGTCAGTTCATTTTAATGAGTTCTGTTTTCGTTCATTCGTAATTGTCCTTGTCAAATTTGTGATATCTTAGTGTGTTTTCCCTTTCCTGATCTATCAGCTACTTTTGTGATGCTTTGATGTCCACTCTTTGTGATCGCAGAAGAAATGCAAAATGCACAGTAAGATTGCTGCTACCTCAATCAGGTGTGACATAACACCTGATCTTGTTAATAACGTAACCTCTCCTTTTTCTCTCAGAGCTTCATTGAATGCACTCTTCTTAATCACGAAGGACTGGGTTTGACTGCTCAATGTGAAAAAAATCTAAAAAAAATCTTCTTTGTGTCTAAAATGAATGGAAAGAACAGAACACCAAACTACCATCAGAGTAAAAATTCAAAGCCGGCAAGGTGTATTCCCTGGTGCAACCTCTCACTCCCCTTTACCTGACGCAGCAACAAACTTCACCAAAAATTCAATTTTTAGTCACAGAGTTGTGAGTTACACGAGTTATTATCATTTAATCTCCCTTTGCTCAGTGATCACCTTGAATCTCTCTCTCTGTGTCTCACACAGACACACACACACACACAGACACACGCACACAAAACACACACACAGACACACACACACACACACACACAAAACACACACACACAGACAGATACACACAGTCCATAGTTCAGATAACCTGAAATGTCCTGTATCTGTATCTATTAAAATGGGAATGGAATTGAACACAGTATTGAGACAAATGGCAATCTGCATCAGGCTGTCAGTATGCACTCACCCCCACAGGCAGGGAGATATTTCATGTTGATAATGTGAAAAGGACATCAGCTGTTTCATTCTCAGGTAAAGCATGACTTCCTGTTTTTCTTTTCCGTGGCAGCAGCAAACCACATCATTTCAGTTCTGAGCAGAAAATAACTCTCATGGAGATAATCTGAGGAAACATCTGCCAAGGTGGCCTATATCTGGACACAGACTACGTGCACAGTCAGACTAATCACATTGAAGTGATATTTACAAATCACCCTTTTGAGTTGCGTTTCTAGACCCGTTTACAGGACATAGCTGGGAAGTCTCGACTAAGTACAAAGCTTGAAATGTGTTGCTGGAAAAGCGCAGCAGGTCAGGCAGCATCGAAGGAGCAGGAGATTTGACGTTTCGGGCGTAAGCCCTTCTTCAGGAAGAAGGGCTTATGCCCGAAATGTCGATTCTTCTGCTCCTTGGATGCTGCCTGACCTGCTGCGCTTTTCCAGCAACACATTTTCAGCTCTGATCTCCAGCATCTGCAGTCCTCACTTTCTCCTCTAAGTACAAGGCTTATTCAGTCCCCTGAACCAGTGAACACATAGACTGCACCTTTTAAAGCTTTTGATCTTTGTGATTTCTGTTTCTCTCTCTTTTGATCTATTGCTCCTTTGATCAGTTTTAGACTGTATCTTCTGCATCCACCATCTCCCCGTCCTGTTCAATCACATTCCTGGATTTTGATAAATTAAGCAAAGGCTGAAAAAACACTATTTTGCACTGACACATAGACAGATTATATATGAAGAGAGAGAGAGAGAGAGAGCACTTTTTCTGTCTCTAACCCTGAACGTCACTGACTTCAAATACAGGACCACACTGTTGTTCTTTTTAATCCTTTGTAAATCTTCTGTCTTTTAGAGACATTGTTCTAAATGCTGATTATTGTCTTGAAAAGCCATGACTAATTAAAAAAAAAATCCTTGCTTTGAACAGAATGTCCCTGGATAGAACCTGACCAGAAAATGCATAAATATTAGGAAAATCTTTTACACAGACATTCCTTTTGGGGAGCCTTCGGTATTTAATCTTATTAATCAGAACTTGCTCAAGAGGTCAATTTGAGCATTGATTTCTCCGAATTGCCAGCTGTGGCTGTTATATGCCGACAAAAACTGACAAATGTTGATAGGAATGAGAACCAACAGACTGTTTTCAGTTCCTCTGTTAGATGTACCACTGGCACCTGAGCTTTCAGAACCACTTAGAGCTGACGGTGTTGGCCTCCAGTTCGAAAAGCATGTCGATCATGGAGTTTCCACTGAGTTGACCTATATTCACTCTCTGAGAATTACTTTAACACTAAAGTCTGTGCTTGACCTAAACCCATCATATTCATCTTGCCCTTTGTTTTTCTTATAAACATTGATCGTGTTTTATCAAGTCTTTTTGTAAGTGGGATTTGTACGTCACTGCCTCGGCCAGCATTTATTGTCCGTCCCTCGTTGCCTTTTGAGAAGGTAGGGGTGAGATGCCTTCTTCAAATCCTGCAGCCCACCTGCAGGTGGGGATTGAAGCAAAATGCCATTGGGGAGGGAATTCCAGGATTTTGACCCAGCGACAGTGAAGCGACGTTGATATATTTCCAAGTCAGGAAGGTGAGGGTAATTTAAAGATGGTGTACCCATACTTCTGCTGTCTTTGTCTGGTTCCCTTATACTCGGTTCACTGCCTGACTCGATGTAAGACTATTGGCAGTTCAGGATGTTCATGCACCGGATCTGTTCTTATTGATGATTATTGTCATTCAAGGTACCTCGATACACTTGGTCAGGAGATATGGGGTCCTTGCACAATTCAAAGAAGAAATAATGCATTCTCAAGTAATGGAGTTGCTACCAAGAGTCCATCTGTCTTTTTTTTTGCGTCAAGTTTTCTGAGTGTAAACAGAAAATGATGCAAGACAAATCAGAAAGAATGTCATTTC
This sequence comes from Hemiscyllium ocellatum, assembly GCF_020745735.1. Classification (NCBI taxonomy): domain Eukaryota; kingdom Metazoa; phylum Chordata; class Chondrichthyes; order Orectolobiformes; family Hemiscylliidae; genus Hemiscyllium; species Hemiscyllium ocellatum. The sequence goes on along the minus strand of NC_083445.1, from coordinate 29,605,222 downwards.
ACCTTCCCATTATACAATCGAATCTGTGAGGTATACATACCACCTCAGAAGTGATAATATCTCCAATTTCTTGATACTTGTCTGATCTGTTTCTAGATTTCAATGCACTTATATCAGGCAACATAGCACAGGTGCTGAAAATCCGAAATGGAAAAAAAAGATAGAAGAAATAAAATACCAACATAAATATTCTCTTCTTAAAGTGGATGGTTTCAGTGTTGATGAAAGGACAGCACTTTGCTTCGTTCCAAGGTGTCATTTGATCTGCAGATAAAGTACAACATTTTCTCAGTTTATTTTCCAGGACCACACACATTGCTATCGCATTAAACTCAGTTATTGACTACTTGGAAAAGTATCTGCAATTTCATCGATGGGCCTTGAATTACGTTATGATACCAGGAAGAATCTGGATCTGAGTATATTAGATAAAGTTGTCGTCATCACACTTCTTTCCATGAGATGTTAAATGACGCATTGATGTCTATTTCTAGTATTCCCACATCAAACATTATTCTTGTTATACTCAGCTTTCCTGTTACGTGTGCTCACTATTATTGTGTAAGATTCTATGATTTTGGTAAGATCATACCTTTGATTAAAATGTGTTTACAAACTCTTGTTGTGATAATTGAAAATGTTGTCCTTGTAAATTTATCAGCAACAAGTTTGGGGCAGTTATAAAAATTCTGTGACGATATTGTCAATTTAAAGTTTATTTTGTTCATGTATGTTTTTCAAGAGACGGTGTAAAGACAGAGATGCAGAAGTGCCTCGTTGAACAATGGCAGGAGATTGGCCAGTTCTCCCAGTTCAAGTTTGTGTTTTCTCGCTTGGTTGAACTGCAGGAGTCCACATGATGCTGGAAAGTTGAAAGGTTTAGCAGATGACCCCCGATGACCGCTCTCTCTCTCTCTTTGAAATCCATTTCGAGTTTGTTCCTTCCTCCCTGTAAGACTCTGTGTTTACATTTACCTTTTTGCCAAAGTGTGTGGTTATGGGATGGTACTGGATCGGAACAGTTCTTTAGTTAATTTGCTGCATCGTGTCATGTTAAGTTTTCCGATAGTTAAGTTATTCTCAATTCTGTTTGCTTGTATTTGTTATTTCGCCGTCATGTTTAAATGAATCTGTTTTGGTTAAAACCGAGAGGTTTGACGAGATGCATCAGACCTGTAATATCCATGTCACATTTGCCTTAAAATAAGAAAGAAGTTATGGTCTGGGCTACCTTCTAAAATGTTTTGAGGGGGTCTGGTCTGGTCCATAATAGACTGAGAGCTCTTGTGGGATTGATTCGATTGATCTAGTTTGGGTTTAGAGTTATTGGGCTCAAAGTTGAAGAGTGGTAGGTGTTAATACCTTTTGTTCCAGGTATTGAATTCAATCGAGTTAAACGGTGCTTCGTTCAATAATGGCTCGTTCAGTCACAAAAAGTTTTCTTGGGGTGGAAGAAGTAAAATTGGGAGTTTTATCAAAGATGAGCAAAGTAAAGCTTTTGGAATTGGCGAACAAACTGTGGTTGGGGTTGCTGTCATTTGTAGGAAAAGGAGAGGTAATTACACCAATAGGTTGGGATTTAAATTTGCTGGAAATGCCATGAGAATCTCTGGAACTGGTTATAATTCAATTGCAGATGAAATAGCTTGACCATGAAAGAGAACTGCGACAGGTTGAGTTATGGTGAAAAGTAGAGGAAAAAGATTTTGAAAAATGAGAGAGCAAAAGGAGAAAAAGAGAGTATTTGGACTTCAGAAATTGGTGCTTAGACAGGAAAGGATGGAGGTGAATGTCGACTTAGTGTGAAGGATAGTGAGGATGAACATACGAGGAACGGCTGAGGATCCTGGGATTGTATTCATTGGAGTTTAGAAGATTAAGGGGAGATTTAATAGAAACGTGCAAGATAATACATGGCTTGGAAAGGGTGGACGCTAGGAAATTGTTTCCGTTAGGCGAGGAGACTAGGACCCGTGGACACAGCCTTCGAATTAGAGGGGGTCAATTCAGAACAGAAATGCAGAGACATTTCTTCAGCCAGAGAGTGGTGGGCTTGTGGAATTCATTGCTGCAGAGTGCAGTGGAGGCCGGGCCACTAAATGTCTTCAAGGCAGAGATTGATAAATTCTTGATGTGACAAGGAATTAAGGGTTACGGGGAGAATGCTGGTAAGTGGAGTTGAAATGCCCATCAGCCATGATTGAATGGCGGAGTGATTCGATGGGCCAAATGGCCTTACTTCCACTCCTATGTCTTATGGTCTTATGGTCTTAACAACCCATCATAGCCAAACGTGGGGATCAACTTAAATATATCAAAGCATTACCTGAATTGGATAAGAAAATGTGTAGTGGCCTTTTTCACCTCAACAAGTGGCCAGTAACCAAGTAGGTTTTGTTGATTCAAACAAAAGCTGGTAGTTAGAGCGAGTGACGCACTTGCATCAGTATCAGAGGAGGTATCCGGGGAATATGAGGAGGTGAAGAGAGCCAACTGAAGTGCAGGCAATGTTTCAGTAATCAAAGCAGGGGCCCTGATCAAACATACATTGAGTTTGAAAGGATCAAACAAATAAATTTTGATACGTGGAGAAGGAAAAACTATTCAATGTAAATTGGGGGAAAATATGCAGAGAGATTGGGAAGACTTGCAAATGGCATAGGGTTGTCATAGTCAGGGATTTTAATTTTGCTCACATAGAGACGGACTGCTAAGAATTTCAGGGCTTCGATGGGGTGGGATTTGTTAAGTGTATTCTGGAAAGTTTCCTCAAGCAGAATATACAGTGTCCTACTCAGGAAGGGGCAAAACTTGACATACTCTTGGGAAATAGGGCTGGACAGGTGGTGATGGAGGGGACAGTGGGGGAGTACTATTGGACGAGTGACCACGTTTTATAGATATAAAAGTAGTCATGGAGAGGGGCAAAACTGGTTCACAGGTTCATGTCCTAAATTAGAGCAAGGTGAATGTTGACCGAATTAGACAGGAGTTTACGGGGGTTGATTGGAATAGTTTGTTTGCAGACAAAGGGGCCTCTGGCAAGTGGGAAGCCTTTAAAAGTGAGATAGCTAGAGTTGAAGATCTATGTGCTCCTGTGAGGGGGAAGGGCAAGGTTGGCAGGAATAGTGAACTCTGGATGACAAGAGATATTGGGACTTTGACCAGAAAAAAAGGAGCCATGGCTCAGATATAGGCAGCTGGGATCTAGGGAATCCCGAGAGGTGTAGAGGGGAATTATGTTGGTTTATTGAAGATGGAAATCTGGAGGGTGAAAAGGAGGCATGGGATAGCTTTGGCTGAGATGATTAGGGTGAATCCAAAGTGATACTTTAAGTATATTAGGGTATCAAGAGAGAGAATAGTGGAGTGCCACAAGGATCGGTGCTGGGCCCTGTACATTTTGTCATTTAGATAAATGATTTGGATGTGAGCATAAGAAGTACAATTAGTAAGTTTGCAGATGAGACCAAAATTGGAGGTATAGTGGGCAGCGAAGAGGGTTACCTCTGATTACAACAGGATCTGGACCAGATGGGCCAATGGCTGAGAAGTGGTAGATGGAGTTTAATTCAGATAAATGCGAGGTGCTGCATTTTGGGAAAACCAATCTTAGCAGGACTTATACATTCAAATATAAGGTTCTAGGGAGTGTTGCTGACCAAAGAGACCTTGGAGTGCAGGTTCATAACTCCTTGAAAGTGGAGTCACAGCTAGATAGGATAGTGAAGAAGGCGTTTGGTATGCTTTCCTTTATTGGTCAGAATATTGAGTACAGGAGTTGGGAGGTCATGTTGCGGCTGTACGTGACATTGGTTAGGCCACTGTTGGAATATTGCGTGCAATTCTGGTCTCCTTCTTATTGGAAAGATATGAAACTTGAAAGGGTTCAGAAAAGATTTACAAGGATGTTGCCAGGGTTGTAGGATCTGAGCTGCAAAGAGAGGCTGAAAAGGCTGGGGCTGTTTTCCCTGGAGCATTGGAGGCTGAGGGGTGACCTTATCGAGGTGTACAAAATTATGAGGGGCATGGATAGGATAAATAGACAAATCCTTTCCCTGGTGTCGGGGAGTGTAGAACTAGAGGGCATAGGTTTAGGATGAGAGGGGAAATATATAAAAGAGTCCTAAGAGGCAACTTTTTTCACGCAGCGGGTAGGACGTGTATGGCTTTGCACTTAGGAGTTCATGCCTCACAAATTTGTACTGAGTTCCTTTCTTAAGTGACAAGAGCAGGACAGTAGACGTAGGCTGTGCAGATTTCAGTAAGGCCTTTAATAAGGTTCTATATGTTAGGATGTTCTGGAAGGGGGACCTGGCAAATTACGCAGAAAATTGTTTTAATGGTAGGAATCAGAGGGGAATAATGGAAGGATGCTTGTTGGACTGGAGGACTGGGACTTGTGGAATGCCTCAGGGTTCGGTGCTGGGTCCATTACTGTTTGTTATCTATATCCACGATTTGGTTGAGAATGTACAAGGCATGATTTCTAAGTCGGCAGATGACATTAAAATAGGCAGTATCATAGACAGTGAGGATGGTTTTCAGAAATTGCAGCAGGATCTTGATCAGCTGGGAAAGTGGGCTGAGAAATGACAAATGGTGTCTAATGCTGATAATTTAGAGGTCTTGCATTTTGGAAAGTCGAATCAAGGCAAGGGTTTCATGGTGAATGGTAGGGCTTTGAAGAGTATAGTGGAAAAGACAGACCTTGGAATTCAGGAGCATAGTTCCCTGAAAGTGGACTCACAGGCAGATAAGTCAATAAAGAACACTTTTTGGACATTGGTCTTCATCAGTCAGGGCATTCATTATAAAAGTTGGGAAGTTATGGGATGCGTGTAGGAGACTGAGGTGGATTGGTTCTTATTGAAATATCCAAGAAGGTTAGACGTCTGGATAGATTGAATGCATTCGGTCTTTTTCCCATGGTTAGGGAATCGTGGACTAGACGGTCTCAGTTTAAGGTTAGAAGGAAAGAATTTAAGGGAGTCTGAGGGGTTACTATTTTACACAGAGTGTGGAGTGCATATGGAATGAGCTGCCAGTGGAAGTGGTTGAGGGGTTACATTAACAACATTTAAAGGGCATTTCGACAAGTACATGCATAGGAAAGAATTAGAAGGATATAGGCCACGTGCAGGGAAATGGGGTTAGCGTGGATGGACATTTTGATTGGCCTGAACCAGTTTGGGCCAAAAGGCGTGTCTCTGCGCTGTCCGGCTCCCTGACTTTATGACTCTTTGACATTAAGAATAGAACAAATAGATGATGCTCTGAGAGAAATTATTATTTTGGAGGATTTCAACAATCACTTCTTGAGATCGTGAGAACTAATGTTGAAAAGCAAAGTGTTAAAACTGTAAGATTAACAGCTGAAATGGCTGGTAATTATGAATTGGTTCATAAATCAAAGTTTGGCTTCCAACAGCAAGTTCAATCCATGGCAGATTGAAATTGGAGCAAAGAGAAATTCTTATATGGCAGGGGAAAAGTAGATCTCCATGAAGATAATAAAGGTGGTATATGTTATGACACAGTCGTGAAGCCCTCTGCAAATTAAACCAAACAGCCAGATGTTTCATGTGAAAACGTACCTTGGATAGAGGGTGCTTGGCTAGCAGTAACTCTGGTGATGACAGTTGGTGTCTAGCTCTCTCGCTGGCTAATCCTCAAACTGCTGGCTTCCGTTATACCCCAAACATTGGATGGTCTCATTGGTTCGAAGTTGTCAAAACAGTAAAATTAAAATTCGATTAGGCTTTAGTATCTGAGGCGTAATTTGAACTGATCGGTTAAATTCAAACTGTTGTAACAAACGTAACAACCAAAAGTCAGGTATTTGTTTCACAGCCAAATGTTGCATATTTTGACTTTTCCAGGACACTCTGAGCCTGTTAGTCAGTCAGATGACAGGTATCTGCAAGCTCTCAGTGCCAAGCAGCTTTCACTCTCTTTCTTAACGATATAGTACACACATTTGTAACACCTACTCTGGGAATAAAAATATGAAACATTATAATGAAAAGATGGTTTCATCTTTTTTCTAATTCTTCACTGCATTGTAATGAAATGCATATGTGTAAAACGTTGGTATCTGTTTTATCTTACCTATACTTTATCCGGTAAATCCGCAATAACGCATCTGCTATCACATTTTTATGATCTGCAACATATACAATTTGTAACATAAAAAGCCTGTAGCATAAGACTCCAATGAAATAGCTTCATATTCTTGTCTTTAAATCATTCAAAGAATGTAAGAGGATTGTGAGTCATGTACACAACTGTCTCTGAAACATTGATCATCACATAAACATTAAAATGTTGTAAAACCAGTATCAAACTCAATAGTTCCTTTTTGATGATAAAAAGTACGCAACAACATATATGTATTTTATTGCTTCGTCTGTCTGCGGTACATCCATTAGCCTTGTAGGACAAAACACTTCTCACTGACCCTGTGCCTGTTCAATGTTTTCATACATCATTACGTCAAACGGAGTGTCCGTTAACTGAACCTCAATATCTTCATGTTTCTCATTAGTTTTTTCTTTGTGCTGTAATTTATGATAGTGGGATCTGGTTACTACACAGGCTGGGAAAATACCAGGGTGTTTTTGTTTTAACTGCTCCGTTCCTTGGTCTTCTTTGGGCTTTCCTACAACAAGGGGTGTCACTCCCACCTTGGATCCTGCTAAATCGTTCCTAAGAACAAACTGAATTCCTGGAACTGACACTTTGTCAATCACTCCCACTGTTCCTTCCCTTGTCTTGAGTTGGCACTCCAACTTGATCTTACATAGCAGAATGTCATATTTCTGTCCATCTATCCAATAAATTACCCTCTCAGGTAACAGTTCATAAAGAGTGCCAACACGTTCATCTCTTCCTATTACAGACTGGTTAGATCCTGCATCACTCAAAATTATAACTTATTTCCTCCTCCCCTGTTCTTTCTGAGTAACCTTTACCCACAGAGGTGTTTGTTTTTTTGTAGAGATCAGGTGATACCGACACATCCAGACCTTACCGAGGCTGTGTACTCTATTGCAGTTCCTCGACTTTTCTTGTGTTTTCCTTCACTAATACCACTGGCTTAGCTTCATTCACCATGTCTTCTCCTTTCTTTAACAACCAGCACTGTGACTTTACGTGTCCAACCTTCTGGCAGTGAAAGTGCCTTTGCCAATGCCTTTCTGAAAGAACTTGCACTGTAATTTTCTGTGTCTCGCTCCATTACAGTGAAAACACCAGCGGCCTTTCACCTCCTTTCCACCCTCTTCAACTTCTTTAACCAGTGGTAAACAATTAACAGTGCTCTGTACTCTTTGTTACTCTTTGTTTTGCAGTGTAGGATCGCCCCTTCTACCGATTTCTATTCCTCATAGGTTGAAATTCTTGCTGGAAGCTAACATATGTCTTATGTACCAATGTATATTCAACTAACATTCCTGCTGCTTTTCTTACTTCTTGAACTTCCTGTTCCTCCACGTGAATTCTAATCATCTCTGGAAGAGAGTTTATAAACTCCTCCAGCAGAATAAGAGCCTCACAGGTCTTATCTATTTTTAAGGCCCACACCCATCTGTCAAAATGACCATGTTAAACACAGGTCTGATCTGCTTCCTTCTTTGTGTGTCTGAATCTGAAGTCTGTACACTTCTGGTACCAATTCATAAGCACTCAAAATAGCCTGTTTGACAATCTCTGAACCCTTCATCTGACAGCGCTGCGAATACCTCACCAGCTCTGCCTAACAATTGAGTCTGAACTAGCATTACCCACAAGTCATAGAATCATCGAGAAATACACCCTTACGTTCAAATCGTTCATGCCGTCCAGGTATCCTCACCTAACCTAATTCAATTATCTAGCGCTTCGTCCGTATCCTTCGAACCCCTTCCTATTCATGTTCCCATCCAGAGGCCTTTTAAATGCTGCACCTTTACCAGCTTCCACCACTACCTCAGGCAACTCATTCCACACACGCAGCACTCTCTGCGTGAAAAGGTTGCTCCTTCTGTCTCTTTTATATGTTTCGCTTCTGACTTTAGACCTATGCCCTCTAGTTCTGGACACGCCCCATACCAAATAAAAGAGTTTGTTGATTTACCCTATACATGCCCCTCATGATTTTATAAACCTCTGCAATGTTACTCCTCGGCCTCCGCACTCCTAGGAAAGCTGTCCCAGCCTATTCAGCCTCTCTACATAACTCAAATCCTACAACCCTGGCAATATCCTTGGACATCCTTTCTGAACCCTTTCAAGTTTCACAATATCCTTCCGATAGAAAGGACACCAGAGCTGTATGCAATATTCCAAAACTGGCCTAACCAACATCCTGTACAGCCACAATATAACCTCTGAGCTCCTTAACTCATTACTCTGGCCAATAAAGGAAAGCATACCAAACACCTTCTTCATTAATCTATCAACCTGCGACTCTAATTTCAAGGAGATATGAACCTGCACACCAGGGTCTCTTTGTTCAGCAACACTCCCTAGGACCTTGACATTAAGTGTATAAATTCTGTTCTGAGTTGCTTTCCCAAGATGCAGCACCTCACATTTATCTAATTTAAAATCCATCGACCACTCCTCAGTCCATTGGCCCATCTGATCAAGATTCCATTATGCACTGACGTAACCTTGTTCACTGTCCACTACACCTCCAATTTTGGTGTCATCTGAAAACTTGCTAAATATACCTCTTTTGCTCACATCCAAATCATTTATGTAAATGACGAAAAGTAGTATACCCAGCACCGATCCTTGTGGTACTCCACTGGTCACAGGCCTCCAGTCTGAAAAGCAACCCTCCACCAGCACCCTGTCTTCTACCTTCAACCCAGTTCTGTAGCCAAGTGGCTACTACTCTGTATTTCGTGAGTTCTACCTTGCTAACTAGTCCACCATGGGGAACCTTGAAGAACACTTCACTGAAGTCCATATGAACACAATCACCGCTGTGCCCTCATCAATTCTCATTGTTACTTATTCAAAATAACTCAATCAAGTTCATGAGACGTGATTTCCTACACACAAAATCATGCTGACTATCCCTAATCAGTCCTTGCCTTTCCAAATACATGTAAATTCTGTCTCTCAGGATTCCCTCAAACAACTTGTCCACCACTCACGCCAGGCTCACTGGTCTATAGTTCCCTGCCTTTTCCTTACCACCTTTCTTAAATAGTGGCACCACGGTAGCCAACCTCCATTCTTCCAGCACCTCAACTGTTAGTATCGATGATGGAAATATCTCAGCCAGGAGCTCAGTCATCACTTCCCAAGCTTCTCACAGAGTTTCAGGTACTCCTGATCAATTCTAGGGTTTTATCCACTTTTATGCATTTCAAGACATCCAGCATTTCCTCCTCTGTAATGTATCCTTTAAATCAAAACTTGGAAATTAAACAACAACGTTTTACAACTCTAAGTCTCCTTCCTCTTAAAGGTCTATTATCTACCTCCAATTCTATAACAATATACTGATCCAGTCAAAGCTCCTATTAACATTGCATCAACTTAAGCTCAACACCAGACAGTGGAAGGAGACCAGAATTTCATGCAAGATTCCAACAGTGGCCTAACCAATGTCCTGTACAGCCGCAACATGACCTCTCAACTCCTGTACTCAATACTCTGACCAATAAAAGAAAGCATACCAAACACCTTTTCACTATCCTATCTACCTGCGGCTCCACTTTCAAGGAGCAATGAACCTGCACTCCAAAGTCTCTTTGTTCAGCAACATTCTCTAGGAACTTACCCTTAAGTGTATAAGTCCTGCTAAGATTTGCTTTCCCAACAGTTGCTCAAAGTCTTCACTGCATGCAGACTATTCACAGAGATGTAATCAGATCAAGCGTCAAATTTTGCATCAAAATTATTCATGGAAGTTATGGATAGCTTCGGAATAAAGCAATTAAAATCTCCTGCGTACAATCAAGAACTGCAGGGAGCGGTAGAAAGGTGGCATCAGATATTAAAGGAGAAAGTGAGATCTGCAGATGCTGGAGATCAGAGCTGAAGAAGGGCTTTTGCCTGAAACATCGAATTTCCTGTACCTTGGATGCTGCCTGACCTGCTGCGCTTTTCCAGCAACACATTTTCAGATCAGATATTAAAGACCAGACTTGGGGCTATACTTAAGACTATCCAGATGATTGGGATAGGACCTTCCATTTGTGCTTCTTGACATCAGAGAAACACCAAATGAATCGACCAAATACATACATTTAAATTCGTTTTTGAGGCATGAAGTGAGGGTAACACTGAAATTAATAAAGGAGAAATTGGTGAGTCGGAGTTCAGATTCCACATATTTGGGCTATGTGTTAAATTTTGGGGAACGGTTAAATAGAGCAAGGCTCGACAGCACTTCAAAATATCACAGTATATGACAACATAGGAAGCAGACAAGTCAACAAAAACTCGTACTTTTGCTAACGGAGATAAGGTATTAGTGATAATTTCAGTCATAGCTGAAATTTTAAAATCGTGGTTTAGTTAGTCTTAACAAGTTGAAAGGGCATTGAGTGAGATGAATTATTTGATAAGGACTCCAGACAAAAAAAAATCAGACAGAGAGTGTCACATGAATCTGCTCAAAAGCTATTTTGACAGGGAAGGAAAGCAAAAGGAATGTTGTTACTGATTACAATACAAAGTGAAGAGCCAAGTTCACAGGATTCTGAATTAACCATTCCTCAAATTAAATTGGACAACTGCGAAGTTGTCAAAAATTGGGATAAATGATTGAGTTACCTTCCACAGGAAAATTCAAATGACCTGAAATGGTTGTTGTTATTGGATGGAGAGATATGTGGAAATAAGCTGGGAAGTCCGAATCTAACTTTGCATGATGTGGATATAGCAAATGCTGTTCCAATTCTGCAATATCATTTATGAACATAACCCTTGAAAGTTGGCATGGTTTCAAAATAAGATTAAACACTTGCTCCAAGATAACAGAATTGAACTGAGTTGTAGTGACATGAGCTAACCCACAGTTATGATGCAAACATCAGATGGTACCCAGTGATTATATGGAGGCTATCGCAAAGTCAGTAAAGTTAGAAAATCATATTATTATCTGATTCCGTGTTTGGAAGACTGTATTGAGAAGGTGCGACAAGCAACCTATATTTCTAGGTTAGACTTACTCTGAAGATACTGACAGGCGCCCTTATCCACAACAGCAAAGAGAATTTTGGCTTTTGTAACGCCGAATGGACTGCATCAATTTAAAATCATGCCATTTGGTATAGAAAATACGTTAGCTACATTTCAAAGATTAGCCAATAAAGTCCTTATCCAATGTGCGGTGAATATCGATGATCTGGTGTTTTTTTAGTCACATGTGAAAGGGACATTTGTCGCTTTTATCGGAAATATTTGATTGACTTCAGGAAACAGGCTTGGTGATAAACCTAGCTAAGAGTGAATTCACCAAAGCCCAAGTCATGTTCCTGGGCCATGTTATTGGACATAGACAGATGGTCCCAAGGAATGGGAAGACAAAGGTTACTGGGGAGTTTCCTATGCTATTGACAAAGAGAGCAGTAGAATGATTCCTGGGATGAGTGGGTTTTACCAGAAAATCATATCAAATTTCAGCAGTGCCGCTGCTCCACTCACTGAATTGCTAAAGACATGCAGGAAATTTCACTGAATGCAGACTGTCAGAAGGCATTTGACAGCCTGAAAGCTGTGTTAAACACTGGCTCAGTATTAACTACAATTAATACGATAAAGCCGTTCATGGTGGCTATCAATGCGAGTGATGTGGGTGTTTGTGCTGTGCTCTTACAGGAAGTTGATGAGAGGATAGAAACACCTATTGCATATTTATTCAGGAAATTGAACATACATCAACATAAATATTCAACAATTGAGAAGGAGACTTTGAGGCTTAGTGTTGGTGTTACAACATTTTCACATTGTTGTTGCCTGTACTGTGTCTAAGTCAGTCATGTATTCTGATGACAACCAACTAAAGGCTTTGGAGAAACTCAAGGACAAGCATTCCAGACAGTTTAGATGGAGCTTATTATTGCAACTGTTCAATTTGAAAATTATATACCGAGAAGGATGAGGAAACATTATTGTCGGCACATTATCAAGACTTGGATGAAGAAGAATGGAAGTGTTCAGTAGCAGAAATAAACAGACTGAAATAAAACGTAATCGTGAATGTTTGCATGGTTATAATCAGTGCAATGTATACATAATGTTGAGTACTAACAGAGTAATGCTAAAGCATTTAAAATGAAGCTATCTTTGTATATTGAAGACTTTTTTTTCAAATGGGGAGATGTGACAGCGCTGTCACTTTAGAAAGGTCATTTTGTTATTGTGTGTCTGTTTTCCCAAGAGAGATTGTAAAGGCAGAGGTACAGAAGTATCAAGTTTAACACTGGCAGGGGATGGCCAATTCTCCAAATTAAGATTTTTCTCTCTTATTTCGTAGCAATCCACATGATGCTGGAAGGTTGAAAGCTTCAGCAGATGATTCCTGACTGCCTCTCTCTCTTTCTCTGAAATCTCTTTGGAAGTTCCTCCCTCCCGCCTGTAAGAATCTGTGTTTGCATTTAAGTTGCTGTATCCGGTCGTATTCTGTTTTCCAGGAATTATGTTATTTGAAAATCATTTTTCTTTTGCTTGTATTTCAACTGTAGTGTTCAAATAAACTCAGTTTTTTCTTAAAGCTGAGTGGTTTGAACAGTTACATCGCAGCTGGAGCACCCACTTCACATCTGCCTTCAAAATAAGAAAATGTTAGGGTCCAGGCTACGTTTGTAAAATAATTTAAGGGTGTCTGACCTGGTCCATTAAAATTGCCTCTACGCCTTTTAATACTCCACTGAGACATATTTCAGCAATTATTCTACACAACTGTTCTGTTTTTTAAAATGTATTCCATTATATTTGCACAATGACTTATTTCTTCCAAATTTATATCTTGTACTGACTCATTTATTTATGGACTGGTCAGTGTCTCGATCTCTTTTCCTTTTCTGCTGGAACATTTTCATGATATTGCAGAACTAGACAATAGCTCTGTCCAATCAAGTTTAGATCCTCCTTCTCTTCTTACTGTTGTACGCATTATCATCTTTTATACGACCTGAGATCCTGGGAGTACAGAATTTGGATTGATCTTCTTTTATGTCGCATATAACCTATTGTAGCTGCTGTGAAGGTTCTGACCAACTTTTCTGCTTACATTGCATTGAGGCCTAACTCATTTTAATGCATTCCTGATCCTCTAGAGTTTGGAAGATTTTCTTCCTCACCTCGCCATTGCCTCTATGGCCAATTATTTCACTTCAGTATCCTTTAGTTCCTCTTCTTTGCATGAAGGGGACCACATCCTTTATTTCTCTGAACAATCTCCTCATCATTTTACATGTGTCAATCAACCCCATCTCCTCCATTTCTCCTGAAAAGGAAACTACTCCACCTTCCACAACATGCCCGGGGAGTGGAAGCTCCTTGTGTATAAATATGGTCTTGAATACTTTCGCTGTACTATATCACGCCTATACATTAATAGAATCCCTAAGGCATGGAAGCCAGCCATTCGGCACATCATGTCCTCAGCAATCCTCCAGAGAGCATCCCACCCCGACCCAAACCCCTTCCCTATAACCCTGTTTTTCCAGAGACTGATTGACCCAGCCTGCACATTCCTGGAGACTATTGGTAATTTAGCATGGCCAGTCAACCTAATTTGTACATATTTGGATTGTGGACTTAAAGCAGAGCACCCAAAGGAACCGAGGCATACATGGGGACAATGCACAAACTCCAACTGAGTTGCCTGAGGGTGGAATTAAACTCAGCTCCTTGGTGCTCTGAGGTAGCAGTGCTAACTACTGAGCCACCATGATGCCAAAACTGTTTGCAGCATTCAAAGTTACACCTTATGAAATTTCCACAGAGGTTTCAAATCCTGCTGATTTGATTTGGTTTGAATTATTGTCACATGTACCTCGGTACAGTGAAAAGCTGTGTTTGCGAGCAGTACAGGCAGATCATAGTAAGCAAGGACACAGATCATAGAGTGAGAAAAACATACTTAGAGTAAGGCTTTCAGTTTACATCGCACAGGATGTGTGTGAGACAAGATTAACATTAACAAGATCAGTAATATTTGAAGTTAAAGAATCCACTCATCAGTTTAATAACAGCCAGGAAGAAGCTGTTCCGGGACGTGTCGGTGCGTGTGTTCAGCTTTCTGGAATTTCTGTTTGTAATGAGTGATTGTAGGAGATCATTACTGGGTTGCGATTACCATGATGATGTTGGCTTTCTTGCTTTTCCATTCTGTGATGTGTTATAATTATGTTGCATTCTTCTCTTATTGCCTCTTTACATTATTTCTCACGAACTTAATCGTGTTAAAACTCTGTGTGCTACATTGCAGGTGTCATTTGTTGGCTTATACCACAAACCTCTCCAGGTCCTTATAAAATTCTGAACCATCTTACTCCTTGTTCACAAAGATTGGTTAGTTTCACGTTATTGCAAATTGTGAAGTTGTGCGATTTATGCCAAGGCTTTATCTACCTGTAGAATATCACTATGAACCTTTTTGCAGTCCAAAGTTTAAAAAAAAACTTTTAAACCATAATTTTGCCAACTTGCTCTAGAGTCCATTGTGAAGGACGTTTTCAAATAAATATTTGAACTGCATGTGGAGCACATCAGTCGAATTAGTTCAGCATCACCTTTGTTAGCCACACCAAGTGGGTGTGTGTGATTAACCCTAAACAATCCTCTGATGGTTTCTCGCATTAATCAATAATTCTCAACGCTCATTAATCAAAAACTCTCAATGCTTATTAATCAATAATTCTCAACGCTGTGAGGGCTCATCTTCCATGCAATGCTGCAATAGTAATTTGCAACTAATCACAGGTGAATCTGGTTGATTTATGTCAATGAAAGATGTATGTCTTAAGCTTCGTTAATTAATATTGCTGATCTGAGCTGAATTTTTTAAAAATTGCTCCGGTCATCCTCTGTGGAATATTTTGACAATTAAATTCCACGTCAGCAGACAAAGTGTGGTATGGAATTTATTGATCTGTGATATCATTGAAACCATTGCGGAATGTCCGTTATAAATCAAGTCAATGACAGCCTCCAAATTAGACAATGGGCAAAGCTTAATCTTACAATAACAGAAAATCTTAACTACATAAAGAAGCAGTTAGCCCATCTGATCTGTAGCTCCGGATAATGAGCCTTCCAGTCTACATTCATTTTATAGCATATGGTCCGTAAATGCACAAGCCAAGGTATTTAGTGTACATACCAAACATATTTGAAATGATTTGAGTGTTCCAGCCTCTACTATTTCATGCAGTCAGCTTCCTGAATGCCCCAAGCCACTTTGCTGCCTTATCGTATCTCGAAGTGCTCCATTTACTCAGTTTCCTCCGAAGCTAGATGAACACTTCCCATTTATTGTATCCAGGCCGTGATACTTATGCGCTTCTCAAATAAAAAGAATCTCCTCGTTCTCTCCGACAATGCTTGAACAATTCCTGCCAAGCCAATACAGTGTTTGTACAATCTTGGCAGCATCCTCCAAAACCCAATTAACCAACATATTCTGTCTGTATTAAAATGACCAACTGTTCTTCCATGGTATGTATGCATGCACGTTTGTTTGTTGTTATTCCATCTGTCATTGGCATTAATTTCAAATTGCTAACATTAACTGAGATCACATTGACCACGCTTCACCAGGAATTTTGGAAATCACATGACATTCACGAGAATTCTGATCAAAATATGATTAAAACTGTGCACGGATAACGTGACATCATTACATGTGCGATAATTGCATAGGATCCAATCTACTACCTGCACATGATACAATCTCCAATGGTGGAAATACTGGCATATGAGGAAAAAAAGTAGACGCTATTCTTGATTGTGTGGAACAAGATAATTGTTTCGAATAGGTGGTTCAGTCCTGAGTTGCGGAATAGGCCATTTCTAAACATTGTTTCTGGAGGAATTCTAACATTGTTGCCTTACCGACTCATAAAGAGAGAGAGAGAGAGAGAGAGAAGGGTGTTTCACTCTTCCATAGCATCTCCTTGTCAGCAAGAAATGCATCTGTGAATTAAATTGAGGGTGGCAATGTAGGTGTTGAAACAGACACTGTGCACACAATATCCCAAAAGGTCAGTAGTGTGGTAGTGTGATGATCATCTATTTTCTTGCTGGTGATGGAATCAAATTAAATTCAACAGTACAGTAGGGAAACCTCCATTTCAGTTCTTTGGAATAGTAAAATTGGATGCTATGTATGGAACTGAGATGGCAGAATGGTCTTCAATTTCACACCACAGGGGAATGTGAGAGAATATTCGGTTGGAAATCCAGATAATCATTGCCATTGCATATAGGGATCGGGAAGACACAAATATACCGAACTCGAGGCAATATTATGAAGTTGAAGGCATGTACTGTACAGTTAAGAGAGCACGAAGGCTGTTTTGGCAGTGAGAGTTTGTAGTCAACTGACATCTGACTGACTGGCAGCCAAAGGCTGTGCTGAAAAATTGAAAGAAGTAACATATTACTGTAACCTAGATGCATGAGTTGTGTTCATGGCAGTTTGAATTTAACCAATCTGTTTACATTGTGTCCCAAGATACTAAAACCCAATCGAAATTGAATTTTACTAGTTTGACAACATTGAGCCAATGAGATGATCTGATGTTCTGGGACATAAAAAAACAGGCATTTTGGACAGTTAGCAGAGCGAGGGCACCACATGTCATTATCAGACAGACTGCCCAAACAACCTCTCTCTAAAATGTATCTTGTTCATATGAAAAATCTGTACAGCTGAAAACCAAAGATGTCCCAGAAAGATCAACAAAGAGAGAAAGATGACAGCTGCTGTCTGGTTTTAAAAGTTGATTTGCTGTAAATTTATTAGGGGATTTGTTAGATCAGTGTATTCTTATAGATTGGGAGATAGATAACAAACCTTTAAGACAAAGGGGGCTGAGAGTTGTAAATAGCTGTTGCTTAATTTTCAGTTTTGGAGTTAAAGATTACAATTATTACTTTTTCTTTAATAATGCAATTTTGGGGAGTTCCTCTATCAATCATACTTTCACAGAATGCCAGGCGAGATGAGCTTTTCTGTGTGTTTGTTTTATTGGCAGAAAGATTCACGGCCATGTCACAACAGTAATCATTGCCTGAGCTGCAGTTGCAGATGCATTGAGAATTCAGACTGACTCTCCGTCTCTCAGAAATTACTTGTACCGACAGCACAGGTCCTGACTGTGAACTTTGACTTGAATCCGACCCCAGAATTGTTCTATTATTCTGAAATTTCCAACATAAAATTCAAAACATACAATCGGTCACCTAAAACATGAAAGGTAATTCAAAGAAATTTTGAACATACTGACTCATCGTCTTAAAGTGCTCTTTTTCAGACCACAGGTTATGATGCACGAATATTCCTGACGGTATGGCAATGTCTGCAACGATTAATCAACGGGAACATACAAATCAGTTACAAATAATCAATGGCTTTCAAAATTGGGAGGCTATGGAACTCCGAGGAGATTGAAGCAACGCATTGTTTGAGAAAAAAAAACGAATTTCCTCTTGTTAAGTAGGAATTGCGATAATATGGGGAAGTATCAGTTACTGTGTAGGGTGGTGGGCTGTGAAATATTGGCGGATCTGGTATTGTGCCTTCTCTCATGTTTCCTTCCTATCCATTGGTAAGAAACAGTTAACACTGCGATTTGCCCTTTGAAGGTAATCTGAAATTCAACACAGTTTAATAATCTCAGGATGTTGGAGAGAATCTCTAAAATAAGGCGGAGGATGAAGTAGTTTTGATCAATGTTACAGCTGCCTCTGAAAATCACTCCAGAAATTTCTGATTACTAATAACAATTGTTCATTTTTCTTTGTCTTGACACATTCAAAAACGATGTTCTCTTCTCAAGGAAAACAAAGCATAAATCGGTGCAAAATGTTAATGCATTTTATGCATAGTTTGGGTTTTCCATTACCATACCAGCCTCCACATGCTCAAGAAATGTCATAATAGAAGATCAACCGAATGGAAAGGGGCATATTGATGACTCTTACTTCACGGGAACATGGAACAATAAGAATTTACAGGGCAACTGTAATAGGTATCGTTCCAATGATCTACACTGACTTTGCTGTGATTTAAGTAACTTGAGTGAATTTATATTGGAAGTTGCGTTCTGTATGAAGGAACCACATGTTCCAAGTATTGAAACCATTCTATCGGAATCCACGCATATACCCGCTCTCTGTCTTTGAGCTGCGAATGATCAGGAGTACCATTGGGCTATCTCCAAGTTACTATTGCTGAGGTTCAATTCATCAGTGCCTTACATTCTAGGTATTTAGAAATTAAGGATTTCGGGAAGGACTAAAAGTCACAGACGGACACAAATGGAACAAGAACCTGCTCAAGCAATGAAGTCAGAAAATAGAAATTTAGAATTTAGCATAGCATTTCTTTTTTCAGACCAAGGCAGAGAGAAATTTACCGAAACATCTGTCCATTCATCCAAGTATGCAGTCAGCATTTTGTCAATACGTATTCTGTCCGTGCCTGTCTGACGGTGTAAATGTCTATCTATCCAACTGTCTGTTTGTCTATTCATCTATCAGTCTGTCTGTCTGTCTCTCTGTCTCTGTCTGTCTGTCTGTCTGTCTATCTCTCTGTCTCTGTCTGTCTGTCTGTCTATCTATGTATGTATCTATGTATGTATGTATGTATGTATCTATATATCTATCTAAGTTTACAAAATAGAATTGGCTCGGATTTGCAGAGCTTCTTGAAAACTTATCGATTCATGCACCTCACTTAAGCAGAGGGACCTCTTCATATCTGGCTAGCAGTGGTATAGAGTGACGTTTGAGTGTGCTAATTACCATGAGTTAATAGTGCGTATCATAGCTGCCAAGGGACAGATAAATGATCCATTTGCGCCCTGTAGTAGTAGAATTTCTTCTTGTGATCGGCTATAATTTTCCACACACTCAATAGCAGTGTCTGATCAACAACTCGTCCCAACACAGCAATGATGTGGAAGCTGAGAACATTTCTTTCTTATTCACGGATCTATTTTAATTTATTAAATTCCCTTTTCAAACTTCACCTGAATTTCACTGTTCATTCAATGTTAATCCATCAGGCATGCGATTTTCCAACACTGCACAGTTTCAAGGGCGGTCTGAGGCTCGGAAAAAGTGAGGACTGCAGATGCTGGAGATCATGGTCGAGAGTGTGGTGCTGGAAAAGCGCAGCATGTCAGGCACCATCCGAGAAGCAGGAGGCTCGAGGTTTCGGGCATAAGTCCATCATCAGGAATGTCAAACCCTCGCGTCTCCTGCTGGTCGGATGGCGCCTGACACGGTCTGAGGATCGGACCAATTGGAGAAATGCAGAGCAACATTCTTCAATGTGAGGAGATTGTTCACCTCACCAGGTCTGGAATGGAGAGTGACGTGCACCCACATTGTCAACAGAATCACTTTGGACATCATCCGAATTCAGATGCCTGATTAGAATATAGAAACCTCTGCCATAAATTATACTTTAGTTTGGCAGTGTGTTAGAGACTTAGACTTTCTGCAAAACAAACATGTTTCCAGTATTTGCATTCGCTGATAATGTCATTGAACTTTTTGATTGTTTTAACCAGTCGAATAAAAATAAAAATATTGTGAAAACATTTCCAATTGATTAAATGCAACATTGATAACTATAATCTGCACCGGACCTCACGCTGTTTAATTGTACTTTCTCTATTAAAAGGAAGGGAACTTTTTGAATCATGCTATTCAGTAATGCAAGTCTCCCAAGACAGATACATGCCAACATTTTACGTACAGACTGGTGTCAATATAACAGCCAATCTGTTCGGGTTGTGCAAGTTGAGATGCGTTTCCAATTTTGGCGTTCAGCAGGAAACCAGCAGGTGGAACCTGGCAGCCTGCCCCTTCTGATGTGTATTTAAAAGCTGGTCACTCAACCAGAGTTCAACGGTCCCGGATTTGGATTGGTTAGCGAGCTCTTGGCAAATGTCTTTCCTCAAGTTAACAGAAGGATGTTGTTAATAATTTCTCTCAGCTTGTTCCTGACTTCATTATCCAGTGAGTATTTATTATCATTGTCCCAGTCTCAGTGTTAGCTTACCTCTGGAATGTAGCAAAGTCAGCAACCATTTCATTTCACTGATCCTTTGGCTGGATGTCGTCTTTTCCCAGGTGTCCAGTCGGCGGATATTTTGAGTCAGCCCAAAGCAGAGATCGGGAGTCCTGGAGGCTCCCTGAGGCTGACCTGTAAAGCCAGCGGGTTCAGTGTTGAAGGCTACAGCATGTACTGGATTCAACAAATTCCTGGTCAGGGGCTGGAATGGCTGCTTCACTACTACAGCTCATCGACAAATAACTATGCACCAGCGATTAATGATCGGTTTACTGCTTTCAAAGACATTTCAAACAATATCTTCGGGTTGGACATTAAGCTCCTTAAGAGCGAAGATACCGCTATGTATTACTGTGGAGTATACTACAGTAATTGGGCTGTAGCGTGGGGACCAGGGACCATGGTGTCAGTCACTGCAGGTAAGAACCATGAAATTTCTCTTTATGTGAGTATTCGTGAGTTAGGTGAAAATCAGAATCTGGAATGAGCTTTGTTTGATTTAGAACAAAGAATAAAGAACAAAGAAAATTTACAGCTCAGGAACAGGCCCTTCGGCTCTCCAAGCCTGAGTTTAGACTAGATTGGTGCTGGAAAAGCACAGCAGATCAGGCAGCAGTAAAATCGACGTTTCGGGCAAAGGCCCTTCATCAGGAATACAGGCAGATTGCCTGAAGGGTGGAAAGATAAATGAGAGGAGGGTGGGGGTGGGGAGACAGTAGCATAGAGTACAATAGGTGAGTGGGGGAGGGGATGAAGGTGATAGGTCAGGGAGGAGGGTGGGTGGATAGGTGGAAAGGAAGATAGGCAGGTAAGACAAGTCATGGGGACAGTGCTGAGCTGGCAGTTTGGAGCTGGAATGAGGTGGGGGAAGGGGAAATGAGGAAAATGGTGAAGTCCATATTGATGTCCTGGGGTTGAAGCGTTCCGAGGCGGAAGATGAGGCGTTCTTCCTCCAGGCGTCGGGTGGTGAGGGAGCGGCGGTGAAGGCGGCCCAGGACCTCCATATCCTCGGCAGAGTGGGAGGGGGAGTTGAAATGTTGGGCCACAGGGCGATGTTGTTGATTGGTGCGGGTGTCCCAGAAATATTCCCTAAAGTGCTCTACTAGGCGTCCAGTCTCCCCAATGTAGAGGAGACCACATCGGGAGCAATGGATACAATAAATGATATTGGTGGATGTGCAGGTAAAACTTTGATGGATGTGGAAGGCTCCTTTGGGGCCTTGGATGGAGATGAGGGAAGAGGTGTGGGCATAGGTTTCGCAATTCCTGCAGTGGAAGGGGTAGGGGCCAGGACAAGAGGGTGGGTTTTGGGGATCGTGGACCTGACCAGGTAGTCACGAAGGGAACGGTCTTTGCAGAGGTGGAAATGGGTGGGGAGGGAAATATATCCCTGGTGGTGTGTTCCGTTGGATGTGGCGGAAATGCTGGCAGATGATTTGGTTTATTCGAAGGTTGGTAGGGTGGAAGGTGATCACCGGGGGGGTGGGGGGGGGGGCGGTGCTCCAGCCTGAGCTGATACAAATGTTCTGTCTAAACCTGTCGGTCAATTCCTAAGCATTTGTATCCCTCTGCTCCCCACCTACTCTGCATCTGTCCAGACGCATCCTAAATTAATCTCCTGTGCCTGCCTCTACCACCTCTGCTGACAATGCGTTCCAAATGCCCATCACCCTCTGTGTGAGGTACTTGCCTCGTGTAACCTCCTTAAACTTTCCACCTCTCACCTTGTAAGCATGACCTCTCATTATTTAATCCTTCACCCTGGGAAAAAAGCTTGTCTCTATCCACTCTGTCTATACCCTTCATGATCTTGGAAACCCCAATCAGTTACCCCTCAATCTCCTTTTTTTCGAGTGAAAATAAAGCTAATCTACTCAACCTCTCTTCATAGCTAGCACCTTCCATATCAGGCAACATCCTCATAAACCTTCTTTTCACCCTCTCCAAAGCGTCCACATCCTTTTGGTAATGTGGTGATCAGAACTGTACAGAGTATTCTAAATGCGGTCGAACCAATGTCTTGTACAATTTTAACATGGCTTGCCAGCTCTAATATTCAATATCCCGATCAATGAAGGCAGGCATACTATATACCTTCTTGATCAACCTCTCCACCTGTGCAGCAACCTTCAGGGTACAATGGATTGCACTCCCACATCTCTCTGCCCATCAACCTTTCCCAAGGCTGTTCCAGTCCTTGTATAATAAGCTTTAGAATTAGACTTGCCAAAATGCATCACCTCACATTTGTCTGGATTGAAAGCCATCTGCCACTTTTCTGCCGAACTCTCATCTACCTGTATCCTCCTGTATTCTCTGACAGTCCCAGATGCTTTCTACTGCTCCACCAATCTTTGTGTTATCTGCAAACTTAATGATCATACTAACAGTGCCCTCTTCCAGATAATTTATGTATATTACCAACAACAGTTGCCCCAATACTGACCCCTGTGGAACACCACTGGTCACCTTTCTCTATTTCGAGAAACTCCCTTCAACTACTACACTCTGTCTCCTGTTGCTCAACCAGTTCTTCATCCACCTAGCTCAAACACCCTGCACACCATGTGATTTCACGTTTTCCATTAGTCTACAATGTGGAACCTTATCAAGTGCCTGACTAAAGTCCATGTATATGATATTAACAGCCCTGCCTTCATCTATCAACTTGGTCACTTCCTTGAAGAACTCTATTAAGTTGGCAAGGCACAATCTCCCCTGCACAAAACCATGTCTCCTGTCACTGATAAGCTCATTCTTTTTGAAATATAAATGGACCCTATCTCTCAGTACCCTCTCGTGCAACTTCTCCACAACCGATGTCATGCTCACTGGCCTGTAGTTACCTGGAATATCCCTACTACCCTTCTTGTACAGGGGGATGACATAAGCAACCTTCCAGTCCTCCAGCACCTCACCTGTATTTAAGGGTGCCACAAAGATATCTGTCAGTGTCCCAGCTATTTCCTCTCTCACCTCCCTTAGCAACCTGGGATAGATCCCATCCAGTCCTAGGGATTTGTCCACCTGAATAACCTCAAGCATACCCAACACATCTTCCCTACTAATGCCAACGTGATCCAGACTAATCAAACTTCTGTCTCTAATCTCAAGATTCATCATGTTCCTCTCCTCAGTGAAAACTGATGCAAAGTAATCACCCAGCATCTCACCCATTCTCTCAGGTTCTGCACACAGCCTTCCTTCCTTTTCTTTTAGTTGACCAATCCTTTCTCTGGTTACCCGCTTGCTTCTGATGTAAGAATAAAATTATTTGGAATTTTCCTTAATTCTGCTTGCGAAAGCTATTTCATAACCCCCTTTAGCTCGCCTGATTCCTTGAAATGACCTTCCTGAAAAATGATTACACCCTGCAATTAAGAATTGAACAAAGTGCTGCGACTGACTCAGTTGCTCGGTGATTTTTTAAAAAAAAATCAGTTAGGCAAACTGTGTGGCTGGATCAACCTCTCCACCTGTGCAGCAACCTTCAGGGTACAATGGATTGCACTCCCACATCTCTCTGCCCATCAACCTTTCCCAAGGCTGTTCCAGTCCTTGTATAATAAGCTTTAGAATTAGACTTGCCAAAATGCATCACCTCACATTTGTCTGGATTGAAACTAAGAGTCTCTTAAACAGGAAGATTAACAAATTAACAAATGGAACGGCATTGTGGCTGCCTCACAGCACCAGGGACAGGTAGGAATGTTCAAGAGGGCGGTGCTGATTTGGAAGGTTGAATCTGGGATAAGGTAAGGGGGAGCGGAAATGAAGAAACCAATGAAATCCATATTGATCCCATGTGGTTGGATGGTCCCAAGATGAGACGTTCTTCCTCCAGGCGTTGGGTGTTGAGGGTTTGGCGATGAGGCCAGGACCTGAATATCCGTGGGGGAGTGGGAGGGGAGTTAAAATGTTCAGCCACGGGGCAGTGGGGTTGGTTAGTGCATATCCAAGCGTCGTTCTCTGAAAGGATCAATGAGTTGGCATCCTGTCTCCCTGATGCAGAGTAGACCACATCAGCTAGATCAGCTAGATTAATTACATTCTAGATTGAACTTTCTTGCAGCTCTGGGTTTCATTCTGCTAATTTGAATTGAATGAATTCTGATTTTGTTTTGCTTCATTGTGTTGAATTGAGTAAATTGGACTCTGATTCACTTTGTAGAATCAAACTTTATCTTCAAGGGGTTTCCTGCTTTCAGTTTATGGTATTTTTCTGCTGACGAGATTGTCTGCCTGGACCACTTTTAATCAGTAATATTTGTGAAGTTCTTTGGTTTTCGTACTTCTTTTCTGTATTTATTAAACTAAACTGGCGACATGAGACCAGTTTGTAATTTCCTGAAGACAGAAGATATAAGACAGAAAAGCGGAAGGTTGAGAAGTGAAGAAAAAAAAACATATTATTGGATTTACTTTAAAAGAAATCAGTTTTAAACATAGACTACACAAATTCTGCTTTAACTAGCCTCATTCAAAAATATATTTGTGACTAAAATGTCTTACTGGCCATTAGGTAAGATTTCATAATTAAGACTAAAATATTATAAATTACGTGATACCATTTATCATTGAGTTAATTTTGTTTTTACATTAGCGCATTAATCAACAATTATCTCTCAAGGTACATGGATAGGATAAATAGACAAGACCTTTCCCTCTGACTAATGCACCTAACGCTATGGGCAATTTAGCATTGCCAATTCACCTGATCTTCACATTGTTGGACTGTGGGCGGAAACCCAAGCAGATACGGGGAGAATGCACAAACTCCATACAGACAGTCATCCGCTGCTGGAAGCGAACCTAGAACTGTAGTGCTGTTAAACAGCAGCACTAACCACTGAAACACTGTGCCACCCGTTTGCAATGATGCCTTTTTGGTTCTGTTGAAAGAGTTTGCAGAGTCAGTTCTGCTGCAAACTCATCATTGAATCTCAGTATTATCATTTGGTAATACTTGTTCTGTTGAGAAGATTATTATATTTCTTTGTGCATTATTTACGTTGATGGTCAAAGTTGAAACTCACAAAACACCAGGTTCGAGTCCAGCAGGGTTATTTGGGAATATTGATGATGTCAAAGAACTGTTCCAATTTGCCCATCGAGTGCAGTCATCATGTGAGCTGAAATTTTTTGAAGCCCAATATGAGGAAAAACGCAGATTACAAAGGGTTTGGAAATTAACGGAAGAAAATATCTTATGGCACTTTGATTAATAATAAGTAGCAATTTTGGATTAATGTTGCAAACATTAAGATTGGTTTTCATTGCTAATTCAGAACTCAACTACCTACTCCGATCACAAGTTCTGACATTAAGCATTTACCAGTAACAGAGAAACATCAATAGAATTTCAAAAGTAGAATGTTCTAATAGTTCTAATAGTTCTTGATATCGAACAAAATGCCATTTTGATGAATCATTAATCAATGATCACCCTTCAATTCCACTGAACACTATCCGCAATGCTTCTGGCTGGAAAGGATCATTGACAGGAACCATTTAGCAATTTTGTCCGAGATGTTTCCATGAAGAACAGATCAGTTTTGCAAGTAACTTGAGTTAATTAAGTATTATTTTCCTGATAAACTAGATTTCTGGGAATAAAACATGAATTTGGTGATTTAGTCGACGTGGCTCTTGACATTTGCTTAAGTATAGAGAGTTACATTTTACAACAACATATCAATTCAGGAGTCTATCGTTAGAATGGAACTGATATAGTACATTAGGTGACCAAAGGTTAGCTTTCAAATTAATTAAAATAACCATGCCGTGACCTCACCTTGAGAATAGTTGCTGGGAATGCTGAGAATACATTATATTGTGATATACTCTGTGTTCAGACTTACACCGTTTAATATTTTGCAGATGACACTAACTAAAGGCCAAGAGAAAAGGCTGTTTATTTTAAACGATTAAAATAAAGTAATATTATTTTAATTATTGCATTTGACTGAATGCTAAAATATTGCAATCTGAAGGCTGCTGCTCAGATTGGTTTAGTGCAATGACCATGTATTTAGACATTAATTAAATCAAGCAATACCTGTTCGAAACGCATTTTCAACCCATGCATTTAAAAAAAATTCTTCACTCCAAAGTGAATAATAACAAAATTAATTAATACACAAACCTGACTGTACACATTTCTTATGATTTATACAACATAAATGCATCGGCACAGTGGGATGCAATATTTCCTGTACTGTTTTCTGCAGTGTGTGCAGAACCTTCAACATTTAAGACATGTTTTAAGAATATGTAAAATTAATCCAGAAAATGATATATTTCTTAGTGAGTTGTGCTTATATTAGTGAAATTTCTGACCTCAATGATTGTGTTAATTATGATGAGACATTAAGTTTACTACAATAATGCATGTTCATTGTGAAAACATTCTCATTCATGTTCATGCATCCTCTCTTGCTAGATGCTATGGTAAATGTTAAATTCCAGTGAATCTACATTTGATGTGACAGGATGAACAGGTTAGGATCTGCACTGTTCTATTGGTCGTGTCTGCATTAGTTTCGCTTGTCCTGGGGTGACACGGCATCTCGGTAGTTAGCACGGTTGCCTCACAGCACCATGAATCCTATTCAATTTCAGCCTCGGGCGACTGTTTGCATGGTTTCCCCGTATCTGCATGAGTGTTTTGGTTTCCTCCAAAAATCCAAAAATGTGCAGGTTAGGTACATAGGCCGTGCTAAATTGTACATAGTGCTCAGGGTTGCGTAGCGTAGGTGGATTAGTAAGGGACAAATCTGACTCACGTCAATAAATGTACATTTATTTCAAATCCAAAATAAATTGGTTCCTCAGCACAGTTAATGGCAGAATGTCGAGAATGCGTATTTTCTCTCTAATCAATGCTGTAATCGTTCAGTAGAGTGTGACTGTTCAGTGGGGTGGAAATATCGCTGATTCAAACCCCGGCAGCAGATGGTCATAACTTTGCAGCAGGCCCTTAACTTACATCTCAGCTCATCCTGTAGCTTTCCTGAAAATGCTTTTCCAACAAGCTTCATCAGCATCTTACATAATGGGTGTGAGTTCTGACAGATCATAGAATCATAGACAAACTGCTGGAGTTTGGAAATAAGGTATCAGCCTTGGGAGAATTTGATTGAGCGGGGCAAAGGGAATTGTGTTATATATTTCATTCGTGCTTTATTGTGGGTGCAGTTTCTCGTTCCACAGTTTGTGGAATAACCGTCACTGAATTTGAAATGTTAACTTTGCTTTCTTTCCACAGGTGCTGCCAGATCTACTGAGTTTTTCCTGCAATTTGTGTTTTTATTTCAGATTTCCAGCATCCGAAGTTTGCTTTTCCATTTTCAGTTGGAAAAGCAGAGATTGTTAATAATTTTCATTAGAAAGATACATTTTAATTATTGCTCAAATATTTTTGCATTGGATAAGTTTGGAATGTGAGTGATCTCATGTTGAGCCGTAGTTTCAGAACTAGCTGTATCAGGAAGTAACATTAACTCTCCAGAGTGCAGCCACTTTCTAAATCAGTTGTCGTTATTTTGACCAATTAGATGTAGAATGTCGTTGCTCCCATTCCAAATAATAAACAGAATTTTAAAAAAAAACAACCATTACGTCGTTCATATATTTTATTAAAACATGTTTAGCGTCAGTGAAAGCCGAAAGTGTGACCGAACGATTGGAAGGTAGGCACAGCAGTGAGGTACAAGGCACCTTGAGCTGTTCCGCTATTTAATTAGACCATGCTTGATTTGACCTAACTCCATGTGCTTGACATCGGTCTGTGCCCTTTAACACTTGATTAATGGAAAAATAGGATCGATCCCAGATGTTATAATTGATCTGCAAATAGCAGAGGGAGGCACATTGGCTGGTTCTGAAAGATAATCCTGTGAAATATTTAAAGTGACCCAAAGAGGCTGTGATTAATTGCTAAACAGAATGAATTTTAAATATCTGACATGATCAAATTGTAACACCACGATCAAATTTATCAGATTCCTTTAATTTGACATTATATTTTGTCATTACATATCAGTGCAGTTAAACAGCGAGGAAACGTTCATTCCCATTAGATGTTTGTAATGCGCCTAAATGATTTGGATGAGAATATCGGAGACATGGTCAGTAAGTTTTCAAATGACACCAAACATAATGACATAGTGGACAGTGAAGAAAGTTACTATCTATTGGGTCAATGGCTTAAGGAATGATAGATGGAGTTTACTTTGTTTAACTGTGAGGGATTACTTTTTGGCAAAACAAACAAGGGCAGGAATCATTCACTTCAGAGCAGGGCACTGGATGGTGGTGTCGAACAGAGAGACTGAGGGATGCAGGGTATAATCCCTTCAAATGTGCATCACAGATGGACAGGGTGGTGAAGAATGCGTTTATCACTCATTGTTCAAACTTTTGAGTCTCAGAATTGGGCTGTCATGTTGAGGTTGTGCAGATCGCAGATGGGGCATCTTCTGGAGTACTGTCTGTAATTCTCGTAGCCCTGTTGTGGCTGGAACATTATTAAACGGAGAAGGGATAGGAAATGGTGCCAGGATGTTGCCTGCGTTGAAGGGTTTGAGTTATAAACATTGGCTGGATAGGTTGGGACTTCTACACTGCAGCGTGGAAGTTCGAGGGGCGACCTTATAGTTGTTTATAAAATCACGAGGGACATATTGTTACAATGCCGACGTTAAACCCTTCTGTTAATTAAAACCAAACACACAGAAGAACTCTTCACACCTCGTATTTTTTTAAAGTGTGAGTGAATGAAAGAGAACTTCTAATTTCCATTGTTTGGAGGAAAATAGCCTAGTATTTTCGAACAGAGCACTAACCAAAACTATTAACAAATCCAAACCCCCTTTTTCTTAACTAATTATTAACTGGCCCTACGTGTATAACAATGCTGGTCCAATAGTACAATTATTAAAGATTGCATTAAATTAATCTGAAGTCTACATAGCTTCTGTCTTCTCCGCTATCTTCAGTCTTCCACCTACTGATCTTCCTGGCTCATCTTCTTACTTTTTTTTACTGCTGTTGCAGGAAAAGAAGCCTTTTGATAAAGAGTGTGTTCTTATTTCTTTGGGAAATTTGAAAGCATGCTGGTAGATGCACAGTTCGCTCTCCGGCTCTCCGGCAGTTGCTCTGCTGTTCAGTGATAGTTGCTCTGAACGATTTCTAAAATGCCTTGGTTTAATACGCCCTAATATCATGCCTTCTCAATGGTCTGATGCTGGCAATACAATAAATTCAAGCACAATTGTATTTCAGTATCCTGGGCATAATTTAAACTAGTGCCGAGAATGTCATGCTGGAAAGGCGCAGCAAGTCAGCCAGCATCTCAAGAACACGAGAATTGACAATTTGGGCATAAGCCTCTCCCACAGGGATGGATTCCTGATGAATGTCATTTCTTCTGCTTCTCGGATGTTGCCTGACCTGCTGTGCTTTTGTAGCACCACAGTCTTGACTCTGATCTCCAGAGTCTGCGGTCCTCACTTTCGTTTAAATAATTTAAACTTATTGATTAAATTTGAATTGGTGTCAAAACAGCAACCGAAACTCGGGCGCCCATTTAACAGCATTTGCTGTATCTTGTTTGAAACAGATCATCTCTTAGCTGTTCTGATCTGTAGCTGTAGCTGCACTTTAAACTTACTTTAAAAATGTGGAAAACACTTTTTGTCTGAAAGTGAACAAACTCTCGTTCAATTTCATAACAAAACGGTGAATAGCAAAGATTTTTTTTCCTCAGGAGGGGGAGTTCAAAATTGGGGGAATATTTTTTAAGATGAAAGGAGAAAGACTGAAAACGGAGATGAAGGGCATTGTTTTTACACAGAAGGTGGTTAAACGTGGAATGAAGTGCCAGAGGAAGTGATGGATGCAGGTATTGTTACCACGTTTAAAAGATTTTTGGGTAATACATGAATAGGAAAGATTTGTTGGGATATGGCCATACATAAAGTGGTGGTACTAGTTTATTGTGGAAACAATATGGCATGGACCAGTTGGACTGAAGGATCTGCTTTACTTTATGGCTCCATGACTATAAATACATTCCCTAAGGTAAATGAAGGAAACCATTTGGAACAACATCATGTGGACATGCTTTGAGTTTTTAAATTATTCTTTGAGTCTTTGAGTGAATATTTGCACCTCTGGATAAGCATGAAAGTGTCTGAATTCTGTCTTCTCCCCGAGAACCTAATACTCATCAGCCTATAATCGAGAAACAGTGCAGAGACAGTGAATACGGGCAACTTCGGTTTGAGTGTAGTCTGAAGAGAAACATTCAGGTGAAATTCTTCAATGCTTGTACTGACCTTGTCCTTATAGCTCACCGTTTTGGGATATGCTGTTGACGGAACATAAACTTTAGATGATACTGGAAGCCTCTTCACCTCTACCTATTGCTGTTCCATTTATGAAATTGTCATAAATATTTCTGCTCAACAACCTTTACAATGCTTAATTACATTTAACCCCATTGTTTAATATTCAACTAGAGAGAGATGATCCTCTGAAATTCTCTGCCATAGAAAGTACTTGAGGTCAAGACATTGAATCTTTTAAGCAAGCTGTTACTTTATATCGGGGTCAGTGGAGAAAGCATCAATGGGGTACTCTGCTAGATGATAAGCTGTGAAAGCATTGAAGTATGTTTATTAAGTTTACAGATGACATCAAAATTGATGGAGTAGTGGACAGTGAAGAAGGTTATCTAAGAGTACAATGCGATCTTGATCAACTGAGCCAATGAGTTGATGAATGGCAGATAGAGTTTAATTTAAATGAATGTGAGGTATTGCATTTTGGTCTGACAAACCAGAACAGGACTGACACAGTTAATGGTAGAGCTCTAGAAGTACTGTTGAACAGAGAGCATAGGATTCAGGTACATAGTTCCCTGAAAAAGTGTCACAGACAGATAGGGTGTTGAAGAAGGAGTTTTGCATGCTTGCCTTCATTAGTCAGAGCATGGAGTATGGGAGATGAGACGGTTTATTGCAGTTGTATGCGATATTGGTGAGGTCACTTTTGGAGTATAGCATTTAGTCGTGATCATACACTTATGGGAAGTATAATATTAAATTTTAAAGGGTGCAGAAATGTTTTACAAGAATGTCACTAGGACTGGAGGGTTTGAGTTATGAAGAGAGGTTGAATAGGCTCAGATTTTGTTTTTAGAGAGTTTATGAGGCTGATGGGTGACTTTGAGTTTAAGAAAATTCTGAGGTGCATAAATAAGTCGAATATTAGAGGTATTTTTCCACTGTTAGGGCGGTTCAAAACTAGAAGGCATGGTTTAAGATGAGAAGGGAAAGATTTAAAACAGACTTGAGGAGCAACATTTTTCACAGAAAGGATGCTGCCTTAATAGATTTTTTGTTAGAGAAAGGGCAGATGCAAGTACATTTACAAATTTAAAAGACTTTTAGGCAATAATGCAAATAAGAAAAGGTCGGTGGCATATGGACCAAATATGAGCAAACTAGTTGAGTTTGGGAGCATTGTTTGGCAAGGACAAGTTGGAGTGAAGCCTCCCTTTCCATTCTGTGTGACTCTATGTCTCAATATTGAAGCAGGCTCGAAGTTCAGAATAAGTTTCCTAAGATCAGAAGGTAGAGAGATGGTAATGGGATCGGGTGATAATGTGATGCAATGTGAGCTGACAGGCTGTGGCGTGTTAGTTTGGTAGCGTGGTGCTTGGTGGGATCACTGGCAGTTTGAGCGGAAATACAACAGATGGATCAGTTTCAAGGCTAGTTAGTTGATAGTAAACAGGGCAACTGGTTGTGTCAGTGGTAGTGAAGTGGTAGGTGGACTTGATGTCAAAATGCAACAATCAGAGGTTGGTGAAATGACAGGCAGTAAGGGCAGGTGGTTTAGGGAGGTAGGTTGCAATGTGCACAGGTTTGTTTGGGTAAGATTAGAGGTAGATGACTAAGGGCTGGGAATATGTCTGGAGGAGTTGGAACCTGTCAGGGGGTGTGTGAAATCTATGATGGCATGTCCAGTCAGTGACAGCTGTACCACGGACATTCATACAGGGCAGGTTCGAGGTTGTCAATGTGGATGGATGTTCAGAACCTGATAGTGATTTGCAATAAACTTGCGTTAAGTTGATAGTTATTGAAGTTAAAATGTTAATATCTCGAACCATACTTGGAGAAAGGCCAACTCAAAACATTCCAAAGTCTCTGAATGCTTAAAGGAGGCAGCCACGTCTTCAAAGGCCTCCAAAATTTGGATTATTTGTAATATACATAAATGATCTGGAGGAAGGTATTCATGGTCTGTTTAGAAAGTTTGTAGATGATGCTAAGATTGGCGGAGTAGCAGATTGTGAAGCAGGCTGTCAGAGAATGCAGCAGAATATGGATTTGAGAGTTGGGCAGAGAAATGGAAGATGGCGTTCAATCCAGGCAATTGCGAGGTGATACATTTTGAAAGATCTATTTCAAGAGGGAACTATACGTTAAATGGAAAAGTCCCGTGAAAATTGATATGCAGAGAGATTTTGATTTTCAGATACATTGTGCTAACACAGGTCAGTAGAGTGGTCAAGAAGCCATGCATCATGCTTTCTGTCATTGAATGGGATTTTGAGCTCAAGAATTGGCAGGTCATGTTATAGTTGTATAGAAATTTGGTTTGGCCACATTTGGAATATTGTGTCCAATTTTGGTTGCCATATTAGCAAAAGGATGTGGATGCTTTGGAGAGGGTACAGAGGATATTCATCACGATGTTGCCTGGTAGGGAGGGTGCTAACTATGAAGAGAGGTTGAATAGATTAGGATTATTTTTGTTAGAAAGATGGAGGGTGAGGGAAAACCTGTTTGAGGTCTACAAATTCGTGTGAGGTATCGATAGGGTGGACAGTATGAAGCTTTTTCATAGAGTGGGGGACACAGTTACTCCAGTCACGAGTTCAAAGTGAGAGGGGAGAAGTTTAAGGGAGATATAAGTGGAAAGATCTTGCCCATAGGGTGGTGGGTGCCTGGAGCATGTTGGTAGAGGTGGGCATGAAAGCTTTATTTAAGATATTTCGAGACACAGATAATTAGAAAATAGGCAACAGGTTTGGATAGAGGATCTGGGTCTTCACAAACTTGGAGGGCTGAAGGGCCTGTTCCTGTGCTGTAATTGTCTTTGTTCTTTGTTCTTTAATTGCCAGTTGGAAGTTTCACGTTCAATCAGGTGAGACAGATCTTTTTTCTGGTCTCGATGATCAGCTCCTATCTCTAATGCTGCAGCGACCATCATCCCATCGAGAGACACCTGTCTTGCATTGCTAAGTGAGAAGGAAGCTTCTCAACAGATGTGGAAATAAATTGAGGACTCTAGTTGCTGGACATCAGAATGTGCTGCTGGCAAAGCACAGCTGGTCAGGCAGCATCCATGGAACAGCACTGATGAAGGGCTTTTGCCCGAAACATCGATTCCCCTGCTCCTCGGATGTTGCCTGACAGGCTGTGCTTTTCCAGCACTACTCTCTTTGACTTCTCAATACAGGTCTAGATTAGAGAGGTGCTGGAAAAGCACAGCAAGTCAGGTAGCACCCGAGGAGCAGGAAAGTCGACGTTTCGGGCAAAAGCCCTTCATCAACAATATTCCTCTATTCCTGATGAAGAACTTTTGCCCAAAACGTTGATTTTCCTGCTCCTCAGATGCTGCCTGATCTGCTGTGTTTTTCCAGCACCACTCTAATCTAGACTCAAGTTTCCAGCAGCTGCAGTCCTCGTTTTTTTTTACCTTCTCAACACAGATGCCTACTATTTTCCATCTCGAGGAACAGTGACCTTAAATATTTCTATTGATATTTTATGTTAGATCTGGTCTATCCTTTTCCATCACTATTTTAAAATGAATAGAATTATGGTCGCTGGCTTCAAAGTGCTCCCCCAGTGACACCTCAGTCCCCTGCCCTGCCTTATTTCCCAAGAGTAGGTCAAGTTTTGCACCTTCTCTAGTAAATACATCCACATACTGAATCTGAAAATTGCCTGTACACACTAAACAAATTCCTCTCCATCTAAACCTTTGACACTCTGGCAGTCCCAGTCGATGTTTGGAAAGTTAAAATCCCCTACCATAACTATCCTTAGAGATAGCTAAGATCCACTTAAAAGTTTGTTTCTCAATTTCCCTCTGACTATTGGGAGGTCTATAACATAATCCAAATAAGGTGATCATCCCTTTCTTTTTTTCTCAGCGCCACCCAAATAACATCCATGGATGCATTTCCGGGAATATCCTCCCTCAGCACACCTGTAATGCTATTCCTTATCAAAAATGCCACTGCCCCTCCTCTCTTGCCTCCCTTTCTATCCTTCCTGTCACATTTGTATCCTGGAACTTTAAGCTGCCAGTCCTGCCTATCCCTGAGCCATATTTCTGTAATTGCTATGATATCGTGAATCCATGTTCCTAACCATGCCCTGAGTTCACCTGCCTTCCCTGTTAAGCCCGTTGCTTTGAAATAAATGCAGTTTAATTTATTAGTCCTCCCTTGTCCCTGCCTGCCCTGACTGCTTGACTCATTTCTGTTCTCAGCTGTACCCATCTCAGATCGATCTCTTCCCTCACTTTCTCTCTGGGTCCCACCTCCCACCTTACTAGTGTGAATCCTCCCAAGCAGTTCGAGCAAATTTCCCAGCCAGTATATTTGTCCCCTTCCAATTTAGGTGCAATCCGTCCTTCTTATACAGGTCACTTCTAATTTAGGGAAAGGCCAATTTTGACAATAGTAGGCAAGAACATTCGAAAGCTGATGGGAGGCAGATGTTCGCAGGTAAAGGGACGGCTGGGAAATGGGAAGCCTTCAGAAAAGGTGATCTCGAAAGTCCAGAGAAAGTTTATTCCTGTCAGGGTGAAAGGGAACGCATGTAGGGAATGAGGGATGACTAAAGGAATTGAGGGTTCGGTTAAGAAAAAGAAGGAAGCATATGTCAGGTATAGACAGGATAGGTCGAGTGAATCCTTAGAAGAGTATAAAGGAAGTAGGAGTATACTTAAGAGGGAAATCAGGATGGCAAAATGGGGACATCAGATAGCTTTGGCTATCCAAAGGGGTTTTACAAATATATTAAGGACAAAAGGGTAACTAGGGAGAGAATAGGGCCCTCCAAAGATCAGCAAGGCCATCTTTGTGTGGAGACACAGAGAATGGGGGAGATACTAAATGAATATTTTGCATCAGTATTTACTGTGTAAAAGGATATGGAGGACATAGGTTGTAGGGAAATAGATGGTGACATCTTGCAAAAAGTCCAGATTACAGATGAGGAAGTGCTGGATGTCTTCAAACGGTTAAAGGTAGATAAATCCCCTGAACCTGATCATGTGTATCCAAGAACACTGTGGGAAGCTAGAGAAGTGATTGCAGGGCCCCTGCTGGGATATTTGTATCATTGATAGTCGCAGGTGAGGTGCCGCAGGGCTAGAGGTTGGCAAACGTGTTGCCACTGTTTAAGGAGGGCGGTAAAGACAAGCCAGGGAACTATAGACTGGTAAGCCTGAACTCTGCGGTGGGCAAGTTGTTCGAGGATATCCTGAGGGACAGGATGTACATGTATTTGGAAAGGCAAGGACAGATTAGCAATAGATAACACGGCTTTGCGCGTGGGAAATCATGTCTCACAAACTTGATTGAGTTTTTTTGAAGTAGTAGCTAAGAAGATTGATGAGGGCAGAGCAGTAGATGTGATCTATATGGACTTCAGTAAGGTGTTCGACAAGGTTCCCCATGGGAGACAGCTTAGCAAGGTTAGATCTCATGGAATACAGGGAGATCTAGCCATTTGGATACAGAACTGGCTCAAAGGTAGAAGACAGAGGGTGGAGGGTTGTTTTTCAGACTGGAGGCCTGTGACCAGTGGAGTGCCACAAGGATCGGTGCTTGGTCCCCTACTTTTTGTCATTTATGTAAATGATTTGGATATGAGCATAAGACATGCAGTTAGTAAGTTTGCAGATGACATCAAAATTGGAGGTGTAGTGGAGAGCAAAGAGGGTTACCTCAGATTACAACAGGATCTGGACCAGATGGGCCAATGGGCTGAGAAGTGGCAGATGGAGTTTAATTCAGATAAATACGTGGTGCTGCATTTTGGGAAAGCAAATCTTAGCAGGACTTATACACTTAATGGTAAGGTCCTAGGGAGTGTTTCTGAACAAAGAAACCTTGGAGTACAGGTTCATAGCTCCTTGAAAGTGGAGTCGCAGGTAGATAGGATAGTAAAAAAGGCGTTTGGTATGCTTTCCTCTATTTGTCAGAATATTGAGTACAGGAGTTGAGAGGCCATGTTGCGGCTGTACAGGACATTGGTTCGGCCACTGTTGAAATATTGCATGCAATTCTGGCATTCTTCCTATCAGAAGGATGTTATGAAACTTGCAAGTGTTCAGAAAAAAATTACAAGGATGTTGCCAGGGTTGGAGGATTTGTGTTACAGGCAGAGCCTGAACAGGCAGTGGCTGTTTTCCCTGGAGCGTCGGAGAGTGAGGGATGACCTCATAGAGGTTTACAAAATTATGAGGGGCATGGATAGGATAAATTGACAAAGTCTTTTCCCTGGGGTGGGGGAGTCCAGAACTAGAGGGCAGGACAAATGTTTAGGGTGAGAGGGGAAAGATATAAAATAGACCTAAAGGGCAACTTTTTCATGCAGAGGGTGGTATATGTATGGAATGAGCTGCCAGAGGATGTGGTGGAGGCTGGTACAATTGCAACATTTAAGAGGCATTTGGATGGTTATATGAATAGGAAGGGTTTGCCAGGATATGGGCCTAGTGCTCACACATGGGAATAGATTGGGTTTGGATATCTGGACGGCATGGATAGGTTGGACTGAAGGATCTATTTCCATGCTATACATCTCTATGACTCTATGTTAATACCATTTGTGAATCTGACATCCTCAAAATGCTGTGGGTTATTATTGACATAAAGTGAACTGGAGTCTGCTTTTAAATATTATGGCGACAAGAGCAGGTCAGACACCAGCCATTTTGCAGCGAAGTAACTCACGTCGTGTCCACTTACGCCTGGCCACAGACTGCAAGGTTTATGGGTTGTGACTGCATGCTATTCACTTGCCTGGATGAATGTAGCTTTAATCACTTTCAACCAGGTTAACACCGTCCAGGATAACCGTTTTCTTTTATTTCAGATTGGAATTAGATTAAAGCAGTTTCACACTGAGTCTCAAAACCCCGAAATGCTTCAAGCCACTGTAGACTTTTATACAATCAAATTTCATGGTGGGTCACATTGTAATTGGGTAACGACAGATTGCAGAGTTACTATTGAACTTTAGTCACGATGTATGTTTTTGGAGATGTTGTGAATCTGAGGTCGTATAATTTGGAAACATTTAATTTCAATTAAGCACTTCGAGAAGAAAACTGATATAAAGGACGAGACAATTTATTTTTTGTGGAATGTTTTTGGTTTGAGAAAAGCAGAGAGGTTGAATTAATTACTCTGCTCCTCAATTTGAGTTCAATGAACATGCCCCGTCTCGTTTTTGTAAAATTTTGGAACGGTTAATGATGATAGTATCGGAGTGTTCTTATTCCTTCGTGCAGTAATATGATAATAGTCAAGATGGAAGGGCGTGTTTCTGATGATGGTAGCACGACATCATAGTCAACAAATCAACCACAACAAAAATAGTCTAAAATTCCGCTGGAGCTTTGAATTGGAAAATGTGGAACAGTTTCATAGCTGTGAACAGAGTTTCATCACGGATACTGTTTCATTGACAGAGTCTCACTTGTTAAATAGCCCATTTTTTTCTTTTTCCTAGCGGTGCCATCTGCCCCCACACTTTATGGCCTGGTCTCAACCTGTCAACAAGACGACATGGATCGCTCCATCATTTATGGCTGTTTGGCGATGGATTACATTCCAGACGTCACCACAGTGACCTGGAAGAAAGACGGAGAGAAGATCACGGCTGGAGTGAAGACTTACCCATCAGTGAGGAACAAGAAGGGAACTTACACCCTGAGCAGCCAGTTAACCCTGACCGAGTCAGAGGCGAATTGCAGCAAAATCTACTGTGAAGTTCAACACAGCAAGTCCAACAAGAGCATTGCAATGCCATGTAAGTGTTGGAGGGACTGAGATTAACAAAATAGGTGAGATTAGCATGGTGCATTATTTATATCACTTCCAACAGAGTCAGAGAGGTCTACCACAGGGAACCTAAACCATTCAGCTTTTTGAATCGATGCCTACCAAAACCGAATGATTCTGTTCAATCTCTGAGCATTTTATCCATTGCCTTGCATAACTTCACACTGCGGTTCAATACTAATTCAATATTATGAGGGTGTCATCTCTCCCAGCCTTATATACTGTGATCCAGATTCCCAGCACCACCTGAGTTATATTTTTCTGCTGGCATCCACTCTAATCATCCTTAAACCCCCTTCGACGTTGCCTCTACCAGCAAGTGGGAATGTTCCTTCCTCTCTCCCCGTCCATATCCTCATTATTCCACACATCTCCATCGTGTTCCCGCTTCTTCTCCTCTGCTCCAAGGAAAACAAAGCCAGTCCAGCCAATCTCATTTCATCCTTTCAAAACTACAATTTTGCATCCCGGATAACATCCTGGTCATCCTTCTCTTAGTCCTCTGCATTGTATTCACATCCCTCCTCTAATGTGGGCTCCACAACTGTACACAGTGCGTTTGCTGTGGTCTAACCAAAGTTTTATTACATTCCAGTTTCACCTCCCTCCTCCGAAACTCTGTGCCTCGGCTAATAAAGGCAAGTATCCAACAATCCATGGCATTTGGTATCAGATCCGTCAGGTAATTTATACAGTATGCTTCCTTAAGGTCCATCAGAAGACGCCCCTCCAACTCTCCTCCTGACTGTCAGCTCCAGCGAAGACATCGCAAGCAGCAAGTATGCAACTGTCCTCTGTTCAATCAGCGGTTTCCATCCGAAGACAATCTCCGTGAGTTGGTTGAAAAATGGGTTCCCCATGGACTCGAACTTTTTCACCGCTCCATTGTGTGAAGCATATGGCAAATTCTCAGCGACCAGTTGGCTGAACATCTCTGCTGTTGAGTGGTTTCACAGCGCCATCTATACCTGTCAGGTTACTCACCAAGGGCTCACTCAAAGTCGAAGCATAAACGCACCCCAGAAAACTCCAAATCACTCTGCACTGGAATGTGAATCAGGTACATAGAATTATTCATCTAAGTAAATAGCACAAGGCAGCTGTTAGTTTCCCATCATGCTGTATCTGTTCCCTTTTGATGTAAGTGGTACTTTAGTATTGGCCATTATTCAATATCGAGTCATAGAGTCATACAGTGTGTAAACAGACCCTTCGGTCTAACTCATCCATGCCAACCAAGTTTCTCAAACTAAACCAATCTTTGCAGACCAGCAAACATTTGAAATAATTACAACGCAGGACATGTTTTAGGTTATCACGAATGTTTTCATAATCAAAATATATAAATAATAGTAGGTACATTTTCAGCCTCAGCAATAGTTAGACTTTGCCACTTGGAAGGAGATTTGCCTGAAGACGGGTAAAATAGATCTTGGAAGAGGAACATTTCGATTATTTTGCTTTCTGCTTCATAGGAATTAGCGATTGCCTGGATTACACAGTTAAAATCCTACCTCCACCAATAGAACAGGTCTTACTGGACGCAACGGTCACCTTAACCTGTGTTGTGTCCAAGCTTGGCTCTGGAATCCTGGTCACGTGGACACAAGGAGAGGAAACTGTGAAATCAGAGATTGCTGACAATCCCGGAGATGCTCCTGACAGCGTGACCAGCACATTAGTTATCTCGACTCAAGCCTGGCTGAGTGGAGACCATTTCGATTGCTCGGTCAACCATCAGCATCTACCAACACCTGCGAGAGATTCCATTCGCAAGGAGAAAGGTGAGCAGTGAAGTTAAAACACAAAATAAGTTACTGTATTTGTTTCAAATGCATGTGCCATTTAGGTGTGGTTACATTAATAACATGCTTTAATTGGGAATGAGCCAAGACTGTTGGGACCATTAATGATCTATTTGATACCTAAGTAGCTGGTTTTAGATAAAAGATGGATTAAAGGAGATTATATTATGATGGAGTCAAATAAGGCGGGGAGCAACCTGGTTTTGACCGACACATCAGCATTGACAAATGGACAGAATTTCCAAATGCTGGGCTGGAATCATGAAAAAAACTTCCTAACAATTTTTTTTTACTTTTTTTTAATAAATTGGATGCCATTCTCTATCCTTAGAAAATAAAAGTGGGTAAGTCCGAAACTGAAAATTGAATATTTAAACATGTCGTGAAATATCAATCCATGCCGAATTGTGTCAGGACTTCTGAAAAATTCAGTTGCATTTGTTGCAATTATCCTGCAGTGACAAATCTTCTGGAGCCATCAGTGTCCATTCTCCGACCCACTTCAGAAGAACTCTCCGAGCAAACGGTCGTCTCACTCACCTGTTTAGTGAGAGGTTTCTTCCCCAGAGAGGTTTTCATCAAATGGACCACCAACAATAAGCCGGTGAATCCCAGTAACTACAGGAACACCAAGGTGATGGCAGAGAATGACAACACCTCCTTCTTCATGTACAGCCTGTTATCGATCACAGCGGAGGAGTGGGCCAGCGGTGCTTCTTACTCCTGTGTGGTGGGACATGAAGCGATTCCATTGAAGACCATCAACAGAACAGTTGATAAATCCAGCGGTAAACCGAGTTTTGTAAACATTTCACTTGCATTGATGGACACCATTAATTCATGTCAATGAAAATCTAAAGGTTACCTTTAATAATTCAATAAAGATAATAAAGGCTTTTTTCTTCAATTGTGTTTTAAATACACAATCGTTTAATTAATTTCCCACATCGATCAATATTCCACTTGTCAAGTTAAAGTCAGTTATTAACAGGTCTAAGTCTAGGGTCTTGTGCAGTTCACGCTCCCAGCTCAGATATACCCTAGTTCAGGGACAGAGTGAAGCTCACTCAGTGCAGAATTCCACAACGTACCTTTTCCTATACTCAATCCCACTGAGACTATATCTGACAATGCCATTTTCCTGACAGAGGAAAACCATGCATTTTGATTCCGTGTTCCTGATTCCTGAATTGTCCATTCCTGCACAATCATGTCAGCTTTAAATGCCACATTGTACCAATCAGGAACATTTTAAACAAAAACTTCTTGGAAATTTTTTTTAATTTATGACACAGCAATTGGAAAGGAAAACTCTGGGCACCAATAACAAAGAGTGCAGAGCAGCTCGAATCTAACTTTCATTTCGGGAAACGAGCAGGGATCTCGCACCAGAGAATGAGTTCGAAATAGATAGGGTTGAGCATAAAGAGAGGAAGGGGGAAATGATTAACAGACTGCACTCTTATTTCCCCCCGTAGAGTTTTCAAGGGAGAGATCCTGAGTAATGGGAACTAGTGACTAAGTCAGCTTCCTGCTTACACTCCGTGATTTAACATTTCTGTGACAGCAACAATGTTGTAAACATGTATTTTGCGATGAAACATGATACTTTTCAAGAATGTTGAAAACGTTTATTCCTGTTCATTATCTTCCAAACTTGATTCCTCGTAATCCAATTCTGACCCGGTGATTGGCCATACCAGTGTGTCTTCTAGAGATTTGTCTGGGTTTGCTCGAGCATCTGGGATCAAACCTGATATTCGATCAGCTGAAGTCATTTTGTTTCACAGATAGAAAACCTGCATATATTTCTATTCAATGTAATCAGACTCAACTGTTATCATTCGATTAAAACTTTAACAATCATAAAAATAGGCACCCTATGATGTAAGCACAGAAACAGAGATGCAGTCGCATTTCACACAAACACTCAGAAAGGAATACATCCATGTTGTTTTGAAGTTGATTTGTACTGTACCTTTAAGAGAGAGAGAGAGAGAGAGAGAGAGAATTCACCTCTGAACTGAGAGATTACAAGCCCCTGTGTACATGACTAAAGGATAGTCCCAGAGTTTACTAGAAAATTGAAAATATGTTATGTTTGGCTGTGAAATGGATACCTGAGGGTTTTTTGTTGCTGTTTTGACAACAATTCAAATTAAACCAATCAGTAATAATTATGCCCCAGGATCATAAAGGCAGTACAGTTTGAATGTGTTGCATTGCTAACATTGAACCAATGAAATGATCTGATTTTGGGAGGTATAAAATGTAAACATTCTGAGAATTGGTCAGACGGCAACTGCTGTGGAGAGAGAAACTCATCGAGAGATAATTGCCCACCTAACACCTTGTTGTCAATGAAATTCGAAAGCACTCTCTCTGAAAAGGACCTTTCCAAGTGAAACTTACTCTGATTAAAAAAGAAAGAAGACAAAAGAAAGAAATCAGCAACTGGAAGAGTGAAGACACAGAAGGAGACAGCGACTGTGTGGTTTTGAAATTAAGCTGATGTAATTTTAGTAAGTGTCTTGTTGGTGCAGCATATTGTTGGAGGCAGATAGTAAGCAGTTAAGTGAAGGGCGGCTTCGAGTTCTGAATAGTTGTTGTTTGATGCTCAGTTAAAAATTAATTGATGTTATTTTCTTTAAATTGTGGAATTTAAGAGTTCACTGCTACTCATATTTTATCAGATCATGAAGCAAGGCGAGTTGCTTCTGGATGTTTGGTTTAATAAACAGAAGGGTTTACTGCTATGCTGGAACAGGTATGGGAGTTTCGGCTCGAGATTTGGACAGGCTTTGATAAATCCAGTCATGGAGTTTGACAGGTTTGACCAGATTTGGGGTGTGAAAGATTCAAGCATATTTAAATACTTGTCAATTTATGTCCTACATCTTTAAATAAAACTTAGGTTAGAAAATTTCCTTCATTTCGGTTACTTCTGGTTGGCTAAATTAAAAGTGAGGGAAATGGCTTATAATATTGCTCAGAAGTTTCTGGGGTTTGAAGATGTTTCCCAAATTTTTCAAGAAAGTTTATGAAAACAGAGCAAGATATATTTTTGGAATGACCAAATTGGGTTTAACCAGGGACAAAGAAAAGCTGACGTTATGATGGAGTTGATCATGCACTTAGGTATATCAGAGAAACAGGCAAGTGCAGTAGAGTCAGAAAAAAAAATTCAATTGAGGCAAATGGGATGGGAAGATAAAGAAAGTGAGAGAAATTTCGTGGCTGAGCAAAGATAAGGAGGAAGAAAAGAAAGGGAGAGAGACTTTGAAATTCAGACATTGCTAATCAGTCAGGAACCTCAAGTTAACAAGATGAAGATGAAGGAAGCTACTAATATTTACAAGTATGTTAAAAGATTGCCACATTTTGATCAGAAAATGTTGAAACTTTTTGTTAAATTTCATTTGAAAAATTGGTTATGCAGATAGAGTGGTCAGAGAACTTGTCAATAATGTTAGTTCAGACTAAGCTGGTTGGAAGAGCTAGTGAGGTATTTGCAGCACTGTCAGATGAGGGATCAAGAGATTATGCAGATGTCAAAAAGGCTGTTTTTGAATGCTTATGAATTAGTAATAGAAGCGTTTAGGTGGGGGTTCAGATGTTCAGGTGTCAGGTCTCTCGGGGGCAGAGCATTTTCGGGATAGTGATCAGAACTCCATGACATTTAGGAGGCTCTTGAAGGGGATAGGAGCAGATACAATTAGTAAGTATTTAATTGGGGAGGGGGAATTACAAAGCCATTAGGGAGGAACTGAGGCACCTAAATTGGGAAACATGTTCTCAGGGAAATGCATGACAGAAACGTGGAGGTGTTTAGGAAGCACCTGCTGACAGTGCTGGATAGTTTTGTCCTACTGAGGCAAGGTAGGAATGGGAAGGTGAAGGAACCTTGTGTGACTAGGGGTGTGAAACATCTAGTAAACAGGAAGAAGTAAGCTTCGTTAATTCTGAGGAAGCAACGATCA
This sequence comes from Hemiscyllium ocellatum, assembly GCF_020745735.1. Classification (NCBI taxonomy): domain Eukaryota; kingdom Metazoa; phylum Chordata; class Chondrichthyes; order Orectolobiformes; family Hemiscylliidae; genus Hemiscyllium; species Hemiscyllium ocellatum. The sequence goes on along the minus strand of NC_083445.1, from coordinate 29,561,011 downwards.
GCCAGCGCTTGAAAGTGTTACGAGGTAGCCAGAAAGGGACTGAAGAATTGACTTAAGAGAGCTGGAAAGGCGCATTAAATAGCTTTAGCAGGTAGGATTAAGGAAAGCCCTGAGACATTCTACACGTATGTGAGGAAATAGAGGATGGCTAGACTGAGGTTAGGGCCACTCAGCGATAATGGAGAGAACTTGCACCTGGAGTCAGACGATGTAGGGGATGTCCTCAATGAATACCTCTCTGCAGTATTCACTATTGAGAGGGGCTTTGACATTTCTGAGGGTAGTGGGGATAGACTGATACGCGAGAACAGGTTGATGTGAGGAAGGAGGATGTGCTGAAATTTTGAAAAACATAAGGATAGATAAATTACCTGGGCCAGATGGGATATACGCAAGGTTACTACGGGAAGTGTGGGAAGAGATTGCTGTACATTTGGCGATAATATTTGCACCTTCACTGTCAGCTGGAGGAGTGCCAGATGATTGGAGGGTGGCAAATGTTATTCTGTTGCCCCAGAAAGGAAATAGGGATAATCCTGGGATTTACAGACCAGTCACTCTTATGTCAATGGTGGGCAAAGAATCAGAGAGTACTCTGAGAGACAGATTACTTGGAAAACGATTAGAGATAGTCAGCATAGCTTTATGAGGAGCAGGTCATGTCTCACAAACCTTAATTAATTCTTTGAGGATGTGCCAAAGCACTTCGATGAATGTAGCACAGTAGATATGGTGTACATGGATTTTATTCAGGAATTTGGTCAGGTTCCCGCCAGTTGGTTAAGTCAGAATGTAAGGAGGCATGGGATACAGGGAAACTTGCTTGTCTGGATACAGAATTGGCTGGCTCACAGAGGACAGACGGTGGTAGTAGATAGAAAGTATTTAGCCAGGAGCTTGGTGACCAGTGGTGATCTGCAGAGATTTGTTCTGGGACCTCTGCTCTTTGTGATTTTTATAAATTACGTGGATAAGGAAGTGGAAGGGTGGGTTAGAGAGTTTGCTGATGACATGAAGGTTGGTGGAGTGGCAGATAGTGTGGAGGGCTGTTATAGGTTGTATTGAGACATTGATAGGATGCAGAACTGGACAGAAAAGTGGCAGATGGTGATCATCCTAGAAAAGTGTCAATTAATTCAAATTTGAATGCATAATACTGGGTTAAAGGCAGGAATCTTGGTAGTGTGGAGGAACAGAGGGACATTGGGCTCCACATCCATAGATCCCTCCAAGTGATCATCCACGTTGATAGAATTTTGAAGAATGTGCATAGTTTGTTGGCTTTCATTGGCAGGGAGATTGATTTTAAGAACCACGAGGTTATACTGCTGCCCTATAGAGTCCTGGTTAGACCACACTTGGAATATTATGTTCTATTCTAGTCACCTCATGACGGGAAAGATGTGGAAGGGTTAGTGAAAGTGCAAAGGAGATTTACCAGAATGCTGCCTGGAATGGAGGACATGTCGTATGAAGAATGTTTGTGGGAGCTAGGGCTTTTCTTATTGGAGCAAGGAAGGATGAGAGGCAACTTGATAGAGGTGTACAAGATGATGAGAGGCATAGCCAGATAGCTTTGTTCCCTGGGCAGAAATGTCTATCATGAGGGGACATATTTTTAAATAATTTGAGGAAGGTTTAGGGGAGATGTCGTAGGAAGGTTTAGGGGAGATGTCAGAGTCAGGTTCTTTACACAGGAAGTGGTGGGTGTGTGGAATGCACTGCCATCATTGGTAGTAAGAGTCAGAAATATTAGGAATATGTAAGCGACTCTTGCATAGGCACGTGGATGATAGTAAAATGAAAGAATGTCGGTTGGTCTGATCTTAAAGTAGGATAGAAGGCTGGCTCATCATCAAGGGCTGAAGGGCTGTACAATACTGTACTGTTCTGTGCTTTATTTGCTATGTCCTATAAAGAAGGAACCAGATCAGATTTAAGTTGAATGTGGAAGATTTAAACATTGCAATTTGGTAGATGGGTGCACCCCTTAAAAGTAGATCAGACCTATGAGACTGTAAGAGAAATTATTCTGCTGGAAGATTTTAAAAACTCACTGCCAGAGATGATAAGAATTCATGTTTATGAACATAAGGTTCAAGAAGTGAGAAGAATGGCAGAGATGGCAGATAAATATGCATTGGTAGACAAATTAGAATTTCGGTACTGACAGGAATTTCATCCTGTGTGGGTTAAAAATTGGGAGAAGGGGAGATCATATATGAAGAAACAAAGCTTAGATCACACTGGCAAGAGTTTACCACAGGTGAGAAAAGAAAGCCAAGGTGTTGCAAACGATGTGAAAGGCCTTGAGTGTTTTCACTGTAATGGAATGGGACACAGAAAATTGCAGTGTTGGTGGTTTCAAAAGGAAACTGGCAAAAGGTGTTGAAACTGCCAGAAGGTGGGGTGCATAGGATTACAGTGTAGTCGTTAAAGAAAGGCACTGTGGGAAAAGATGTGGTAAACGAAGCTAAGCCAGTGCCATTAGTGAAAGTAGTGAAGAAAACCACAAGGAAAGTCGAGGAGCTTCATGTGAGTGCACAGCATGGACAGGGACTGGGTATGGAGTTAGTGCCTGATCTCTAAAAGAGTTTGCCTTTGTGGGTAACATTTACTCAGGAAGAACAGGGGAGATGAGAAAGAAGTTATAATTTTGAGAGGTACAGGAGCTAATCAGTCTCTCATGCTAAGAGATGAATAAATTTGCACTATTTCTGATCTGTTACCCGACAGAGTGGTAATTTGTGGAATAGTTAGACAGAGATTTAACGTTCATCAATGTAAATCCGTTTGGAGAGCCAAATCAAGACTGGGGATGTAACAGTGGGAATGACTGCCAGAGTTCCAGGAATCCAGTTTGTTCTTGGGAATTACTGAACAGGATCCAATTTGGGAGTGACGCCCTTTGTTGTGGAGAAGCCAAAGGAAAACCAGGGATGAAGGGATTTAAAAGATGAATACTCAGGAATATTTCCAAAATATGTAGAATTTATTTATAGAGCACAGACAGAAATCAAATACTAAAGCGAAAGTTAAAGGATTTGATGTTCAGTTAGTGGACACCCTGTTTGATGCAATGTTGCAGCAAAAACCTGAACAGGCAGAGGGTCAAACAGAAAGGTTTAGTCCCCAAAGGGTAATGTACTTATAAAACAAAGACAAGACAATTAACAATATATTTATTGATACATACTCAGAAAAAGGATCAGAATATATTACTGCGGTTTATTATCTTCAAGATAGCACCCTAAGATGAAAATGGAGACCACAGCAGCTCAGTGCAGAGAATAAATGGGCAAGAGTGGACCAGGGTGTGTTGCCAGTAGGATGTAGACAGGAAGTGTCACGCCTTGCAAATGAATTACTAGTAGGAGGTCACCCAGATGCACAGCCGACTCAGGCTAAGTTACAAAAGCACTTCTATTGGCCTGGACAGCTCAAGGATGTGTTTGCGTTTTGCTTTACGTGTCATACATGCTAAATGATAGGTAAGCCGCAGTTGGTAATAAAACCAGCACCTTTGTTGACAATTCCCCATTTTAAGAACCTTTCACATGGGTTAAAATTGATTGTGTAGGTCCCCACCCGAGAACTAAAAGTTGGAACTAGTTGTTAACCATAATGGATGTCTCCAACAGATTTCCAGATTATTACGGAGAATTAAGGCAAAAAAGGTGGAGAGGAGCTAATGGTTTACTTGACATAGCATGGGCTACCCAGGGAGATTCAGTTAGACCAAGGATCTAATTTTACTGCCAGGCTGCTTTAGGAGGTTATGGATAGCTTAGGCATGTAGCACGTTAAATCAAGTGTGTACCATCCTGAATCCCAGGGAGCTTTGGAAAGGTGGCTTCAGACACTGAAGACCATGTTGAAAGCATACTGTCAGGATGATCTGAATGGTTGTGATAAAGGTGTCCCGTTAGTATTGTTTGCCATTAGATACGCCCCAAATGAATCTCCTCAGTTTACTCTCTTTGAGTAAATATTCGGACATGAAGTGAGGGGTCCTTAGAAATTACTTAAAGAAGGATTGAAAGGATCGAATTCAGAGATCTCACAATTTGATTATGTATTGGAAGTGAGGAAGAGATTAAATCGGGTAGGTGAGTTAAGAAACAGCACCTAAAGAGGACACAGTATCGAATGAAGCAAGTAGCAGGCAAAAATTGAAACATTTCTTCAGTGGTAGGAGGTTCCTTCAAAGCCAGGTTTTGTGGTCCCGATCAAATTGAGACAAAGTTGATTCAGGTGAACTACCTGGTGAAGATGTCAGAAAGGTAAAACAAAACTGTATTGAATATGCCATGTGAATACATCGAAACCTTCCCTTAAAAGAGACGGGGGACTGGAGAAGCAAATGTTCGTTACTGCCGCACAAAGTGAGAAACCAAATCCACATGCAGTTGGTTTTGATGTGCCTCAAAATAGGTTAAATAATGAGGAAGTTCTTAAGGAATGGGATGGTTAGCAAACTATCTGTCTCAGGTGCTAACAACCCAGTTAAAAGGTTTGTTGCAACACAAGGAGAATATATGTAGGAAGAAGATGGCAAGGATTAATGCTGTTGTGCATTAGGAAGATTAAGGGAAAGCTGTTCTGATGAAACAAAACCCCTACAGGCTGAATCCTTTCAAAGCCACCCAGGTGCAGAATGAAGTGAATGCGATTCTCAATGAAGATATCTTTGAACCAAGTCAGAGTATGTGAAGTTCACCAATCGTGTCAGTTCTCAAACCTGACGGCACTCAATGATTTTGTGTGGACTAAGAGGAGGTCAACGCCCGAACAAAATTGGACTCATATCCAGTGCCAAGATTGGACGACTGTGTAGAGAAAGTTGGACTAGCCGGTAATATCGCAAAGCTGGACTTACTGTATAGTTATTGACAGGTACTTTCTCCAGAGGATGCAAAAGACGTTTCTGTGTTTGCAACCCGAAATATGCTCTATCACTTCAAAGTGATGCCCTTTGAAATGAGAAATGCACCAGCCACATTCCAAAGCCTCATGAACAGAGTTATTCAGTTCATCTTTAGCGAGTCTTAGAAAGATCATGTGGGAGAGTTAGCAAAGCTCTTTGTACAATTACAACAAGCAAAACTGGTAATAAATATAAAGAAAACAGAATTGGTGAAGGCAGATGTGACGTTTTATTACGTAACATTGGACATGGAAAGTTGACCCAATGAACGTGGGCGGCACGGTGGCACAGTGGTTAGCACTGCTGCCTCACAGCACCAGAGACCCGGGTTCAATTCCCGACTCAGGCGACTGACTGTGTGGAGTTTGCACGTTCTCCCCGTGTCAGCGTGGGTTTCCTTCGGGTGCTCCGGTTTCCTCCCACAGTCCAAAGATGTGCGGGTCAGGTGAATTGGCCATGCTAAATTGCCCGTAGTGTTAGGTAAAAGGGGTAAATGTAGGAGTATGGGTGGGTTTCGCTTCGGCGGGTCGGTGTGGACTTGTTGGGCCGAAGGGCCTGTTTCCACACTGTAAGTCTAAGTCTAATCTTCAAACGTGAAGATGAAGACCATCGATCATTTCCACAATCATTCTCCAAGAAAGTGGAGGTTTCATTTGGATTCTGCCGGAAGTTTGATCCAAATATCAGCAGTGTGGTCGTACCGCTGACCAGTTTTAAGAAGAACACAATATTTCGGTGGACAGAATAATGCCAGGAGGCATTTGACAATTTAAAAGCAGTAGTAACTACGGCACCAGTTTTAGATACACCAAAACCTTTTGAAACACTTCAATGCTGCCATTGATGCTCGTGACGTATGGGTTGGACCTGTTCTGAGACAGAATGATGATGATGAAATTGAATGGCTAACTGGCTACTTTTAAAATAAATGCAGCACCCACCAGAGACGATACTCTACACTGAAAAAGGAATTATTCAGTTTGATACTGGCCTTATAACATTCTAATATTTAGGTAATGAACCATGTGTTGGAGATGGTTGTGTACACAAATCACAATCCTCTTATATTCTCAGAAAGATGTAAATACAAAAATATGAGGCCATTTTATTGAAGTCTTGTATTACAGACTTTTACATTGCAGATTGTGCATGTTGCATGTCATAAAAATTTGATAGCAGGTGTGTCATCATGGAATTAAAGGAAAAAGTGTCGATAAGATTTGACTGATTCGAATTTTATGTACATGTGCAGGAATGAATATAGAAAATATAACTTAGATTAATGACATTTATATTACATAGTAATGGGTTTAAGAATTAGAGAAATAAAGAAGACATCTTTTCATTATGAAGTTCCATTTTTTTCTGATGGGGGTTAGGTGTTATGAAGTTGAAGGCATGTACTGTACCTTTGAGAGAGAGAGAGAGAGAATGCTGTTCTGAACTGAGAGATTATAAGCAACTTTTAATTACAAGATAGCAGTCCCAGCGAAAACTGAAAAATTGAAAATAAAAGTATCAATCAAAGCATGATGTTTATACTAACAAAACACAGCTGTAGAGCATAAACATGAAAAGACCTTGACATACGTAAAATCTGAATTTGATGCATAAACATTTTTAGACGGCATCAAGACAAAGAAAACAAACTACACATTCACAAAGATATTAAAACATAAACATATGCACCCACGACTGAAGTGGGAGATTAACACAATGACTCTTATACATTGTGAAATGAGCAAAATGTATATACAGAATCGCAACCAGATGAATGAGCACACCAGCACTGAAGGGACATGAATGTGTCTACTCATCACAATCCCAACATGGACACATGCGAAGTAATCACGTACCCAAGCAATCAAGGAAAAACAGATAAAACCAGCTATAGACAGAAATGAATAAGTAACATATGCGCAAAAAATATTCTGAACGCATACACACCCTGCAAACAAAATATGAAGCAATGTGTTTACTGTGAATCTCATTGATTTTAATGATTTACCAAATAAATAAACTAAAAGAGCAAATGCATTTGAGCTCTTACCCAGTGATGGCACAGTATTTAAGTAAACAGCTATCAGTACCTATAATTAAATTATAAAATATCATTGAAATAATCGTTGTCAGTCTATGATAATATTCCCCGATAATAGATTGACGAGAAAATTCAGGATAGTAAATTAAAGCTGTGGAGTTAGTTATAGCAAGTTATTGCTGAGAGTCAATGACTCAATCATAGATACAGATCGAGTAAAATTTCACATCAACCTGATGGCTTGAAGAAGATGGACCCATTCCTGGTTACATTGCTTAGACACAGAAATGTCAGACCGCATCAATAGATAATCTAACTATTTGTTTTCGGCTTTATTCTTGCAGATGTGATAGATGGCAGTCAGATTGAAGACTATGAGGATGATAATGGCAACATTGGGACAACTGCTTCCACATTCATCACCCTGTTCTTCCTGAGTATTTCCTATAGCACTGCCGTCACTCTGATGAAGGTGAGAATAATCCAATTATTCATACTTCCAGCAGACGAACATGGTTTGTCAAATTTCTGAGAGTTTCTTTGAAGAAAAAATGAAATATTAATGCCATGATCATAAACATTTGCATCATTACTTTATCCCTCTTTTACAGGTAAAATAATGTGATGACGTTTGGACCCCGTAGACTTGCCTCATTGATTATTGAAGTCTCTGAATTCCAAATGTATATTATGTGCTGCTGTTGACTTTAACAATGAGACAACTTCACTTTTGAATCTAAATCTGAAAGTAATTAATGGCTTTTATGTTTTGCTTTGTTTTGTTTGAATTCATTCAGGTAATTAGAGTTGGAATGTATTTGTAGCTTGTAACTTCTAATTGTTTGAACTCCATTTGTAATGTGTTTTGTTTTTCCTTGTTCCGAATTATTTCCTACCTTTGTGTTGATTCCTCATTTTCTTTTTCTAGTAACTATGAGATGAGCAGCTCCGAACGTAGGTGTTCTTATCTCAATGTGTCGTCCAGTCATTATACTCACTTTGTTCACTTTAAGATAAGTTTTTGATAAAAAATACTCTCTGAAATGGTTAATAAATCTTAAAAGATTATGGACGAAACTTGAGTTTGCTTCATCCTTTCTTGAAGGCCTATTAGTAATGATATACTGTCCCAAATTGTCGTGCCCTACTCCCTTCGAAGCCAGATGCATTTGCCCAGTCACATGTGGTTGTCTTTTATCGAATCATTTGGGTTAATGCTCGGCACTCTTTGTCCCACTCTTGTTAATCGATCTTTCGCTTGGTATTTCTTATGGAAAACTCCAGAGGTGGAATGATCAGACAACACGGAGATCTTCGATGGTTCTTGTTATGTCACGAGGGTCAGAGCCTAAGGTGAAGTAATGTTAAAAGTCAGGAGCTTGACCCCGCCAGAGACTATCACAAGGTAGTCCAGAGAGTTAGAAAGCTTACAGTACTCTGTCTAACATAAAACTACTCCCAAAGTCGCTCCAGCCTAGGTTTGTCATGGATACATCTCAACACAAAGATTTACTAGTTAAACACTCAGCAGCCAAAAAGTCTAAAGTTCAGAGAGGAATACAGTGACAACACATGGACAAACCAGGGTTAATTAATTCTTAAATCTGGAGTTTTTCTAACACATAAGTAACATGGAGCACAAATTCCAGGAACCCATGTTGTCACACCACAGCTGCCAAATTCCCCGGGAATCAGACTGGGATCTATCTGATACAAAGATATCAGTGAACAGCAAACATCAAAAATTGTCAACCAGAGATCGATGTTGATCAGGAGATCAGTAATACTGGAAAAACTCAGCTATTGGAACCCATATGCTGCAAGACTGAATTCAGCACCAACAGTACCAACCTATCCAACTGGTAATGAGACGTTACACCTTCCCACCAGTTATACTTTCTTTATTCTGGGAGCTCCATACCTATTATGAATTCGCTATGGAAAGAGTTGTAGACATTTCAAATCACCAATGAATTAATGTTTCCCTTGGCCAAATCTGACCTATTGGTCAGCCCGGAACAACCAAACACTGCTGATCGTTTGAGAAGTGATAAGCACTTGTCAAAAATAGGCTTTTCAATTTACTTTCATTTATCATTTGATTATTAAACAGGAACCATAAGGCTCCATGAAAAAAAAACTAAAGCACATGTCAGTACACTGTCCCCAGTGGCACGGATAGCGGACTGGCTGTAAGCCAGGAAACAGTGTCGGAATGAACAAACTTTTTTTTCTCAATGACCGAGAGTGAATAGTGTCAAGCATCAGTGTTTGGGTTCAGCTATTCACAATCTGTGGTAATGATTTAGTGGAAGGAACTAGATATAAAACTCTCCAAACTTTCAGATGACACAAAGCTGGGTGGGATGGTGAGCTGGGAGGAGAATGCAGAGAAGCTTCAGTCTGATTGGGACATGGTGAATGAGTGAGTAAATGCATGGCAGGTGAACTATAATGGCGACAAATATGTGTTTATCCACTTTCAGAGCAAAACCAGGCAAGACCATTATTCCCTGGATGGTGAGTGATTGGGAAAGCGGGAGGTACAATGGGTCCTTGGTGTCCCTGTACACCAGTCATGACAAGGAAGCAGGCAGGTGCAGCACAGGCTGAAGAAGGGAAATGGTATGTTGGCCTTCACAGTGAGAGGGATGTTGTACAGGAACAGGCATGTCCTGTTGCAATTGTACAGGGTCTTGGTGAGACCACCCTGAAGTATTATGTGCTGTGTTGGTCTCCTTTACCTGAGGAAGGATGTCCTGGTGTCAGACGGAGTGTAACAAAACTTTACCAGACTGATTCCTGTGATTACAGGAATGAGGTCTGAATAGAGATTAGATTGGTTAGGATGATATTTACTTGAGTTGAGGGAATGAAAGGGGATCTCAGAGCCTACAAGCATCGAACAGGACAAGACAGGGTTAACACAGGAAGGATGTTTCTGATTACCAGGCTGTCCAGAAGCAAGGGTGACAGTCGAAGGATACAGCAGGGTCATTTAGGACAAAGATGATGAGAAACCTCTTCACAACAGAGATTGGAGGGAATGTGGAATTCGATGCCACAGAAAGAATTGAAGTCAAAGCGTTGAATGTCATAAAGAAGGTGATAGATGCAGGATGAAAGCTTACGGGAAGTAACAAGAACATGGCACTGAGATGTTAATTAGCCATGACAGAATTGAATGAGTGAGCAGTTTTGAGGGAATGACTGGCCTAATCTTGCTCCTGTTTACTTTGTTCTTTTATTCCTCATGGACCACCGCATGTCATCCTGTAATCACTTAGTCACACCGTGATTTGATATTAGATTTCTCATCACCTCGGTTTAAAATAATCCATCACTTCAGAAACTGTGGCACAATGTTCTGGGAAAAAGAAATCACAGAATAAATGCTGAACAGACCCAACAGGTCTGGTGTCAGTTATGCAGAGAGAAACACAGGGAGTGTTTTGATTGAGAGCTCTTCCAGACTCGAGTCTAGGGTTGGGTGTGACCTATTAATAAAAAGTTAATATGTGGAACCCTTGGCGAATTAATGCATTTTAATCCGCTATGTTTTCACCATCATGAACCCCAGGATATTGATGCACATAGGAAGATGGCTGTGGCTGTGTCAAATGCAACATGTTCTGGACAATATCTAGGTTTGTGCTGGAAAGTGGCAAGTAATGTTTGTCCCACACCAACGCCAGGCAATGGTCATCTCCAATCAGACAAATCTAGCCACTACCCTTTGACGTCTGTTACCATCACTGAGTCCACTACTATCAACATCCTTGTGTTACAATTAACCAGAAGCTGAACGGGCCTAGCCTTTCAAATACAGTGGCTGCAAGAGAATGTCAGAGCTCAGAGAATCCCGAATCATATCACTCATATCCTAACTGCCTAACGTTGGTCCACCATCTACAAGGCACAAGTCAGAAGTGTGATGGAATACTCACCACTTGCCTGAAGGGATGCAGCTCCAGCAGCACTCAACAAGCTCAACAGTGTCCAGGGCAATGTACATTTGATTAGCACTACATCCTCAAATATGCAGTCAGTCCACAACCAATGCTCATTCGCAATAGCGAGTACTATATGCAGTTGCACTGCAGAAATTCACCAATGCTCCTCGGATAGTGCCTTCCAAACTGATGACCACTCCCATCCAGTAAGACAAGGGCAGCAGATCAAAGGGGCACCTGTCCCTGCAAGTAAACCTCCAGATCTGTCGTCATTCAGAATTGGAAATATATTACTGTTCCTTCAGGGTTGTTGATTCAATATCCTGGCATTCCTTCCCTTACAGGATTAGGTCTGGAGAGGATTAGGTCTGGAGGGTATTGGGTGTAAATGGGTTGGGTGTGGAGGAGATTGGGCGTGGAAGTGATTGTGTCTGGAGATGATTGGGTCTAGAGGGGATTGTGTCTGGTAGGGAATGTGTCTGGTGGGGATTGTGTCTGGTGGGGATTGTGTCTGGAGATGATTGGATCTCAAGGAGATTGTGTCTAGTGGGGATTGTGTCTGGTGGAGATTGTGTCTGGTGGGGATTGTGTCTGGTGGGGATTGTGTCTGTTGGGGATTGTGTCTGGTGGGGATTGTGTCTGGTGGAGATTGTGTCTGGTGGGGATTGTGTCTGGTGGGGATTGTGCCTGGTAGGGATTGTGTCTGGTGGGGATTGTGTCTGGTGGGGATTGTGTCTGGTGGAGATTGTGTCTGGTGGGGATTGTGTCTGGTGGGGATTGTGTCTGGTGGGGATTGTGTCTGGAGTCTGTTATGACCCAGCAGTGAAACTTTCTGCTAATTAACTCAAACACCCAGAAAAGCTCAGCTCGCTTTTCGAATCTGTTAAAGTACGAGTGACAGAGAACTCCCACATTCGACTACTTGAAGAAAAAAAAATTCTTTATATCTAAAACTGATCATTAAACAATAAATATTTACAACTCTAAACCTCCTTTCTCTTAAAGGTCTGTTGTCCACCTCCAACGCAACAACAATATACTGATACAGTAAAAATGTCTATTAAAACTGCAGCAACTTAATTTTCAAAACTAGACATCTGCTGTAGTGTTTGATGTCTGGCTCCTTTCAGCTGAAGATCTCCCTGGGTTATCTTCAGTCTTTTGCTGAAAAGATGTTTCATATGAAAAGATAACCTTGATAGAGAGTGTTTGGCTGGTCTTTACTCTGATGATGGCAGTTAGTTGTTCTCTCCCTGGCTAATTCTCAAAATGTCAGCTTCTTTTATACCCAATCAATCATCAGATTATCTCATTGCTTCAATGTTGTCATAAGAGTAAAATTCAAATTGAATTGGCTTTTAGTATCCTGGGGCTTAACTTAAATTGATTAGTAAAATCTGAACTGTTGTAAAAATAGAAGCCAAATGTTGCATATTTTCAATCTTCCCGTACAACCTGAGATTGCTAGTCAGTCACATGACAGGTGCCTGCAAACTCGCAATGCTAAAACAATTTTCACCCTCTGTTAAAGGTACAGTACACACTTCAACTTCATAACACCAACACCCTTAAGAAAAAAAGTCATCATAATGAAAAGATTGCTGCTTTTTTTAAAATCCTTAGTCCCATCAAAATGAAATACACACCTCCCCACCACACACACAACATCAGTATTTGTTCAATCTTATCCATACTTTCTTCGTTAAGTCTGAGATAACATCTGCTATCACAGTTTTGCGACACACAACATGTATGTTTTTTTTAAAATTAAAAGTCTGTAACATAAGACTCCATGAAAATAATCCCATATTCTTGTCCTTGAAGTATTTCAAGAATGTAAGAGGATTGTGACCCGTGTAGACAAATGTCTTCGACACATTGTTCGTCACATAAACATTGAAATGCTGGAAGGTCAGTACCAAACACAATAATTATTTTTTCGACGGTAGAGTATTTCCTGGAAAAGTAACCAACTGGCCTTTCAACTCTATCATCATCTTCCTGGAGTAGGACAGCTCCAACTCCTCTGTTGTTTGAATTGATTGCAACTTTGAAGGGTTTTCGAACGTTTGATTTAGCTAAAACTGTTGCAGTGGTTAATACTGATTTTAAATTATCAAATGCCGCCTGGCAATGTTCTGTCCACCAAAACTTCGTGTTCATTTTCAGCAAATTGATTTGCCATGTTATTATGCTGCTAAGTTTGGAACAAACTTCCATCAAAATCTCCTCGAATGCATTCGTCTTGACTTTTCTTGTAGTCAACACTTCATGAACATCACTTCTACCTTCGTGAATTATGTTTTCTTTAAGTTTATTACCAGTTTTTACAATTATACCATGTGACTTTCCATGACTCACTAAAGATCACGACATCATCCAGACGGACTGCACAGCTTGTTAACTCAGTTCATGAGTCTTTGGAATGTGGCTGGTGTGTTCTTCATTCCAATAGGCATCACTTTGAATTGACATAGCTCATCTGGGGGTTACACATGCGGAAATGTATTTCACTGTCTCTGATAACAATACCTGCCAATAACCAAATAGTGAGTCCATCATTGTAATGTAACTGGATTGTCCAAACTTCTCTACAAAGTGCACCACTATTGTTATTGGGTACGAATCTGATTTGGATACGACGTTGCCCTTCTGATAATCCACACAAAATCATTGAGTCTCGTCAGGTTTAGAAACTAACACAAACAGCAAACCCCACTCACTCTGACTGGGTTTGACGGTATCTTCGTTGAGCATTGCATCCACCTCCTTCTGGACCTGTGTGGCTTTGAAAGGATTAAGGTGATAGGGGTGTTGTTTTCTCACAACAGCATTCCCTATCTCTAACTAATGCACAATAGCATTAGTCTTCCCCATCTTGTACCTGCACATGTCCTTATTTGGCTGTAACAAACCTTTCAACTTTGTTCTTTGTTCCTGAGACAGATACTTTACAAACCTATCCCACTCCTCAAGGAATTACATAACGTGTTTTGAGGCACATCAAACTCCATAACATCTGGATTTGATTCCTCAACTATGCGGCAGTAACTAAAACCTGTTTCTCCAGTTCCCTCTCTCGAGTATAATACGATTTCAACATAATCACACAACATTACCGATTTTTTTTCTCTATCTGGCATTTTTACCACATGGTTTACCTGACTCAACCTTTTCTCAATTTGGTCGGGACCACTAAACCTGGGATCTCCTACCAGTGGTAACAATACTAATACGTCACCCCATGTGAAAATGCCTGAACTCCCAAGTTATTATTTGCTACCTGCTTCATTCTATTCTGTGCGCTTTTCAGGTGCTAACTCACCTAAATGATTTAGTCCCTCGCTCACCTCCAAAACCTAATCCAAGTGGGAGATCTCTGAATTTGGTCCTGTCAATTTCTATTTAATTAATATCAAAGGCCCTCTCACTTCATATCTGAATATTAACTCAAAGGGAGTAAACTGAGTAGATTCATTTGGGGCATCTTTAATAGCAAACAATACCAATGGGATAGCTTTATCCCAATCATTCAGGTAATCCTGACTGTATGTTCTTAACAAGGTCTTCAGGGACTGATGCCACCTTTGCACTCTATCAAATCTCACCCTGGGATTCAAGATGATACACAGTTGATCCGAAGTGCTGCATACCCAAGCTATCCATGACTTCCTTAAACAGCCGAGCACTAGCAGATATCAATGAGAGAGGGTCATATATTTTTGTGGCTAGTTCATGTCCATGCATCCTGGTGGCTGGTTTCTGCCAGTTTGTCCAATGTAGTGTTGTTTCAGTTCTTGCAAGGTATTTTATAAAGTACAATATTTTTGCATGTTGTCTGTGTAGGGTCTTTCTTGTTTATTAGCTGCTGTTGGAGTGTGTTGGTGCTTTTGGCATGTATGATATGTACGGCAAAAGTTAACCATGTCCTTGAAAATTACAGGCCAATAGAAATGCTTTTGTACATTAGCCTGTGTTTTCCTTACACCTAGGTGAATTCCTGCAGGTAGTTCATTTGCTACCTGTAACACGCCCCGTCTGTACTGGCAACAAAATCTGGTGCACTTCAGCCCATTTCTCCTCTGCACTAACCTGCCGTGGTCTTCATTTTCATCTTCAAATTCTATCTTTGAGATAATAAACCTCAGGAATATTCTCTTTCTCATTTTCTGAGTAGGCACCAACATAGATGTCTTTTATTGTCTCGTCTTTCTGTCGTAAGGCCATAAGCCTTTGAGGACCCAGAACTAACCAGTTCTGTCTGACTCTCTGTCTGTGCAGGTTATTTCCTGCACCATTATGTCAAACAGGGCCTCTACTGAATGAACTTCAAATCATTCATTTTTATCTTCAGTTTTTGCTTCGTCCCGTGACTTATGATAGCGGGATATTGTTACCACACAATCTGGGAAAATACCAGGGTATTCTTCTTTAACTCCGGCCTTACTTGGGCTTTTCCAAAACAAGAGATGTCACTCCCACCTTGGTTCCTGATAAATTGCTCCCAAGAACAAATTGAATTCCTGGAACTGACACTCTGCCAACCACTCCCTCTTCTATTTCCCCAGTACTGAGTCAGCACTCTAACCTGATATTACATCAGGGAATGTTAAAGTTCTGTCCATCTATCCAACCAATTTCCACACTCACTGCTAACAGGTTAGAAAAAGCGCAAATGTGTTCATCTATTACAATTAGATACGGGTTACATCTTGTATCTCTCAATATTGTAACTTCTTTCCCTTCTGCCCCTGTGGTTCCTGAGTAAACTTTACCCACAGAGGCAAATTCTTTCTAGAGATCAGGCACTAAGTCCATACCCAGCCCCTGCCTAGGCTGTGCCCTTTACTGCAACTCCTCAGCATTACTTGGGGTTTCCTTTACTACCCTCACTAATGCCACGGTCTTAGGCTCTTTTACCACATCTTTTCCCACAGTACTTTTTTTAACGACCAGCGCTGTGACTTTATGTGTCCCACTTTACCACGGTTGAAACCCCTGAGGCCTTTCACCTCCTTTCCACCCTCTTGGGCTTCCAACGTAATCTGTGGTAAACACTTACCAGTGTTCTCTACTCTTCGTTTCACAGCGTAGGACCTCCCCTTCTCCAACATCTATCCCTCACAGGATGAAATTCTTGCCAGGAACTAAACTTTGCCTTATGCACCAGTGTATATTCATCTGTCATCTCTGCTGCTCTTCTCACATCCTGAACTTTCTGTTCATCCACATGAATTCTTATCATCTCTGGAAGTGAGTTTTTTTTAATCTCCTCGACTCAGAATAATCTCTCTAAGATCCACATAGGTCTTATCTATTTTTTTAAGACACACACCATCTATCAAAATTACTATTTTTAATTCTTTCGAACTGAACATCAGTCCAACCTGGTTCCTTCTTTATGTTTCTGCAACGCTGTCTGTATGCTTATGGTACCAATTCATAAGCACTCAAAATAGCCTGTTTTACATCTTCATAATCTCTTTAACCCTCATCTGACAGCGCTGCAATTTACTGATGAGCTCTGCCTCCCAGTTTAGTCTGAACTAGCATTACTCACAAGTCTTCCTACCTCTCCATCTGCCTAGTTAATTTTTCAAATGAAATAAAGAAGGCTTCGACATATTTCTCATCAGAATGTGGCAATGTTTTAACATATTTGTACATATCACTGCCTTCTATCTTCATCTCCATCCTGTTAACTTGAATTTGCTGACTAAGTTCAAATTTTCTCTCTTTTATTCGCTCCCTTTCTTCTTTCCCTATTTCTCTCTCCCTTTCTCTTCTTTCTCTCTTTCTTTCTCTCTGCCTTTCTTTTTCTTCTCCGTCTTTTTGTGTATTTTCTAACTCCCTTTTCTTCAAATGGAATTTTAGTTTTTTTCTAACTCTGCTGTTTGTGTCTGTTTCTCTAATACAACCAAATATTTGAGGAACTCCCGTATAATTTCAGCCTTACTTTTGTCCTTAGTTAAACCCAACTCTAACCTCTTTGCTAATTCTAAAAGTAAGGTTACTTTCCTTCCTTCTTAATGTTCCTGGCAAATCCTGGAATCATCTTTAATCTCTGGAACCTCTTTACCAATGTTAAGAGGAATTTCTTTCACTTTTAATTGAACCAACTACAAGTAACCAAAATTAAGCAAATTGTCTCATTTATGCTTTATTTATAGATGTAGGAAAATAATCGGCAAGCGTTTGAATCTGCTGGGATGTTTTGTACCACAAATGTGTTCTCATTTGTCTAAATCTCAGATTGGATCAGTTTAAACCTCTTCAAATCTCGGGTGAGCACCCAAACTATTACGACAGTGATAACCCGTTCTGCTAATTAAACCAAACACACAGAAAAGCTCACCTTGCTTCATATTCTGTTCAAGTATGAGTGGCAGAAAACTCCCAAATACCACTATCTAAAGGAAAACATAACAGTTTTATTCTTTCACTCCAAACGTGACCATTTGACAACAACCATTTACAACTCCAAGCCTCATTTGTCTTAAAGAATTGTTATCTACCTCCCAATCTATAACAATGTACTGATCTGATAAAGCGTTTATTAATTTACAGCAAGTCAATTTTCAAAACCAGACAATGGCTATCATCTCCAGTGTTGTCCTCCTCTGTTTGTAGATCTTCCTGTGTCATCTTCGGTCTTCTGCTGCAAAGATGTTTCATATGAGAAAGGTAACTTTCAGAGAGAGGCTTTTCGGGCAGTCTGTCTGACAATGGCAAGTGGCGCTCTTTCTCTGGATAACTCTCTGAAATGCTTGCTTTTATATGCCAAAAAATTGGGTCATCTCATTGGTTTGTTGTTGAAGAAGCAGTACATCTTCTGTTGTTGAACAGGGTGATGGAAAGGTGGAATTCACTACTTGTTAGGAGTAGAAACCGTCAACGCGTTGAACAAGGATTTCGATGTGCACTTGTGATGCCAATGCATTCAGGGATAAGGGGCAAGTACTGAAAAATGTGGTTAGAATAGTTAGATAGTGGTTAGGAGGACTTGATGGGCTGAAGGGCCTTTCTCTGTGCAGCTGACTTTATTACAAAATCTGGCTTCTTGATCTGAACTAGTTTCCTTCTATTTGGGTCAGCACGTTATGTGAAAGGCAGGATAGGTATCTCAGATCGATAGTGATGCCTGCAGCACAACTGGGGAATATGTTAAAGCAAACCTTCTCTGTGATATTGGGAGAATCCAGGCAGCAGGAAAAGAACAGGATGTTGTTTCACAGA
This sequence comes from Hemiscyllium ocellatum, assembly GCF_020745735.1. Classification (NCBI taxonomy): domain Eukaryota; kingdom Metazoa; phylum Chordata; class Chondrichthyes; order Orectolobiformes; family Hemiscylliidae; genus Hemiscyllium; species Hemiscyllium ocellatum. The sequence goes on along the minus strand of NC_083445.1, from coordinate 29,542,854 downwards.
GCTTTGTTTTGAGTGGTCAGGTTACAGCACTGCATTTCCCTCCCTGACCCTCAGAGATTGTTGCCTGAACACAAGCAGTTGGGTACAACAGGGCTTTCCCCCTCATGCTGCCAGCTGAGGGTGACTGACCCCAGACACAACTGACCAGACTCGCAAGGAAGGAAATTGAGACATTGACAAACTGCTCCTTGAAGCCCTTGTCCCTTATTAACAGCAGGGTGGATACGGAGAACCAATTTCCATTGAGATCGAAATACACTGGTTTCATTTTATTGATTCAAAACAGCAATAGTGTCAGGAAGGAATTAAATCCTGTATTGAGTGGTAAATGTCTTCATTTCATAGCCTGAGAGTGTGTTGGAGCCAAAATCAATCCTGGTTTCTGAAGAGAATCGGATCACTATCTGAAGAGAAAATGATTCGGAGGCAACGAGAAAAGATAAGACTGGGTGGATTGCTCTGAGAGAGAGCTGACACAAACATGATGAGCCAAATGGCCGATTTCTGTACTGTAGCTATAACCATCCCACCGACCTTTCCCCCAGCTCCAACCCCCTCCCTCCATTTATGTCTTATTCCCCCTTCCCCCTTCCTCAGTCCTGATGAAGGGTCCTGCCTGAAACGTCGACTCTCCTGCTCCTCTGATGCTCCCTGACCTGCTGTGCTTTTTCCAGCTCCACAATTTATCGACTCTGAATTTCCAGCCTCTTCAGTCCTCACTATCTCCAAGCATCAATAATTTTATGCAATCCTCAATATATTCCCTTATTATATCACTACAGCTCAATGAAATATCCTGCACTCATGAAGATAGCTGTCCTTAGACAATAAGCTAATTATTTAAACTCATGATCTAATGTCCCATATAGCCTTGGGCAGTACTTACAATGAACAAAATATAAAAAACAACTGACCTACCTCTCCTAATATCTTACTTTGCTGGAATTAAGTCGCAGGGTAAAAAATGAGGTCTGCAGATGCAGGAGATCACAGCTGAAAATGTGTTGCTGGTTAAAGGACAGCAGGTTAGGCAGCATCCAAGGAACAGGAAATTCGACGTTTCGGGCATAAGCCCTTCATCAGGATGAAGGGCTTATGCCCGAAACGTCGAATTTCCTGTTCCTTGGATGCTGCCTAACCTGCTGTGCTTTAACCAGCAACACATTTTCAGCTGGAATTAAATCGCAGTCAATGGAATCTTTAACTCCTGAACTCTCGGCTTCTGAAATGTTTCCACACAATCGTATTTAATGGTGAAAGAGTTTGGTTTAAATATATAACCAAGGGGTGACCCTCTCACATTCCTGAGCACTGATGTCAAAACACAGCAGCATTACCCATGCACAGAGCGAAGAAGCACATTGATCCCTACTCCCTGCATACGGTCCAGGGATCATCCCATGGAATAATGTGGTGTGCAATTTCCAAACTTGTCGTTGTTTCCTTAAATTTTTGTTATAGAGTGAAGCCTGATGAGACGGATTTATCTCGATCATTGACTAGTCGTTATTTGAATGCTCCCATTGTAAAATATTATCTTTGGCCTCATCCCACCCATGCTAAGACCATTACTACAGATTGCTGGCATCATTGTTTATTCTGTTACATCCTCTAAAAAGCACAAAGACAGATTGAATGGCTCTGTCTGACGGACACAAAATAACATATTGCTTGGTGCAAAGCATTATCCCTTGGATCTAATGAGTTTGGGTCCTCTGAAATTCTGATGATATCTTTATATTTTAAAATAAAAATAGAAAATGTTGGAGACAGGTCTGGCAGCATCTGTGGAGAAACAAATAGGGTTAACTTTTTGGGTGCAATCACTTGAGTTTGGATTTGGTTGAGTTCATGTTAGATTAAAGTATGTTGCGGGAAATGGTTCCGTTCTCCGTTCAGTTCCGTTGACATCATTTGGTTAATTTTACACACAACTGTAATAAAGGGATATTGCAGCATACTCTTTAACTGTTGCCTGGACTCAGTTTGGGTCACGGAATAAATGCAAGTGTTTGTGCAGCAGTTTGGGAGTTGAGGAATGAGTCCTATTTCTTGTACAAAGCGAGGTATCCATACAGATGTACCGACTGAAAGTTGTATTTTGTTCCATATATAATACAGCAGGTAGATGGATCACAGCAGGATCAAATTCCCTGAGATTACAAACAGTAAAATGATGGATTTCCTTTGGCTCTCATTCTCTCCAGTCACCAGAACATTTCCCATTGCTTTGTCCGCAGATTCTCTGGTGAGGTCTATTAGTTACGAAAATATATCTGACAGTTAAAGCATTGAACAGGAAAAGATGGGAAGCCTGGAGTTAAAATATAATAAATGAGTTCAATTGCTGACTATATTGCTGAGAGTCAAACATTCCTTCTTGTATGACAAATCCAAGGAACATTACCAGTAGAGTAGTGACCTATGAACATAAAACACCAGATTTATTTTATACAGCTCAGCACTGTCCATGTTACTAGAAAGACAGCTGCTGTTTTCTCAGTGCATTGTTTATTTTTCAGCTTCTGACAACAAATGGCTACATATTGATCAAAGGTGAGCATGACAGTGAACCAGACAGATCAGTCTGTGATTGCATATAACAAGACAGCTTGGATATTAAACATGGGGGTGGGGGGGGGGGCGGGTGTAAAGAAGGGGTAGAAATAGATCATACAAGTAATTGGAATATGCTGTAATATCAGATCTATGATGATGACCAGTAGATGCGATGCTGTCATGGCCACCACGTAACTAGTGATACACTTAGACACACCGCACTTTCCCATAGACAATATCACCATCACAATGATGTTGACTGTAAGGAAGGAAAATACGGAAGAAAGTAATAAATAATGTTGAGAGCAGCACTCTTTCTTGGACTGAGTGTATCTGGTGATGAGATAATAAGTTGCAACATTCAGACATGGTACTATTTGATTTGATTTATTGTTGTCACATGTACTGACATACAGTGAAAAATGTTGTTTTGTGTGCTCTACAGATAGATTGTACCTTACAAAGTGCATCAGGAGAGCAGAATAGAGTACAGGACACAATGTTACACAGACGGTTAAGAGAGAGATCAACATTTACATTTGAGAGCTTCATTCAAAAGTCTTCGAACAACAGGAGAGAACCTGTTCCTGAATCTGTTTGTACATGTATTCAAACTTTTATATCTGACAGAAGAGGATGGAAGAGAGTATAACCGGGTGGTAGGGGTCATTGAATATGTTGGTTATGGGATGTTTGTTTGAAATGGATTGAAAATCATTGGGAACTTGCTTTTGGAAAAGGTTCCTGTGGGAGCCCACTGATCACAAGCTTCCCGTCAGAGAAACACCCCTCAGTCATCAACCTCTGCTCCTGCCACTAAGTCAATTGCAAATCCAATGTTCCACGTTTCCTTGCATGCCAATGGGATCCGTTCCAACCTCCATAAACTTCGGGTTATCCCGAATCCGACTGCATTGCCTTACTGAATGAGATGAGGAAAGCAATCCAGTGAAACCTGGATGAGAGGATTACTACCTGTGGATCAATGCTTGCCTAGTACGCCAAAGGCAGCAAGTACAGGATAATAAGTCTCTTCAAGTCTCACAAGGTCATGAAATATCTGGGATTCCTTTGGAAAACTCTTGTCTATTCCTTTCATCTCGATGGAGATATTGGTCGTGTTGATGTCAGTGCAGATGGCTGACCCAACACTGCAGCATGTTAACTGAAATGACTCCTCTATTAAGAGAAGCAGGAAACTCCAGAAGAATCATCAGGGCTGAACAGAATGAATCTGTCCTTAAAACACTCCTTAGTGATCGTCTTTTTCCTACCCCGTGCCTTAAAAGTAATAAAGCAATGTTCTTCACCGAGACACTGTAAAACACGCTGTGACATTGAGCCACATATGAGATAGTTGGTCAAGCCTGCAGGTTCGGAGGAGGAGGGTTGCTCAAGGGGAAATATGAGATGGAGAATACGAGGTGGATTCAGAGAGTCCAGACAAGGTATCTGAAGTCATGTCAATTAATGGTGCAATCATTCACATTGGGCATGGCCTGAATTGATCAGTGTAACTATCAGACAGGGTGGTGGAGCTGGGCCAGTGGTGGGGGTGGGATTACAGAGACAACCAGGAACATGTAGAGATTTGGAAAGAAAGGGGAGAATTTTAACATCAAACAGTGACTTGATCTGGATCGATCTGCACACATGGATACTCGTGGGGGGTAGAATGGGAAGAAACGACCAAACTGACTCAAATCTTTCACACTATTTCTCCTTCCTCTGATGCTGAGCTCACCCAAAACGTTCTTGTTTTTTTCTTATTTCAGGTGATCGTCATCCACAGGGTTTTGCATTTATTTATTTTTATTACACTGTCTTTTAAAATCTTGTAGATTCAGATTCTTAAAACACAGTAAAGGCTCTTAAACCCATTGAGTCTGGAACAACATAACTCCCAGTAAACAGCCACTCATTCCAATTTCCTGCACTTGTCCCATACCCTTGAAGTTTATGAGATCTGAAGTATTCATCCAAATACTTTCGAATAATTATAAGGTTTCCAGCTTCCACTACCATCCAAGGTAGTCTGTCTCACTGAGTGAGAATAATTTTCTCTCACATTCCCTCTGAATTTTCAGTCCTTTCCCCGAAAACTATTCCCCCTCATAATTAATCCCTCAACCAAGGAGAACAGGTGCTTTCAATTCACCCGATCCATGTTACTGATCACCTTAAACACCTCAAACATGTACCCCTCAGCCTTCTTTGTTTTAAATAACACATTGAATGCCTATCTTGTCTCAATTTCTCCATCCCAGGCAACACCTTGGACAGTCTCCTCTATACTGCTTCTAGCGCTATCACAACCTTCCTGTAGTGAGGTGACCAGAACTGTACACAGTACTCCAGCTGAGGCCTAACCAATGCTCTGTACAACCCAGCAATACCTCCTTGCTCTTATACTCTCTGCTACAGCTTGTTTGCTTCATCTCTATTCTCCCTGTCCATATCCCTGATTATCTTATACACCTCAATCATGTCCACCCTCAGTCTTCTCTGCTCCAAAGAACCCACCCAGAAGCACACGATTCCAGTTTATAGTCCAACAGGTTTATTTGAAACCACAAACTTTCAGAGCCCTGCTCCATCCTTGGGCAGCTTGTGAGAGAGAATACTTCAGACATGGAATTTATAAGGAAAATATCAAACAGTCACACAATTGATGTGAATATATTGAACACACCTAGATGGTTGTTAATTCTTTAATTCTGCAATTCTCTCTCTCTCTCTCTCTCTCTCTCTCTCTCACACACACACACACACACACACACAAACACACACACACACACAAATCGTATCAGCAGGTACATTTTGCTTTGTTCAAAAAGGAGTCACAATCTGTGACAGTCAGTTAATGTCACATTTTATAAATTCCAACTTTGGAAACATAAACACTCTGATTCCAGGTTAAGACACAGACAGACTTCAGAAGAGACCTCACGCCTGATCGGAATTGTCTGACCTGAGATGTCACTTCCTTTACACTGATAACACCTAAAGATATCTCAGGGCAGTTACTTGCAGGAAATTCTGAGATTGACATGTTCAATCAAACCCTGTATCTCCATTCTAACTGATTAAAGGTTTATCAGCCACCTGCGAGGGTTCAATACAGTGACATGGGTTGTATCACCCTTTATTCTTTTCCTTATAAATTCTGTGTCCAATATATTCTCTCTCACTAGCTGTCTGAAGGAGGAGCAGCACTGTGAGTGTTTGTGGTCTCAAATAAACCTGTTGAACGATAACCCGGTGTTGTATGATTTTTGACTTTGTCCACCCCAGTCCAACACCAGTACCTCCATATCAGGCTAATAAAGAACACAACGCAAGCCTATCTAGTCTCTCGGTGTAGCTCAATTTCCACATCCCAGGCAACACCCTGGACAAACCCCTCTGTACCCCTTACCGTGCTATCACATCCTTCCTGTAGTGAGGTGACCAGAACTGTACACAGTACTCCAACTGTGGCCTAACTAATGCTCTGTACCACCCCAATATTACCTTCCTGTTCTTATACTCTATGTCAGGAATGGTTTACTCTATCCTCAGCAGGTCTGGCAATATCTGTGCACTCATACAAAGTACACGCCAGACTCAAAATATTAACTTTGTTTTTCTCTTGACAGTTATAGAGTTTCTCCAGTAATCTGTTTGTTTGTTTTTTCAGATTTCCAGCATCTGCAGTGTTTTACATTTATGATGCCATGGGTTGTATTCACATTTTAGGATGATCTTGGAATTATGAACAATGTTGATTGATGAGAGAAAGCTGACATTTGTTTAGTCTTAGCCTACGGTGAATGACTGATCCAGTAATCTGCTCAATCCTTTCCAAACAACACCATTTGGGATTGACAGAATGGAGATGGGGACTATACATGGAAGGGAATGGATAGGATAGAGCAAGAATAATGGATTTATTTGGGATGATTTTGCATCAAAGGGGAAACGACCAATTATACAGATCTGTAGTCAACACCAATTATTTGGGAATTCATTCATTCCATTTGGGAATAGTTGGGTATAGCTGGGCTTTAATCCCCATCACCAATTCCCATTGAGAAGATGATGATCCTTCATCTTGAACTCACTGCAGTCCATGGGGGTAGATGCTCCTACAAAGCACAGTAACAATGGATACCGATGTGAAAGGGACAAGCTATCAATTTTAAAGGTCCACAATTTGCTGGGCCTATCAAGGATGGACTTCAATTTCCTACATATATAATATCTTAAACAATCTTTCTCAGCCATAGAGAGGAAGGTGTAGGAACTCCATGAAGCTCAGTTCCACAGATTCACAGATTCGGTCTGATGCCTGGCTGGAATCCATCCCCAGTAACCCTGCAGTACTTTAAACAGAACCATCACATCAGCAGTATCTGTGAGCCTCAATCTTTGGTGAGAGGTTGGTTGTCTCACTCGCTCTCTCTCAAGATATGTTCCAGAATCTTCACAAGGGAGACATTGGCTTTACCAAGTCTCGGATCAGTATTCTGTATGGTGTTCGGTATCTCCTGGTCCCTGAAGGATGTGGTCTCCAACCCGACTGTGGTACTCATGTATGGCAAGGAAAATAATGCCTTCTGCTTCCTTCTGTACGCACAAGGCTGTGGGACTAGCTTGCCCCTGAGTTTTCATTTTGAACGGCCTCTACTGCTCATCTTGGTCGACTATTATTCCTGAAGGAAGGGGATCCAGAAGCTTCATCAAACCGAATCAGAAACAATTATACCCTGTCGGAAAATAATATTTTCCACCCTTGGATTCCAGGACAAAGCCATCTCTGGTCATGGGCCACAGTGTTACCAAGGTGTGTTTCCAATCCTTTGTTGTTGCACGTGGATTTATCCACATTGCAAATTTGTTGAGGTCAAAGGTGAAACTGAGTGAAGAGTATGCTCCATACCATATCTCCTGAGAAGCAATTCAGATCTTTATTGTGCCCTACTCATACACTACGCTGCACCATCAGTTTGCTGTACATTGTCCATTCACATTGTGTGGGGGAAGCTGGAAGAAATGGGTCAATAGTGTTGGTTTGTAACTGTCAATGTGTCAGGGATTGGGAGGGACTGAGGGTTTCTGATTCATACAACTAGAACTAAATCCCAAGAAGACTTAAGCGCGTAACTAATCCCTCACAATCTATACAGACAGTAGATAAATAGTGTTGCATATAAAATGTGTGGAGAAAATAATGTATTGAGCTGTGAAAATGCTGATAATGACAGATCCATGCCACAATGTGGGAAGGTCTATTTCTCACAGGCCTTTGGATCTTTACCCTGATGATACGCTCTTGTTTATGGGTAGCACTCGTTGTTCAATTCAGTGATAGATCAGTGAATTTAACACTCAGACAAGGAAAGTTTTTTTCTTTCAGGCTGCCATGGATTTTGAGCATTGTCCTCATACAGGGAAGGGGTGAACAGGGGAGAGAGAGAACGACCAGTCAAACAAATACTCCAAATCCAAGAGCAGATCAGAGGCTGGCAATACTGTGAGGAGTAACTCACTCCTGAATCCTCAAACCTTTCCACCATCAAGAAGACACAAGGCAGGAGCGGGATAGAATCCTCCCCTCTTGCCTGGATTGGTGCAGCCTCATGAAGCTCAACACCATCCAGGACAATGCAGCTTGTTTGAGTGGGACCCCATCCACTCAACAACAGATTCAGGCAAGAAAGGGGGCAATAAACAGCTAGCTATAGCCCAGTTAGAATCACTTGTGTTGTGAGAAAAATGTTAGAGTATAATACAAAGGACATAGTTCCATCCGCGCTCTAGCTGAGGTTCCCAAGGCGTTTCGATTTTTTCGTTCTCATCTCTTGCCTAAGGCATGATGACCCCGAGGTTAAACTCCTCACCAGTCACCTCTATCTAATGGGAGAGCAGCCATGTGGTTCTCTGGAACACTGGCAATGTTCCTTTTAATTGGAGAACCTTTAGAAATACACAATCTAGTCAAACAGATCCAGCATGGCTTCAGGAAGGGGAGATAATGTCTGACACTAGATTAGATTAGATTAGATTACTTACAGTGTGGAAACAGGCCCTTCGACACCGCCGAAGCGCAACCCACCCATACCCCTACATTTACCCCTTACCTAACACTACAGGCAATTTAGCATGGCCAATTCACCTGACCCGCACATCTTTGGACTGTGGGAAGAAACAGGAGCACCCGGAGGAAACCCACGCAGACACGGGGAGAACATGCAAACTCCACACAGTCAGTCGCCTGAGTGGGGAATTGAACCCGGGTCTCAGGCGCTGTGAGCCAGCAGTGCTAACCACTGTGCCACCGTGCCGCCCACAATGATTTTATTGTTTGTAGAGGACAGAAACAATTTGGATAAAAGGAATACCGTAGGTTTATTATATTTGGATTTTTGGCAGTTGTTTGAAAAGATACTGCATGCTGGACTCTCATTACCTTGTCTCCGTTGTTGGAGAGATGGAGAGAGGATTGGCAAATCGACAGAAGACAAAGGGGTTGGGTAGTAGTCTATTAGCAGAGGACAGGATCTCGAAGAAATCAAGAAACATCAGAAATTAGCCAATCGGAGAAGTGTTTGTGTCTGATCATTCAATTCAGTGGCTTGTTTCTGCTTTCTCCCCGTACCCTTTAACTTCAGTAACAGGAAAGGCAATGAAATGACGTCAGAGAGAGCACATCTGAACTAGATGGTAGGAATTTTCTTTTTAGTTTACATTCCCTACAGTGTGGAAACAGGCTCTTCGGCCCAACCAGTCCACACCGACCCTCCGACGAGTAACCCACCCAAGCCTATTTCCCTCTGACTAATGCACCTAACACTATGGGCAATTTAGCATTGCCAATTCACCTGACTTGCACATCTTTGTGGCAGCGAACCGGAGCACCCGGAGGAAACCCAAACAGCCACAGGGAGAATGTGCAAACTCCACACAGACAGTTGTCCGAGGCTGGAATTGAACCTGGGGTCAAGTTGCTGTGAGGCAACAGTGCTAACCACTGAGTCACCGTGCCACCCCATGACAGGCAGATAGCAATAGCAGACATTTCAGGATTCTCCGCAATAATACTCCCTAGTAAAGAGGGAAGGTTCTCAGAGAGGGATGCACTAATCTTGACTAATCTTATGACAAGGCGGTGAACCTTCCTTTTAATTATCTGAACTTCAACTCCTTCATGTTTCTCTTTAGTTTTTGCTTCATGCTGTGATTTATGATAGTGGAACCTTGCTCCTGCACAGTCTGGGAAAACGCCAGGGTATTTTTCTTTATCTCCTCAGTTCCTTGGTCTTCCTTGGGTTTCCGTACAACAAGGGGTGTCATTCCCACCTGGATCCGGCTAAATTGTTCCCAAGAACAAAGTGGATTCCTAGAACTGACACCCTGTCATTTACTCTCATTGTTACTTCGCATGTCTTGAGTTGGAACTCCAACCTGATCTTACATCGGGGAATAATAAATTTCTGTCCATTTTTCCCACAAATTACCACTCTCTCGAATAACAGATCAGAAAGAGTGCCATCACAGGATTCTTTTACCATTAGAGACTGATTAGATGCTCTCAAAGTTATAACTTCTTATCCCTCTCCGCTTGTAACTTACTTTCAGAGTAAGTTTACCAACAGAGGCATTTTTTTTAATTGAGATCAGGCAAGAAGTCCATACTCAGCCCCTGCCTAAGCTGTGAGCTCTTCTGCAGTTTCTCGTCTCTTCTCCATGCCTCCATTACTACTTTTCACTAATGCCACTGGCTTAGCTTCTTTTGCCACATCTTTTCCCACAGTGCCTTTCTAGCACTGTGACTTTACTTGTCCCACTTTACCACAGTTGAAACACTTGAAGCCTTTCACCTCTTTCACTTCCTTTTTTAACTTGTGGTAAACAATGAACAATGTTCTCTACTCTTTGCTTCGTAGTGTAGGATTTCCCCTTTTCCCATTTTCTATCCCTCATAGGATGAAATTGTTGCCAGAAGCTCAACTTTGCCTAATGTAATAATGCATATTTATCTGCCATCTCTGCTGCTCTTCTCACTTCCTGAACTTCTGTTCAACCGCATTAATTCTTATCATCTCTGGAAGTGAGTTTTTAATATCTTCCAGCAGCACAATCTCTCTAAGAGCCAAGGCTGTTATCTATTTTGAAGGCCCGCACCCATCTATCAAAATTATTATGTTTATTTCTTTTAAACTCAACATAAGTCTGACCTGGTTCCATCTTTGTGTTTCTGAACTGCTATCAAGATGCTTCCAGCACCAATTCATAAGCACTTAAAATAGCCTGTTTAACCTTTACATCATCTCTTGACCTCTCATCTGACAGCACTGCAAATAACTTGCCTGTTCTGCATACCAGTTTAGTCTGAACTCGCTTTACCCCCAATTCCTTTGACCACTTCATCTGCCTCATCAATTTTTCAAATGAAATAAAGAACGCTTTGACATCTTTCTCATCAAAAATATGTGGCAATGTTTTAGCATACTTGTATATATCACTGCCTCCTCTCTTCATTTCCATCCTGTTGCCTTGACTTTCCTGACTAAGTCGCAACTTCTGATGTTCAAATTCTCACTCATTTTCTCCTTTTTTTCTCTCTTTTCCCTCCCTTTTCTCTCTCTCTCTCTCTCTCTCTTTCTTTCTCTTTCTTCTGTCTATCTCTGTGCCCAAAGGAGATCGTCCTCTTTGTTTCTTTCTTTCTCTTCTGTCTCTTTTTCTCTCTCCCTTTCTTTTTTCCTCTCTTTTTGGTTATCTTTTAACCCCGTTTTCATCAATTGTAATTTAGTTTGTTCTAACTCTACTGCACTCTGACACACCTCAGTGTTTGAGTAACTCCTTTACAATTTCAGCTTTACTTTCGTCCTTTGTTAAACCTAAATCCAACCTGTTTCCTCATTGGAAAAGTAAGGTCTTTTTCTTTCGTATTAAATATTCTTGGCACCTTTGGGAATCACCTTCAAACTCCAGAAACACTTTAGCAATTTTAAGAGCCATTTCTCTCACTTGTAATTTAACCAACCACAAGTAACCAAATCAGACAAGTTGCCTCAATACATTTTATTTAAAGATCTAAATGACATCAGTTTTGCTTGTTGTCTGTACAGGGCCTTTCAAGTTCATTAGCTGCTGTTTCAGTGTGTTGGTGGGTTTGTGAGCTACTACTCAGACCCCTGGACGTCATCATAGTGAAGTGATTCATTTGGAAAAGTTGGATTTGAATGCTGAATACAGGGTTAAAGCCAGGATTCTTGGCAATTTTAAATGAAGTGGGATTTTGGCGGCCATGTGCATACAACCTTCAAAGTAGCCACCCAAGTTAATCGGGTTATTAAGGAGCCGTATGGTGCTTTGGCTTTCATTAACTGGAGGATTGAGTTTCAGAGCCACGAGGTTTTGCTGCAGCTCTATAAAACCCTGTGTTGGGTCATACTTGGAATATTGTGTTCAGTTCTGGTCATCTTATCATAGGAAAGATGTAGATGCTTTGGAGAGAGTGCAGGAGAGTTTTAACAGGATATTATCTGGATTGGAGGGCTTGTATTCTGAAGAGAGGTGGAGTGAAGGAGGGCATTTCACACTGGAGCGAAGAAGGAAGAGAGGCGATTTGATAGAGTTTTACAAGGTAATGAAAGGCACAGACAGAGAATTAGAGAGGTACAGATAGATTTCCAGAGAGATTTTCCGCAGGGCATAAATGGCTATCACGAGAGGTCTTAAGTTTAAAGTGGCTTGGAGGAAAGTATTGGGGAGATATCAGAGGTAGGTTCATTAAACAGCGAGATAGTGGGTATGTGTAATGCACTCCCAGCGGTGGTAGTAGAGTCAGAGACATTAGGGACTTTTAAGCAACTGCTGGACAAGCACATGGAAGGCAGTAATTTGAGGGGAGTGTAGGTCAGTTTGATCTTAGAGTAAGTTAAATGCTCGACACAACATTGTGATCCGAAGGATCTGTACTGTTCCATGTTCTAAAATGCATTTGAGACAGTGTTACACAACAGACAACTGAGCAAAGTCAGAAACCCTGATAATAAGGGAGCCAACAGCAACATGGAGACAGAATTAGCTGAGTGACAGGGAACCGTTAGTAGTGAAGCATTAAAGTTTTACAGATGGAAGAACGTCAGTCGCAGAGTTTTCTGGGAGTCAGTGGTGGAGCATTTGCTGTCACTGTGTTCATACTTTCAAAAACAGTTCTTTAATAAAATAATAACTTTAATGCACAGATGTATGTTGTGTGATTGAAGGGCTGTGTGATGTCATTTCAAAACACGCAGGTCTCTTGGAATCATATGACTGGACAAAATGGTAACGTTCCAGAAATGTCTTCTGAAATGAAGGTTAACTGGAAAAACTTCAGGTCACGCGTGTCCTGATGGGACTGGAATGTTAAACTATTGTGTGATAAGCTGTCACACACAGACTGTCCGTCGGAAATATCAACATAACTACTGTGTAATTTAGGCTGCTACTTTAAGATTTGAATGGCTCCATTAAACCTCTGGTATGAATCATAAACTGTTGTTTATCGACAATGCAAGCCTTTAACTCAGTGTTCCCTTCTCAGCACCACTCCCTCAAAAAAAGCAAACATTTCCACACGACTCTGACAGGGCTGAAATCAACTGCCTTTTACAATTTGGAATGGTTGGCGGTTAGGTGGACAGTGATACTTCAAATGCAATCTGCAGTTGAAATTTCAACTCCTAATTCCAACTAATGAAGGTATAATCTTTCCCTTTTAAAGAGCAGCAGGAAATCTGTAGAACAACTCCTTGCAAGTAATCATCATCCTTTTCACCAAAACTGTGAAAAAGGATGAACATGTCAGCTATATTTTTTCAGACATTTGAAGAAATTGAAACGGGAAGGAACTGTATATGCTTCTTGATCTGCTGGCTAGCCAATTCAACACTGACTCAAAGGAATTCCAGAATGCTAAACCCAGCTTCACACCATCAGACACGACCTTGAAAGCACAGCCATTTTGGAAGTAAACATGAAGGTGTGAAAGTAGATAAGTCCCCTGGGCTGGATGAAATTTTTCCAAGAATTCTCTGGGAAGCTTGGAAGGAGATGCCGGAGCCTTTGGCCTTGATCTTTGAGTCGTCATTGCCTACAAGTTTAATACCAGATGACTGGAGGGTTGCAAAATGTTGTGCCCTTGTTCAAGAACGGGAGTAGAGATGACCCAAGTAATTATAGTCAAGTGAGCCTTACGTCTGTTCTTGGAAAACTTTTGGAAAGGATTGTAAGAGATGGGATTTATAATCATCTACCAGGCATCAATTTGATTGGAAATAGTCAACATGGATTCATCAAAGGCAAACCTCATTGAGTTTTTTGAGAAGGTGACCAGGCATGTGGATGAGGGTAGGGCAGTTAACGTGGTATACATGGACTTCAGCAGAGCCTTTGATAAGGTTCCACATGGTAGGCTACTGGAGAAAATACAGAGGCATGGGATTGGAGGTGACTTAGCAGTTTGGATTAGAAACTGGCTTTCTGTAAGAAGGCAACGAATGGTGGTTGATGAAAAATATTCAGCCTGGAGTCCAGTTACTAGTGATGTGCCACAAATATCTGTTTAGGGATCATTGCTGTTTGTCGTTTTTATAAATGACTTGGATTCAGGCATAAGTGGATGGATTAGTAAATTTGCAGATGAGACTAAAGCCGATGGAGTAGTGGACAGTGTGGAAGAATGTTGCAGGTTGCAGGGGGACTTGGATAAACTGCAGAACTGGGCTGAAAGGTGACAAATTAAATTCAATGCAGATACATGTGAGGTGATTCACTTTGGGAAGAATAACATGAAGGCAGAATACTGGGTCAATGGAAAGACTCTTGATAGTATGGATGTGCAGATGGATCGCGGTGTCCATGTACATTGATCCCTGAAATTTGCCACCCAAGTTGATAGTGCTGTTAAGAAGGCATACAGAGTGCTAGTTTTTATTGGTAGAAGGATTGAGTTCTGGAGCGCGATGTCACACTGCAACTGTACAAAACGCTAGTGCAGCCTCACTTGGGGTATTGTGTACAGTTCTGGTCACCCTGTCACTGAAAGGATGCGGAAGCATTGGAAAAGGTACAGAGGAGATTTACCAGGATGTTGCCTGGTCTGGAGGGAAGTTCTTATGAGGAAATGGTGAGTGGCTTGGATCTGTTCTCATTGGAAAGAAGAATGCAAGTCTTTTTCCTAGGATGATGACGTCTGCTTGTACGAGGGGGCATAGCTGCAAAGTGAAGTGGGACAGATGTTAGAGGCAGGTTCTTTACTCAGGGAGTGGTACGGATATGCAATGCCCTGCCTGTCAATGTAGTTAATTCAGCCACATTAGGGGCACTTCAACAATCCTTGCATAAGTACATGGAAGATGATGGGATGATGTTGAGAGATGGGCTTAGATTAGTTCACAGGTCGGCCCAACATCAAGGACAAAGGGCCTGTTCTGCGCTGTATTGTTCGACGTTCAATGTAAAATATGTGCACATTCCCAGTGGAGAGTTTTTTAAGGAACTTTTTCTGTGTGTTTGCAGAGGTTCCCTCATTTGTGCCAAGAACGGGGGCACAGTAATGTCATCAAAGGTTCCAGACTTTAAATTCTGTTCGGTTGGAAATGCTTATTTCTACAATAGTTCTGATTCTCCATCTTGCGGAAAGTGGATGGCCCATGCAGTTGGTTAGAAGTATAAGTGTTTTGCATAATCTTTATATTCGAACTTCTCTCCAAATCTTCAGTCAAAGCCAGCAACAAAGGTATACGTGGGGGACTGATTACCGATCGTCCGCCATGATTGGCTACGTCCACTGTCCACAGAACAGGAAAGTAGTAGCAAATGCAGTCTCGATCACCACAGGGACCATGTGCTGAGGGGTTACGGTGATGCACAGAGGATTTTTTTTTCTCTCAGGTGCCCTCATGGTGGGATGCGGAGGGGCAGATGAAATTATGGATCGTCTGTGTGGATGTGGAGATCTTGATCGTCATCTTGTGTCAAACAAAAATTTCAAATATGAACCTCCCTATGTCCCGTTTGCACTGCACAATATAAAGGCTCTTGGCTTCCTTTTAGTGACAGGCCCTGGGAAACGTTTGCATTTGGCATATGGAGCAGTAGGATGCATGCGTGGACTCCATCTCTGCTGTTCATTGTTCAGAATGGAGCCAACTCGTCCATTGAGCTACACGTCTTATTGATGAGTCAGAGCAGATATCTGACCCTTTTGATGTTCCATACTCCAACTGACAGTAATGACTGTTCTAAAGCAAAACAAAGAACTGTGGCTTTTGGAGATCTCCTAAACAAAAGCTACAAAATGCTGGAGAATTTTGGAAGGTCTTACGGCATTCATAGAGAGAGAAAAAAAAATTAATGCATCAGTTCTGGTGACCATTTGTGAGGATGCTTTCATAAATGTCTGGTCATCCAGCCACTGTTCGATTCTTATTATTCTCCAATTTCCCTACGTGTTTATGTTTATGTTTATGTCTTGAAACAGGAAGTTAGTGTCACAGACTTTTTAAACGTGCACTGATCGTTCTGGCTACTAGACGTTCCATGATATGTCCTTTTCTTCAATTCACTCCTGGCCTAGCTCTCTTCTGTACCCTAATCTATGCTGATATGGCTTTGGAGAGGGAACAAACAATGTACACCTTTACACTTAATCCAATTAGCAACACTGAGGACTTAAAGCGGCAAAGTATCATATAAACATGAGGAACAATTTTCTGCTTTAACTGGGAATGTTCCCTTTACTTTTCTTGTTGATTCTCAGTCTTTCTTATTGGAATTAGCAGTGTGTTTGAGGAATCCAGCAACGTTTGAATGTTCAAGGAAAATAAACAAATTTGCTCTGAATATCTGTCCTGTACTATCAGTGACAACTTTCTGAACTTCCTTTTCCAGGTAGATGTTTTGCAGATGGGAAACTTAAATCAGACATTATGAGATCTGACAGAGGCATTCAATTTCTGAAGAAACGAATATCATCAGCCTTTGAATGTGGAAGGAGAAATGATTATTTGTTCTGCTTTAGTGGGCATGCGGGAGGGAGTGGTGCGGAATGAAACGTCAGTACTTCTGGAAAGACACAGAGACGTGGTCACACACGAGTCATAGAGTTCCATTGAACGGACTGTGGCAATAGCTTTAAATAGTTGCACAGTGTGATTGAGAGTGCTGCAGAGAATTGGCTGTGGATAGAACATCAAACAGTTATGCGGAACGAGTGAAAGTGTTGCAGTGATCTGATTGTGGAAAGAGATTTAAGCAGTGACAGAGTCAATAGAAAATAAAATATTTTCAAATTCAGAATATGGAAAAATAATGCACCCATGTTCTGTGTATGCTTAAGATTTCAACTGATGTTCAACCTGGATGGAGATAAGGATACGCCAACATGGAGAAACATTGGAAATGTGGAGCATGTCGGAAGGGTTTCAGTTATCCATCCAGCAGCCACACTGGGGAAAGACCGTTCACCTGCTCTGTGTGTGGGAAAAGATTCACTCAGTCACCTAATCTGCGGAAACACCAGAGGACAGTCTTAAAATCTTTGTGGATCTGGTCAAGACCCAGCCTGGCAAACACTTCAGACTGTTCAACAGTCAGTTCGTCTCATTGAACATGAACACACTCACACTGGGGAATGGCCGTTCACCTGCACTGTCTATGGGAAGGGATTCACACGGTTATGATATCTTACTGCCCACCGATATGGTCAGTCTGATAAAAGCCCTTTGAGGTTTTCTGGATGTGAGAATGGTGAAAAAAAACAGGAGTGACCTCGTGAGTGAGCAGCGAGGTCACACGAGGAGAGGTCATTCACCTGTTC